>NC_134736.1:15830454-16133484 GCF_049634645.1 Pelodiscus sinensis
GGGAGAATAAAACTGAGCTCTGGAGAAATGTTTGGCTAGAGTTTCCCCTACAATATGTACCAGTTCCGACTTACATACAAATTCAACTTAAGAACAAACCTACAGTCCCTATCTTGTACGTAACCCGGGGACTGCCTGTAGTAGGAATGACCAGCGGCAAATGTGGAGGAATATAACCGAGTTTATTATGAGAGATTAATTGAAGTTGAAATTCCCAACGCAGATGGGAAGGGTAATTCCGCCCACCATTATGTAATCAAAACAAACTTTCTGATTGGCTGACTGTAGGTTTATGCAAATTAACTCTTTCATGGGTGAAACACACACCTGGAATGGTAATCTGAATTTCATGATCCTTTTTATTCTGATTTTATTCAAAATGTGTTAAAAATTGAAAAGCTTAAGATTTGCCATGATTTGTTGGCTCCCTCCTCTGGCACTTGGAAATATTTTGACTCTGCAATAGTTTGAGTATAAAGTAATTTAAACACTTTGTGAAAAGCAGAAAGGAAAATCCCCCAAGTCCTGCTTCCATTCAGCATGTGCAATTTGGAGACCTGATTTTAACAATTATTTTACTATATTTGTTAGAACAATTAAAATCACGTCAATACTATGTCTTTTACCTCCATTGCCTAATGCATAGAAAAATCAAGGACTGGTTCTTTCAAAGTGCCTCCCACACATTATAAGAATTATAAACAGGAGACTAGCTGTACCTGATCAGTGGTCCGCCTACTACAATGGATTAGCTTTAGATACTTCAAGAGGAAGATGCAATAATCCTAATGTGAACAATTATGAAATAACCTGCCCCTTGAGAAAGTTCCTTTCTGATCCCACCACTAGTTAGATGTTAATTTATGCCTTGAAGCATGAGGGTTTATATATCTTACATTGTGTAACATAATTGTGGAAGTTCTCGTTATCAACTTAAATATCCATTTATCCATTTCTTTTGGAATCTTGCTAAGCTCTTTGAAGTCAAGAGGACTCTTTATATTGACTTTAATGGCTTTGGAATCAGCCCTTTTCTTCCACAAGGTTTTTATGTGGCACATTTCTGTGGATTACTTATGCACAGAGTAAAAAAAAAAGGGTCTCCTTGTATCACCCTGAAATTTGAAAAATGGGGGGGGGTCCTAATTGTTTGGGTGCATGTTATTAGTTTCATTTTTCACATTATATTATGTTATATTACAAGGCTCTTGTCTATGTCATTGTGGATCAGATTCTGGATGAAGGCATCATTATTTTTGTAGAAATTACGGTGTGAGTTAAAGACAAGACAAAGATTTATCTCAACCCCATCAGACAATTAATGGAAGTTAATATCTCTTTTTGGTGTGTGTTTAATATTCTCCCTGTCTCTTTGATTTTTCACTTAAGAGATGCTTCAAGCACTCTCTAAACATTACTTTATTCTTCACAGAACACAACAGATAGGGAGCAGCTTTTCCATTCTATTGCTGAATAAAGGAAGTAACTTAACTCCATTATTGAGGATATTTAGGATCTGTTCCTTTATGAGAGTAAGGTCATTCTCAAACTTCCCTCCAAAGATTCAAGGACTGAAAAAAAAATTACTTTTGCAGTACTTGTTGAAACTCTCTAGTCCAGCAACATCTGTGGTCTGGCATGATTTTACTTACCCGGATGGCCACTTATCATGGGTGTAACCAAGTTTCCCACGTTTGTTTTCAGCCACCAGGCCTGGCTCTCAGTGTTCTGTGCTGTTCTTTAGCTCTGATTTACCCCGACATGTCTTCTAAGAGCCCAGGAAGCTGTGGAAGTGTTGGTAATGCTGCTAGACAATACTGACTTCCCTTGCTCTGGAAAATTCTCTCGTTTGGAACTGGACAGGTCCCAAGAATGCCAGACTAGAGAGATTCAACCTGTATTGCCAATTCTTTTTTCAAAAATCACCAGCCAGGTACCAAAATATCCTGAGATGTTTAATATAATAAATTGTGGGGTTTATTTATTTGTTCTTTGGGTTCTGAGTCCAGGAGGCTCATGCTTTCCAGATTTCCTCTGCAACTGTGCAGGCTAGAAACCACCTTTAAAAACAAGAGCTGAAATTGTCAGATAATCACCTGAATTCAAAAGGAGCGAAGGCTTTAAGAAAAGCACCAATATTGCAGGAGCAGGTGTCCCTATTTTATCGGAGGCTGAGGGGATTGCCGCTGTTAGATCATCTTTTCCGGTTCATCCAGGTCTTGCCCACACTATAGAATTTTAACCACATGGAAACACTTGTCAAGCTTTTAACACTCCCGGAGCCAGAACCTCCACTGTGGCAATGGAAAATATGTGGCTCTGGGAGCAGCTGAAAAAGAACTGGAGCTAAAGACGTCATTTGCCTTTATGCTTTACTAGAGTCACTCTGCATTGCAGAAGATACCTGGGAAGCTGTTCTGCCTTACACCAGCAGCTCCAAGTGGCCACTGCAGTAGTTCAGGACATACGGGGCACATGGGAGACCCCACCCTGTTACAGTAACCTGCAAAGAACAAGGAGGGAGGAGCATTACTTCCAGAAGGGAAGAGTTTTGGAGGAGACAGCTGTCAGTATACAGGTGGCTGGGAATATTATGCTGCAGTGGGGGCAACTTTATAAATAGTTGCTTGCAAACAGAGGCTGATCGATTTAATCAAGATGGAACCTGCGTTGCTGCCCTCCACGTGGTATGGAAAACACACACACAGACTTCCTGCTGGCCATTCCCTCTCCTTCGGTCTCGCATCTAGCTCATGTTCGATCAGAGCTGCATGCAAAGAACGGCACAGAGAAAGTCGTGTGCGGTGCACAACAGTGTTCCCTGTAAGCTGAGCACTTGGGCAGTCATGCAGGAGAGATTTAAATGCCACCCGGATGATTAGCAGAATGCCCACAGTGCCCAGAGCAGGCATCTGTGTTTCTCCTGGTGGTGCACATCCACTCATGCCTCGGTGCACATAACAAAGTGTATTCCACACATACATGAAAAAAAAATAGAGGGAACACTAGTGCACAAATCTCATTGGTCCTCCCGCAACACCACCATCCCTTAGCAACAACACAGCACTTTTCATCCATAGATCTCAAAACCTAAGAGCCATACGACACACAACTGCCTGCCCTCTACCACTACTCGGTGTGCACACAGAGCACTCCTGGAACAATTCCAGGGAACTGTCTCTGCACCACGGCAGCACCAAGCCTCAGGACTTGACTTCACCACTGCTCCTTCCCTCTCAGCCCGAGATGGGGCCCAAGGCTGTTCGACAGCATGGCAGGTGCGTGGAATGGGGACAGCAGAGCCAAAATCGGGCCCTTGTCAGTAAGCTCCGAATCAACAGGTACCTCCAGGATTCAGACCACTGAGCACAGTCTCCTGATGGGGACGCACTTCAGTGTAATGACCGTCCTCCTCAGTATCATTCGATAGGCTTGAACTGGCTTCCTGGATGTCCCGGCTCAGGGCCGTGCCTGGGAGTGTGGGGTTTGGAAGAGATTCCAGGCAGGGAGCCAATGCAAGGAGACTCACGCCCAGGGTGAGGGGGGATAAATGTCATACGCTGCTGCTGGAAGGAGCAGCTTCACCTACCACACGCGCACCACATGCCGGTAAGCTGGACGTGGCAGCAAAACGCCACCGTACCAACACCGCATGCACGTACATCCCTCCCCGGGAGCAGGGACCTTGGAAAACTCTGCGTCGCCATAGCAACGAAGCTCCCACAGTCAATATGTTCCATTTTGTTTCTGGGTCAGGGTTTGTTTGGGTTTATTTTAGTCCAAAGGGGGAAAGGAAACTTGTGTTGCCAAGGGGATGAGGGTAACATCTGGCCAGTTCTGCTGTGCATGGGAAGATGGGGAAGGAGCTGTCCGTGGGACCAGTACAGAGCTGGTCAAATGCACCCCCCCTTTCCGGAATTCTAACTAGGGGGCTCAGTCCTAGGCCAGGTCTTGTAGCCGCCTGGTTATTTACTGAGTAACTTACCCTCCAACCACAATTTTTCATCTTCTCCAGAGATAAATGGGCCCCACTGGAGTGGCTGCCAAGCCAGGGGGCGAAGGGGTAGAATAACAGAGGTGGCCCTGAATAGAAATCGGGCAACTAAGTTTTTAAGTCTTGGCTTGACAAAGCCCTGGCTGGGATGGTTTAGTTGGGGTTGGTCCTGCTTTGGGAAAGGGGCTAGGTCTCTGTCTGCCCAAGGATTCTATGATTCTATCCACAATCGGGTAGAATCAGGTGGAAACAGGGGTGGATTTAGGGCAGGGCGAACAGGCCCCATGCTTCAAGAAGCCCCACGCATGCGCCGTGGCAAAGGGGGGGGGCAGGAAACTGGGCTGCCCTGAGCCCTGCAACATGGTCATCTGCACCTGGATGGAGAGCAAATCTCATACTGCCAGGTGTAAGTGAAACACTCCCCAAGTGCACAGTGGTTCGCAAGTGGATAGGTAGTTCTGCCCCAGGTAGTCATCATCTGATACTACAGTCAGAGACACGGATCCTGAGAGGCACTATACGGATGTCAATATAGCATGAGAGTATTAAATAGGTATATCTGCTGAAGCATCAAGTACTGGCCCCCGCAAGGAAGCAAAATAGCAAGACCGCACGGATGTCCAATAGCAAACGGTACACTCCCCACAGACAGTCTATAATTCCAATTTTTGCATTGCCCAGCACACTTTCCAAGGTGACACTGAAGAAATCAGCAGATTCCTCACTATTTCAGCATCATATAAAAATGGAAGAAGCTGCAAAATTGGCCAATGCAAATAACACATTTAAAAAGTATTTGTTTTCCTGACACACCTCCTATGCTGGACAAGCATTTTGGAAATCCATAAGCAAGGGGGAAAAAAATCTGTTCCTTGCAGGCAGAGTGCTGTTGATCATCGCCCTCGCTGCTACATCACCTTAGTGCAGCATTTGTCAAACTTGGGCCACCGGGCCAGCAGGGTAAACCACTGGCAGGCCCGGGCCATTTGTTTTCTTAGGGTACGTCTAGACTACCGGGTTTTGTCGACAGAAGTTTTGTCGACAGTATCTGTCGACAAAACTTCTGTCGACAAAGAGCGTCCAGACAAATTGAGTTCTGTCGACAGAGCAAGCTGCTTTGTCGACAGAACCCTGTAGTCTAGACGCAACCCTACAGGTAATAACACCTTCTGTTGACAGAAATCTGTCGACAGAAGGTGTTATGCCTCATAAAATGAGGTTTACCAGCGTCGACAAAACTGCTGAGTTCTGTCGACATTATGTCGACAGAACTCAGCGGTAGTGTAGACGCTGGTATAGTTTTGTCGACAAAAGTCCACTTTTGTCGACAAAACTCAGTACAGGCAGTCCCCGGATTACGTACAAGATAGGGATTGTAGGTTTGTTCTTAAGTTGAATTTGTATGTAAGTCGGAACTGGTACATATTGTAGGGGAAACTCTAGCCAAACATTTCTCCAGAGCTCAGTTTTATTCTCCCACACCTCACTTCCCTCAGTCCTTTATTCTCAAGCTGAGGTGTCTGCTGAGAAAAGCCGCTCCACGTCTCCCTGGTATGCTGCTGGGGGGGGGGGGGGGCGCTAGCTTCTTGTCTCCCTGATCTGCTCGGGGGAAGCAGCTACTACGGGGTTGCCTCACCCCGTTTGTAAGTAGGGATCCGATGTAAGTCGGATCCATGTAACCCGGGGACTGCCTGTAGTCTAGACACACCCTTAGTGTCCATTGTAGCTCCCATTAGCTCTGGTTCGCCAATTCTAGCCAAGACAGCCAATGGGAGCTGCAAAGCTCCGTGGCTATGGACACATTAAATAAACAAGATGCTATGGGCCTGCCAGCAGCTTGCCCTGGCAGCTCCATGACCAAAGTTTGAAAAATGATGCCTTAGTGGGATGGATTCAAAAGATCCTGACAAGGATCAGAGACAAGATCCCTCACAAGGGCACTGTGACTACATTTGGCATGGTCGCTCTTTGCAGGTGTTCTTGCAAACTTTTCCCCTGAGCTCACTGCCCCCTAAAGTCTTGCTGCAGAGTTCAATGGGAAACCAAAGCTCAACAAAATTTCATCTGATTCTGCGTCAAAACTGGGCAACTTTGCAGAAGTTGGATCACAATGAGGCAGGATCCTAAATCCAGCATCCCAGACTGTGTAGAAAAAGGTCCACGTTGGAAAGTCCTGAAACTAAGCTTGTGTGAATTCAGAACTTGCAATGAAATTGAAAACCAGGTGAATTCTGTGTGGCTTGGGATGTCATTGGACCAATATTTCCCATAGCTCTATTAGTGTTCCATAGAGAAACAGTAATTTTACATTTGGAATCTCCTAGAATAAACAAATTTTTACAAATCAATCAGTTTGGATTGCTATAGAACCAAACCACTTGAAATGACCTACAATGGCAGAAATCTTGGATCGTAGTCTTAAGTAATAGTCTATCATGCATCAATTCAGATGATAATCCAAAGAGAATCACGCTTTATAATTGTTTTTCCATACAACTGGAGAAATAATGCCTCACAATTCTCATAAAAAACATGATCACAATCTATCAGTTCTATGAGCTATAGGAGAAAACCTAAGAGATAATTGGTGCAGGCACTGAAGAATAAACATGTCAAGATTATGATTTCTTTGCTTAAAAATGAAACAAAGATCTGATGGGAGAAGCAGTGTTTCAGGACACTGAGCAATGATCCTGTACTCCATCACCTAAATTGGTTTATGATTTGCATGCATTTGTATTTTTAGGAGCAGCTGAAAGACAGGTGAGATGAAAATCATGAGGTGCCAAATATTTTATCATTTGGCCCTTTTGGAGCATCTTTCCTACAACGCCCTCGACACGCCTCACAAATGCTCTGTCAGACGTGCGAACAGAGCTGCAGGAGAACGTGGAGGCATCTGTTGACAGAGGTTCAAATGAGACTTTTCTGTGCTTCTGTCCCACATGGGCTCATGAACCAGGAGGTTTGCTTTCAGTGTCATAGAATCATAGAACCATAGAGCTGGAAGAGACCTCAGAAGGTCATCAAGTCCAGCCCCCTGCCCAAGGCAGGACCAATCCCAACTAAATCAACCCAGCCAGGGCTTTGTCAAGCCAAGACTTAAACACCTCTAGGGACGGAGTCTCCACTGCTTCCCTAGGGAACCCATCCCAGTGCTTCACTACTGTCCTAGGGAAATAGTTTTTCCTAATATCCAACTTGGACCTCTCCCACCGCAACTTGAGACCATTGTTCCTTGTTCTGCCATCCATCACTACTGAGAACAGCCTCTTACCATCCTCTTTGGAACCTCCCTTCAGGAAGTTCAAGGCTGCTATCAAATCCCCCCTCACTCTTCTCTTCTGCAGACTAAATAGACCCAAACTCCCTCAGCCTCTCCTCATAGGTCATAAGCTCCAGCCCCTTAATCATTTTGGTTGCCCTCCGCTGGACCCTCTCCAATGCATCCACATCCTTCCTGTAATTGGGGGCCCAGAACTGGACACAATACTCCAGATGTGGCTTCACCAGAGCCGAGTAAAGAGGAATAATCACATCTCTTGATTGACTGGCAATGCTCCTCCTAATGCAACCTAATATGCCATTAGCCTTCTTGGCTACAAGGACACCCTGTTGATTCATATCCAGCTTCTCATCTGCTGTAATCCCCAGGTCCTTTTCTACAGAACTGCTACATAGCCAGTTGGTCCCCAGCCTGTAACAATGTGAGGGTTATACAAATTCCAACTGCAAAGTCAAACGGCAACCAGATGTGATGTGAAACCACAACTGCCCTCTTGTTCCTTCAACAATGACTGAGGTCAGCAAACCCAAACTTTGCAACCCAAATTTTGCAACCAAGCTAACTGTGAGAGCGGGTGTGGGCCTCTCTCTCTCTCTCTCTCTCTTCACAGCCTCACTGGGCTATATAGAAGTTGTCCCCTTGCAGAGACCAGGAATTTAACAGGGAGCAATTTTAAGTGGTTTGCCTACTTGGTCTCACAGTGAGTCAATGAAAGAGTTAAGAACAGAGTCTTATGCGCCTGACATTTCCCAGCATTCTCTGCTACCAAACTGTGAGTCAAACACCTTCACTGCATGAAAGTGACATGTGGGTAGCGAAGTCTGACATTTTCAGCCAGCTGCTTCATAGTAAGTGACAGGACAAGGTCAGCAATGAGGATGAAGCTAAACCCAGCAACCGTCTCCTTCAACACTGGTTCAGTCTTGGCAGCTGTCTTGGTACAGATGTTATCGGGAATGAAAACCAACAGATTCCACAGTGCATTTACCATCACACTTCCAGTGATCAGATGGCCCCCAAAAGCTTTGGTGTTGTGATTGGATTACGTCCATCACTGGCATTCCCAACATCCAGCTGGATCACCTGGCGACATTAGCGTGAGATCGATCTGATGGCAAGTGTTTCGAAAGGAGCCTACATCCCTGTGGGATTTGCCACAAGAGGATACAACATCTCTCATGCTCATGTGTAACTAATGACCCCCACCACTACTAGTCAGAAGCGAGGTTTTGCCCACAAAACCTTTTGCCCAAATAAATCTGTTAGTTTTAAAAGTGCAGCAGGACTCCGTGTTGCTTTTGCGGATACAGACGAACACGGCTACCCTCTGAGACTAGTCACCATGTTAAATAACAGTGTTACTTGCTTTATGAAGGGCTTTATTTGGTCTTTAGAAAGGGAGTTTAGTGATATGCTAATTATAAGCCCCACGGAAGTGAGACCAGAATAATAACTGAGAGGCTGCGTTATTCAACCTGCCTGCTACGGATTTCTGGTGATTCCAGTGTGACCCAGAGGCACTGAGACTACTGAGAAAGAGAGACTGAAGTCTGCTGAACAGCCTTACCCAAGAAGCAGCTGGCTCATGTGGTAGAACATAAGAACAATAGGTAATCCTCATGTGATCCCTCTCGTCTCCCAATTCTAGACAAACAGAGGCTGGGGACACCAGTCCTACCCATCCTGCCTAATCGCCATTGATGGACCTAACCTCCATAAATCTATGTAGCTCTTTTTGGAAACCTGTTAAGCTCATGGCTTTGGCCCCAAAGGTCCCAAGTTCAAACCCACCTGCCAACGGATCCATTGGCATTACACCAGGAAGACTCAGCTGGCAGCGAATATTAGGCTGCTAGTACAACGGTGGCATGAATTTGCTTGATCAGATACACCAGCCTCCAAAACATCAATTCAGAGAGGTTGCATCTTGCAATTTCCACAGAGGTTAGCTCTTTCGTGGCCCCCTTTCCTCGCTGGCTTGGGGAGCGCCAGGGCAGAGGTGAGGAATGCTTGCACTGCACCGTGCACAGCACACCTGTTCTCCAAACCCTCTGAGGAGTCCATGGCCATCAGGCTGAAGCAGTTCATCAGTGGGAAACTCGAGACTAACAGGGAAGTGAAAAAGAAGCTATGAACTTCTCAGACACGTCCCAGTTGCCTGGCAAGCCCTTTCCTGGGAGCTGTGGATCGGTCCTCAGCAAAGTCAGTCTAGAGTAGGGAGGAGGAGAACACAATGCAGGTGGGATTATGGGATTATGATTAGGTGGGAACAAGATACCGAACATATCCTGCATATTCATTTCCCAGTGACCTCTCCTCAACAGAGATCAAGGAGGGTGGTCAAAAGGGCTGGGGGGAACAGTTCCTCGCCAGGTAGTAGTGCAGCATTTTAAAGGCCAAAAGAGACCATTGGATCACTTGGTCTGACTTTTCTACAACACACGCTGGAGAATTTTACCCAGAGGCCCAGCAGCTTGTGTTCGAGAGCTGGAGAGTCAAAGGGGAAGGGGAAAGAAAATCTGGGTGCAGAGACTATGACGACACAGGCCCAGGAAGAGCTACAAGGGCTTTCTTACAGCAGATGCACCACTTGGTCCTATATCTTATGGGTGGCATTGAGACTATTCTTCCCTGCCTGTCCCTTTCTCCTTTTGCCATCCCCTCTCCAGCTACTCCCCTTATTTCTCATCTTCTTTCCCCAGGCTGGTCCTCATTACTGACACCCCAGTCTACCACATCAGGGGTGTGTCTAGACTACATGCCTCCGTCGACGGAGGCATGTAGATTAGCCAGATCGGCAGAGGGAAATGAAGCCGCAATTAAAATAATCGCGGCTTCATTTAAATTTAAATGGCTGCCCCGCTCTGCCGATCAGCTGTTTGTCGGCAGATCGGGGCAGTCTGGATGCGACGCGCCGACAAAGAAGCCTTTCTTGATCGGCACAGGTATGCCTCGTGAAACCAGGTTTACCTGTGCTGATCAAGAAAGGCTTCTTTGTCGGCGCGTCGCGTCCAGACTGCCCCGATCTGCCGACAAACAGCTGATCGGCAGAGCGGGGCAGCCATTTAAATTTAAATGAAGCCGCGATTATTTTAATCGCGGCTTCATTTCCCTCTGCCGATCTGGCTAATCTACATGCCTCCGTTGACGGAGGCATGTAGTTTAGACGCACCCCAGGAGAGCAACATGGTCACTGCATGCTGGGTTTTCCAGAAGCAGCAGGGATCTCATTCCAGGTTCCTTAAGGGATTCCAGAGTCATAGGGTATGTCTACACTACCCCGCTAGTTCGAACTAGGAGGGTAATGTAGGCATACCGCACTTGCAAATGAAGCCCGGGATTTGAATTTCCCGGGTTTCATTTGCATAAGCCGGGCGCCACCATTTTTAAATCCCAGCTAGTTTGAACCCCGTGCCGCGTGGCTACACGCGGCACGGAGTAGCTAGTTCGGATTAGGTTTCCTAATCCGAACTAGCTGTACTCCTCATTCCACAAGGAGTACAGCTAGTTCGGATTAGGAGGGTAGTGTAAACATACCCTAAGAGTCTGACAAGGCATGACTGAGAGAAGCACTTGGACTTTCTTAGCAGCCCGAAGAGCTGACAATGCCCATATGCTACCCAGACCACCCTGTCCCACAGAACCTAGGCCGGAATGGGACCTCGGAGACAAGGGTCTGTCCTAGGAGCATGAGCTCCTTTTGGACTAGTTACTCAAGGCCCGTTGCTCTTATCCACTCACTCGCTGCTTTGCTAACCTCCACAGACCTTGCATAGCTGCGGCCCCATTGTGATAAGGAGCGTTTTCCCTGGAGCTATTTCTTCCAGGCTCTGGTTGCTCCCAGATTGAGTCCAGAGAGAAAAGGGCCCGAGGACAGTACATTGTCTGAGGTTCAATCACTCCTTGGCCTCTCTTAAGCCAAGTCAACCAAAGGGCTGAATTACTTCCAGAGGCCCAGGTGGCTTTTCAAATGCAGAGATTTGACTCACCCAGCCCATTTTGCACAGGTCACTGGACGGGCAGCAGATGGGAATGACTGTGTTACTACTGTTAGGGGATGGATTCCAATGGCTGCTCTAGAGCGGATAGCTTCTGTAGACATTTACCAGTCCTTCTAGGTCATCCAGTGCCTCTTAATTTTGAGTCTTGCGTCAGCGCCAAAATCTTCAGGGGGGAAACAATTCAAACTCAGAAGCCTGACATTAGGTGATAGCTGGTTAAGTACGGCACAAGAAAACCAATCGAATCCTTTAAAAAAAACATCAAAATTCTCCAATTTTGACTAAAAAGCCAAATCTTTTTATTCTCAATTTTGGATTGATTTATTCCCCCAAGATGAGTTTTCAGCATCAAAACAGAAAAAGGGCGAAGGAAGAGAAAAAGAAGCGTGTACAAAATAATGCCCCAAAACACAAATGGCAAACATTCAAGGGTTTGGTTTTCGTCAGGATGTGGCAGTTTTAATTTTTGGATTTTTCATTTTTCAAAAAAGACCGGTTTTGGTTTGAAAAATAAAATATGACGACCGGCGTTCAGGCAGACCCTCGTATTGTCAATAATCATCTGTATTGTGATACTGCATAAGAGCCCTGGCGACGAATCAAGAGCCTGTTGCAATCAGCACTGCCCAGAAGGAAGAGTGGACCCCACACTGCTGTGTGGGCCGATTTTCAGAGGGGTAAGTAGCCACAGCTCTCCTGGGGAGCACCGGTAGGTTTGCTTAGGTGTCTGGAGATTTAGGAGCCTTGCTGGAGATCCCCACGTTAGCAGATCTTGGCCTTTGGAGAGCAAGACACCCTGACAGTCCAACCTCTCCCTTGCAGCCGCTGTCCCCCTGGGTTGCAGCTGGACAGAGGAGTTTGGCCAGGGGGAATTACTGCCCCAGCTTTGACCGCCCTACCTGCCGCGGTAGGAGCAGCCAGGCTGTGGTGCAGGATCTAGCTGCCCTTGTCACCTGTAGCCACATGCACGGTACGCTCCCAGCACTGCTCCACACCTACCGCTGCTTCTCCCTCCCCTTGCCCGCAGCCTGCAGGGATCCCCCTTGGGAGCACCAGGTAGGAAGAAAGAGCGATGAACCATGAAAGAGAAAATAACGAGCCCCTTTGTCCGTGACTGTTCCTGTCACATCCCAGCGACGTCCCCCGGGGGTTCTCCCTGGGAGGGCGGGGAGAGGGAAACTGCCAGCTGCACGCCTGGCACCGCATGGCGTCCATTAGCCCATCGTCAGGCCTTGCTGAGGCAGCCGCCAGCAGCGCGTGCAGGGAGCCTGCAGCCAGCCAGCACTCGGAGGAGTCTGGTGCAGAGCGGATGCTCTTCGCACCTCAGGAGCGTTCTTGGGGGGGAGGTGCTGGGAGCTCTCTCTGCTGCGAAACCCCCCACGCGTTCCTATTGCCAACTGCTCTGCCCAAAGGCGCTCGAAGCTCCCGGCCAACATTAGTCATGGGGCAACCCCCAGCCTGGACTGCAGGCTGCAGAGATGCAGGACCCCAACTATCTCTCTGCCTCAAAGCTGTGCCCCACCCGGCCTGGTCCTAACGCCGCCTTCCTTGGGTGTGGGAGGCTAGGTCTCCAGAGCAGGAAGTCAACCTGGCCACCACAAGCAGAGCTCCGTGCTGCTCAGGGAACGGGCATCTCAAGCCCCGCCTGCCCTGGGATTTCCGAGAGCGTAGCAGCACGGCGCACACCCCCAGCAGACACCGCTGGCCCAGTAGGACGCCGCTGTCTAAGCCGGTCACTGCGAACTCAGGCTAACATCCTCGTGGCCTGAGAGGCGCGGCAAGACGGGGGCCCGGGCTGTGGCGTTGCAGCATTGGCAGACCCTGGCACTCAGTGGCATGGGGACCCAGGGATTTGCTCTCAGCCCCACCTGTGACCGCACGGCATCTCGGGGAGGCGGGTGCATCTGATCCCAGCGGACACGGCGGGGGAAAGGGGAAACGAAGGCTCCAGGGTGAAGCAGCCTGCGTTGAAGAGATAGCACAGGCACTTTGGTGAAGCTGCGGGGCAGCAGTGGGACCAGCCCTGGCATTCCCCTGCTGCCAGCAGAAGACGTGCTACCCCCCCAGCCCAACCCGCCTCGCCCATCTGTGCCTCACAGGGTTACAGACATCACCCGCTTCTGCATTTACATCTGTGCCTTCTCCCGCAGCACCTGCAACATTCGCCCTCGTGCCAGGGCCCCTCCCAGCCTGGCGTATCTGCTTCCCACCCTCTGTGTCATCCACAACACCCCCAGTCCTGCGATGCCGGAGAGAGCCCCTCTCCTGTGTGAGCTATGCCTGTTCAGAAGAGCCAAGAGCAGGGAGGGAGGAGGGGCTGCACACACGGAGACAGAGAGGGCTGAGAGATCTCATTCTGTCTGGGCTACCATGTCTCAGTTCCACTCACAGACCTTCCTTTGTGCTGGAGCATCACAGCGGGGCACGATGCCAGCGGCAGCCAAAGCTCGGAAACAAATCGACCTCCTGCTCAGGGCACGTGAAGGGAAAGGTTCCCTGGCTCAGGAGATGGAGAGAGGGAGGGACAGAGAGCTGGCTTGAATATCGGCTGGTACCCTTAAACCCCCCAAGGGGCCCTCTGCCCTCCACCTCCACAATCGCCCCCTGCTCCTGCCCCTGCTCCTGCTCCTGCCCCTGCTCCTGCTCGCTCACTGGTCTGCCCCTCCGAGCAGGCAGGAGGTTTCTGCAGCAGGGGCCTCCCGGTTCCCCAGCTGCAGCGGGGCCACCGTCGGGCAGCCCTCTCATCAGCTTACCCAATCTGGACCTCTTCGCCTTTTCTGCCTGTAGCCTGTCCTGCCTGCCCCTGCCTAGCCAGAGTACACTTCTCAGAGCAGCAGAAAGCAGGGATAGGAGCAGCTAGCCCCAATGTCCTGCCGGGTTGGCAACTCCAAAACTTCGCCCTGTTTTCCCGCAACTCCCCCTACACCTTCAGCAGTCTCAGCAATGTCTCCCCCCCAACCGCCATGTACTACTGCTAAGGTGCTGCCTGCAGCACTTTCACCCCAGCGGCGGCTGCGGGTTCAGCGACAGGTGAGCGGATCCCCGGCCACACCAGGCAAGCTGCAAAGGAGTCATGTGCGGGGCTGCTGACTTTCACAAGCACCCCACAGGCCCAGGTACAAATGGGTCCCTGGTGCTCGGCCTGGCCTGGGAGGGATGGAACGACAGCCTTGACAATGCTGCTCGCGCCAGTCTCCAGGGGCTGCGCTGTTTTGTTCCAACATCCCGGAGCTTGAGTTTAGACGTGACTAGCATTAAAGGAGCAAAGCGTGGACAGGAGATGAAAAAACACAGACGCCAGGTGCTCAGCTCCAGATTCCTGCTTTGGGGGCTGAAGCAACGACAGGTGAGCTGGCAAAGACTCAAAAAAAGGATCATAAAAGGGGCAGATGCTGCAGGAGTCTTTCCAAACTTCCCTCTGGATAAGGGAGACCTTTCCTCTCTCATGCTGACAGATAAAAGCAGGGAAGAACAAATGGGGGAGGGCTCCATATGGATCTGGCCCCATAGGGAAAGGGGCCAGAGTGATCTAGACACCTTGGAGGATTAGGCCAAAAGAAATCTGATGAGGTTCAACAATGACAAGTGTACAGTCGGGCCCTTGGGACGGAAGAATCCCAAGTATTGCTACAGGCTGGGGATCAACTGGCTAGAAAGTAGTTCGGCAGAAAAGGACCTGGGGGTTACAGTGGATGAGAAGCTGGATATGAGTCAGCAGTGCGCTCTTGTAGCCAAGAAAGCTAATGGCATATTAGGGTGCATTAGGAGGAGCATTGCCAGCAGATCCAGAGAAGTGATTATTCCCTTTTATTCGGTGCTAGTGAGGCCACATCTGGAATATTGCGTCCAGTTCTGGGCCCCCTATTAGAGAAAAGTTATGGATGCATTGGAGAAGGTACAACAAGTGGAGGGCAACCAAAATGATTAGGAGGCTGGAGCACATGGCCTACGAGGAGAGGCTGAGGGATTTGGGTTTGTTTAGTCTGCAGAAGAGAAGAGTGAGGGGGGATTTGAGAGCAGCCTGCAACTTCCTGAAGGGAGGTTCCAAAGAGGCTGGAGAGAGGCTGTTCTCAGTGGGGGTAGATGGCAGAACAAGGAGCAATGGGCTCAAGTTGCAGTGGGCAGGTCCAGGTTGGATATTAGGAAAAACTATTTCACTAGGTGGGTGGTGAAGCGCTGGGATGGGTTCCCTAGGGAGATGGTGGAGTCTCCTTCCCTAGAGGTGTTTAAGTCCTGGATGGACAAAGTCCTGGCTGGGATGATTGAGTTGGGTTGGTCCTGCTTTGGGCAGGGGGCTGGACTCGATGATTCCTAAGGTCTCTTCCAACTGTAGGATTCTATGGTCATCTGAGCTGCCCCCTTGTTGCGCCCGAGTCTTGGAGCAAGAGCAGAGCAGCTTTTCAGCGGTTCCCTGCTTTCCTTGTGCCTCTTGCTGCACTGTTAGATTTGTTAACTGAAAATGGCTCCAGATGTGTGTGCAGACAAAGGCTTGAACTGAGCTCCGGCATCCAAGTAGCCCACGCACAGCCCAGGGGGTCGGGGTCTGGATCTGAGCCCCGGCCCAGCCAGCCAGTATAATGACTGCTCAGAAAGAAACCCAGAGGCAGCCTTTTCCTTCAGAAATACCCAGGCACTCATCGTATGCCACGGGGCCTTCTTCAGGCGCAAAAAGGAAGCCGAGGCAGAGTAAAACCCTTGCTCACCAGGGACTAGCCACAGTCCCCTGGTCGAGGCAAAGGATGCAAGGCAGCTGCTCCTCTTCTCGCTTCTCTGCACTTCTTATTCCCTTCCCTTCCAGCTCGTGGAGGGGTCAAGGGGGATGGTGGCTAATGGAGACCCCCCCAGCCCTCCCTGCCTTACAGCTGACAGCCATGCACCCCTAAGGGGTGTGGGTCACCAATGCGTCACGAGCCCCAAAGGAAGAGTTTTGGGTGAGGGCAGAACCACCGTGAGAGCATCCTCCCACCCCCACCCCCACCCCGCCGTGGTGGCATCATCTTCTCGCGTGTGGAAACTGCCGCCCTAGTGAAAAGGCTGAGCAGACAGGAGGCTGACAGGCTATCTGCAGAGGGGCGCGATTGCTCCTGACAGGTTTATCAGCAGCCAGGTTTGCCTGCAATGAGATGTAAAACATGGGTTTCATTTCCAGAGCAGCCGCCGCCGCTAAGAAGCCGTTAGACACTTCATCAGACAGGCTCAGAGCAGAGCCCTCTGTTAGAAAGTGACAGCACCTCACACGCTGCAACCATGCTCCGAGTGTTCCTCTCCCCCCCCCAACTTCGGCTTCACAGCCTTCCAATTCCACCTGGCCTGCAGGAACAGGGACTCTGGTGTTACGCAAGGAAATCCGGGTTGTCAAGAAAGGGAGCTCCTTAGAGCGGAGGGGAGGGCTCCAAGGAGCATGGAAGAGCAGAAGCGGTCGCTCTCCACGGGGTTTAGACTTTGGGCAAGAGGGGATGGGAAAAGGGAAGAGTAAAGGGGACGTGCTGAGCATGGCAGATTCCTCTCGGGGCTCGTGTGCATGTCAGGGCAGGGGAGCTCATTTTGTTCCTTCAAAAGCTCAGTGGGGCAGAGGTCAGGTAAGAAAAAGGGAGGAAAATAGGAAGGGGAGCAGCCGAGAGGATGGAGAGGAGAGGAGGGAAAGGCGCATGGAGCTCAGTGCTGTCCAGAAACAGATGGAGACCCGCAGAAGGGCTAAACTTAAAAGGGAAGCAGGAGGGAGAAGTGCCCTGAGAAAAACAACCCTCCCGCTCCGGGAAATCGAAACGGGAAGTCCCACAAGGAAGTCTGCAAAATGAAGCCCAGTTAAGATTCCGAGACCCACAAGACACACAGAGGACACAGACTCTGTTTGGGTTTAGCTGCAAAACCTTTGGATGCTGATCCGAACAAGGGATGACACTTTTTTAAGACTGGCTTTGCAACTTCAAGGAAAGCTCCCGTGCAAAGGATCTCATTGGGATGTAGGAATTTGGACCAGCCAACCCTAAGTCCAGCAGCTTGGCACGAAACCCCCTCCCTGTAGCAGTTATTCACATCGGTGGGGGGAACTGATCACTTCTCATTTTGTTCTTCCCGTCACGTGCTTTTTATTTTTTAGCCCCTGTATAAAACTATGGTACGCCCACATCTTGAATACTGTGTACAAATGTGGTCTCCTCACCTCAAAAAAGATATTTTGGCCTTGGAAAGGGTTCAGAAAAGGGCAACTAAAATGATTAGGGGTTTGGAACGGGTCCCATATGAGGAGAGGTTAAAGCGACTGGGACTTTTCAGTTTAGAAAAGAGGAGACTGAGGGGGGATATGATAGAGGTCTATAAAATCATGAGTGATGTGGAGAGGGCCGATAAAGAAAAGTTATTTATTAGTTCCCTAAATAGAAGAACTAGAGGACACCAAATGAAATTAATGGGGAGCAGGTTTAAAACTAATAAAAGAAAGTTCTTCTTCACACAGCGTGTAGTCAACCTGTGGAACTCCTTGCCAGAGGAGGCTGTGAAGGCTAGGACTATAAGGGTATGTCTACACTACCCTCCTAGTTCGAACTAGGAGGGTAATGTAGGCATACCGCACTTGCAAATGAAGTCCGGGATTTGAATTTCCCGGGCTTCATTTGCATAAGCGGGGAGCCGCCATTTTTAAATCCCCGCTTGTTCGAACCCCGTGTAGCGCGGCTACACGGGGCTTGAACTAGGTAGTTCGGAGTAGGAACCTAGTCCGAACTACCTAGTTCGAGCCCCGTGTAGCCGCGCTACAGGGGGTTCGAACAAGCGGGGATTTAAAAATGGCAGCTCCCCGCTTATGCAAATGAAGCCCGGGAAATTCAAATCCCGGGCTTCATTTGCAAGTGCGGTATGCCTACATTACCCTCCTAGTTCAAACTAGCGGGGTAGTGTAGACATACCCTAATAGAGTTTAAAGAGAAGCTAGATAATTTCCTGGAGGTTAGGTCCATAAAAGGCTATTAGCCAGGGGATAAAATGGTGTCCTTGGCCTCTGTTTGTCAGAGGCTGGAGAGGGATGGCAGGAGACAAATCGCTTGATCATTGTCTTCGGTCCACCCTCTCTGGGGCACCTGGTGCTGGCCACTGTCAGCAGACAGGCTACTGGGCTAGATGGACCACCCTAAGAATTTTTCTCTTGACAACCCTGCCCCATGTCTCCCTCCCAGCTGAATAGTGCAGGTCCCTTTTCATTAGCAATCAACAGCTGTATCCCCACAAAGAAATCTAAAGCAAGGCAGCTCTGGAAGACTTAGCGGCATGTGCCTACATGCTCACATTTAGCATGCCAATAAATCCACCTTTTAAACAAAAGTTAATTAAAATGCGATTAGAGCAGGGACGATAAACAGATGCCCCTCGGCTTAACTCATCTGCTCCTTTTTGTCCCTCTTTCCTTTATGGGATTTAAACAGCCACTGGTGTCACTTCCATGGGAAGCAGAAGACACGCACAATTTGGGCAGCCTCCCACAGGCACGCGGCAGAAGATGTGCACACAGTGGGCTGCCGAAGGCTCGGAGGGAGCTGAGCAGATTAGTGATGCTCTAAGCAGCAGCTGCACAGAAGCGGATTGTCTCCGGTACTGAAACAAGGAGGTGTCGGAGGAGTGGGCCTGGCCTGGCTGGGCACACACACAGATGCAGGGCCGGCATGTTTATTTGCGGGGCCTGGCTTGAAGGGGGCATTGTGGCCCACGGCTCTGCTTGGGGGGCCATCATCACCAAGCACTGCCCATAGCTTCGGGACACGCCCCCCAGCCAGGCAGGGCCAATAATTAAGCGCAGGACCATATGCGGGGAGAACTAACTGCACATGCCTCCTACCCGTCCTGCACAGATGCGATGAGTTGAGAATCCCTTGATGCAGTTACTCCTGAGTGACATTGGGTACAGTGACAATCAGACCAGCGTGCATTCTGTGTAGGGGAATGCCTCAAGCTGAGCCTCCCGCAAGTAAAAACCCAAAGGGCCATTAGCTCTGACCTGCAATGCTGAATGAAAGGGACATCTGGTCAATTCAGGCCAAGCGCTGAATCATTTTTTTAAAAAAGCCTCCCAAAACCGTGAGTTCAACACTCAAGTTGCCATGCTTTTTACTGCATTCCAGTGAAGACTGATCCCTGCCGTGTTTGCAACCCAGACATCACAGCTTTGTGCAAGTGCATATGAACCTGGAGGTGAAACTGACTAGTAACCAAAGCCAATTGAATTACTTGGTGCAAATAATTTATTCAAGGAGTGTTGATATTTTTGTCAAATTACTCATGAATATTTATTTTTCCAGGGTTTTTTTTCCCTGGCGCTGTAGATCATCAGATAATGCGCAGTAAATGATTTGATGATTTTTCCCCCCCCGCCATCAAATAAAATTATTTGAGAATGTGTCTGCTGGAAACCAAAATGAAAATGACAAGTCTATTTTCATTGTCTGAAATGAGCAAAAGGCACAGCTGCCAAATTCTGTGCAGCTCCGTGTGTGACATTTTATGCTAATTATTTAATTAGCGTATTTGTGTATTTACAAACAAATTACATATACCATAAACTTCAACTTTGGAGAAAACCCGTGTGGATCTAGTCCTGGTTAAAGGCATTGGCTTGACTTTAATATTAATTATTATTATTATTATAGCACCAACAGGCGCCAACTAGGTTAGGGTTGGATGACAAAACGTTGGGACCCTGTGCCTTATGGCAATGGTTTTTCCACGTTGCCCTGCCATGCTTAAACCAGACAGCATGAGACAGAGATAGGGGAGGGTTACAAAACCCTCTAATGCCACCAAAGCTAATGGGAGCATGATCAGCAATTGATTTAGAATGTCCTCACTAGACCCCCTAAATCGACTCCAGAGAGAATGATCTCCACAGTGTCCATCTCCTGCTAAGTGTAGACAAAGCTAGAGGCTAGTTCCTGACTTGCAATAATATTCTTACTCTAATACCAATTACTAGAAACCTCACTTGGGTTCATTAGGGTCAGCTCTAGTTTTGCCTAAAGCAGAAGTGCTTCCCCCCGACCCTCCCAAAACTGAGATGTCTGTTTTGTGAGATTTCCAGATCCAGACGGCTCAGATAAGAACCCAGATGTTGGTTGCTCAGCCGCACCAGAACCAGACACTCTGGGCCAGCCTCCCTGAAACCTGACGCAGAGTTCTCCATCTATTGGCAAGCAGATGTGCTACTGGGAGGATAGCATCATTTCCCACTAATGAGGGGAATAAACCATCACTCACAGGGAAAAGGAGATGGCTTTGGTAAGATATGGACTTTTCAGTAATTCTATTATCCCACTGCAGCCCATTACAGAGTCATTAGCAGAGAAGTAATATTCTTGCTGTTAATAATTTGACTAATACGCCTGTTTGGCAAAATGAAAAATCTCTCCCCGGATCAGATTAAAGGCTTTGCGCGGAATGGCAGTTTGTTTGGATAACAAGCACCTGAATTGGAAGCAAACCCAAAGTATTTTTCTGTGTGGAACATCACTCCTCTCCTATGGGATTTTTCCACTGCCCCTAATGGAGCTGGAGCTGTATTGCACGTTATTGATGTTGATTATTTACATCAGTTTCCATAGTCCATTCTTCCTGAAATCATAATAGAAAGTGCTCCTAGTTATACAGTGGGTAAAGGAATTAGCATGTAGAGTTCCTGTGACAAAGTGGGGATTTTATTCACCTTCTTATGTTGCATGTGATTTCTAATGTAACCTATAGGAACCCCATGGCTACGTCTACACTGGCAAGACTTTGCGCATACGTGGCCGATTTTGCGCAAAAAATTGCCGCCTGTCTACACTGGCCGCGAGTTCTTGCGCGAGAACACTGACGTTCTAATGTAAGAAATCAGGGCTTCTTGTGCAAGAACTATGATGCTCCTGCTCAGGAATAAGCCCTCTTGCACGAGTGTTCTTGCGCAAGAGGCCAATGTAGACAGGCAACATGAATTTCTTGCGCAAGAAAGCCCGATGGTTAAAATGGCCATCAGAGCTTTCTTTCACAAGAAAGCGTCTACACTGGCACGGATGCTTTTGCGCAAAAGCACATCTCTTACACAAAAGCACATGCCAGTGTTAAAAGTATTTGCGCAAAATCTTGCCAATGTAGATGTAGCCCAGGTGTGTATGTGTGCCTCTGTTTCCCCATACACTGCACCTCAGCTCAGGAGGGGGTGTGACCGGGTGACACCTTTTTCCCCAGGATACAGTACAAAGACCTGCCCCCTCCAAATGGGATTTTGTGTGCTCCAGCCCTGCAGTGGGGCAGTGGTGGGGCTGGCACACCAGCACTGACCCCCCCAATGCTGGGCAGGGTGGGGGCTGAGCCTCAGGGGCCAGATCCAGTCAAGCCAGTCCCAGGTCTAATGTTCCCCATCCCAGCCCCATGCCTTTTGGGGCAAATTTCTGAACGGAACAGTCACGGGAACAGTTGATCGAGGGACATGATGGATAGAAAAGTAAGAGTATCAGATTTTTCAATTTTACTGGAAATTTAAAAAAAATCAGGAACAACTGTTTGCTGTCAAACTAAAAATGATTTTTTTTGACAACCCAAAAAATCAAAAAACGATCATACAGGATGAAAAAATGTCCAGCATTTCAGAGGCACCGCTGGCCGGGCTCGTGTCCAGAGCAGGTCTCCACATGAGTCCCAGGGAATTATTAGGGACATTGATATACGTGTGCAGTAACTTAGTACCAGACATGCTAGCTGGGTTAAGTAAGCGTATGCCTCATCTGGATGCACACCCATGAACACACACAAACCCAGACATTACATCAAGCTGTTCCCAGTAATGGACATGGACTTTGAGAAGTTCAGAACCACAATGAAGCTCGCAGGGTCTCTTCTTGCTAAAGCACTGGGGTAGCGCAATTGAGTTACACGTGACACACACGACACCAAAAAAGGCAGAGGATGGAGATATTTTAGTCTGCAAGCAAGACATGGAAATCAGTCTCCTTAATGAGCATGCTGGCCAAGTGGAGTTGAAAACACAGTGTCTTAAAAGAAGTGGAGTGTTCCCAGGGGACCCTGCCATGCAGTTGTGTAGGCTGTGTATTGTGTAGGCTGGTCATACTCATCACAGGAGAGGATGCAAGTCGGAGAGGGTTGTAGACTGCATGCTCTGTGTCACTCAGTCAGAGCAGCTGGGGAATGTGAAGCTGATGTAGGAAGTGCGGTTTAGTGGGTAGCAGCACTGGAAGGAAGTGGGTCTGACCCACGAAAGCTCATCACCTAATAAACCATCTTGTTTAGTCTTTAAAGTGCTCCATAGTCCTGTTTTTTGTTTCAGCTACACCAGACTAACACGGCTACATTTTGACCTCAGTTCCATGCCTGACCTTGACCGGATGTGTGACTATCTGCCCCTTTCTACA
Organism: Pelodiscus sinensis; assembly: GCF_049634645.1. Lineage (NCBI taxonomy): Eukaryota > Metazoa > Chordata > Testudines > Trionychidae > Pelodiscus > Pelodiscus sinensis. Next base: position 15,853,123 of record NC_134736.1, read on the forward strand.
GCTCCAGTTTCCCTTCCACCATTGCTCTGCCTTGTCTATTTAGGATGCAAATGTTTCTGGGCAGGGATTGGCTCTCACAATGTGCATGTATAGCTCCTAGCTAGCACAAGGGAGCTTTGCTGTCGTATGGGGCTTCCAGGTGCTGCTGTAATGCAATGGGGGGGTTCCATGTGGCCACAAGCTGCTATGTGTTCCCATCTCCTCCATCCCATATAGCCCCAAAGTGTAGAGCAGTGGTCCCCAGCACGGTGCCCGCGGGTGCCATGTTGCCTGTGGGGGCATTTGTGTGCGCCCGCCAAGTGCTCGGGGCTGGCCTGGCCATGGGCACGTGGTGCACGGTGAGCGCCGGCCCCAGAAGCACCACAGATTGGCCGCCCGTGCTCGGGGAGTGCCAGCCCCGGGTACGTGGTGCTTGGAGGGGGAGGCGCCGGCCCCGGGCACGCGGTGCTTGGAGGGGGGCCCTGCCTCTGGCACGCAGCTATGGGGGGGCCCCCGCCCTCTGGCGCCCGGCGGGCAAACGGCCACGCCCCATGGCGCTCGGCAACCTTAAATGGTTGGGGACCACTGGTGTAGAGGCTTGGAGGCCACAATGGCCCCAGGGGGCTACTGCAACCGAACATGGGGTACGATAGCTCTGAGGCCACCCAGGAGAGATTAGCTGAGCATCCACAATGCCCACAGCCAGCAGCATGTCTTTCTACTGGTGGTGCATATCTTTAGATGCCTTAGTGCACGTAACATTTATTTCACACACAGATGGAAGCTAGTGGATCTAGTACCTCAATGGTGATACAGCTTGGATAAATGCAGCCTGGGGACCACAAACATGATACCAAGAAAGTGGAGGGCTAATTAACTCTTCCAGTGCCAGCCCCAAGACGTACTCATAGCAATTCTCCACATAATACTATCCTCCTATTGCCCTTTCCCATCCATTCTCTCAAAGTCCTGTACAAAGGAAGGCCGGTATTATTTGCCCCATTATACAGAAGGGAGCAATGAGGCACATGGGGCCATGCCAGCTCTAGATCCCACCAGCTCTCAAACACATCCATGGGCACAGCCCTTAGTAACCTCTTGTTCGTGACTCGAGCTAAATGAATAATGGAATTTTCACTTCAGGAGCCAAATCCACAAATCTAAGGGGAAAAATTAAAATCCACCTCAGTTCAAAAGGAAAATCAGTCCCCTCCCCCCAAAATAGTGACGTGAAATGGAAAACTTCATTTGTTATGAAGCAACTAAACCATTTCTGCTCAACACAACATGATTTTTCATTTATAGTTTATCAGATGTTTTCAGGGTGTATGTTGTTGGTTTTTCCCTTCCTCCTTTTTGTGTTTTTAATTAATTATTTCAGTCGGCCAAATCTGAAAGCAAAGTGCAGCTTCAACATGAAAAGTGGAAATGAAACATTTTGACTCTTTCCTACAACTCTCCTCCCCCCCCCCCCCCCATTATTTTTAGCTAAAATCATTCATCAACTTTGACCCAAATTCACAACTACTTTTGAAGGCCTGAAAAATTAAATATTGACATTTTTTTAGCTAATAGAAATGTTGCCCATGCACTGGGTACCCACAGAGCCATGCTCTAGGGAATTCATTTATTACCTCAAGCGAAGCCTGTTTCACACTCCTTTACCCAGGTGTGTCTGCCAGCCTGGCTTTCAGGTGCAGCTCCTGCAGAAGGCCTCCGGCCATGGTGAATCTGAACAGTGCATCCCTTGTCTGTGCAGGCCTCGCTGTGGCTGCCACCAACCCATTATATTGTTTTTCACATTGTCAATGTGACATTTAATCTCTGGCCCTACCTCCATTTTGGGTCCCTCTACTCTCCTCTGCACCATCAACCCCGTGGCCTTCCTGGCTGAGGACAAAGCAGGATTCGGACACTCTGTCGAGATTCTATTCCCCCTGCTCAGAAGAACCAAGTCAGGGCACCAGCCTGTTTTTGTACCACTCTTGGGGGCAGCCTTTAAGTCTGGTGCATTTTTTGGCTTAACAGGAGGGAGGGCCAGCTGGTTTTTTGAGACACACCTTCAGTGCAATATTCATTCCCAACCCCTCTCCTCTCCCCATCATTATTCCTTCCCGTCCTTGCCAGTCACTCTGATGATACTGTTCTCCCCCGCCCCCCTCTGTTTTCTCCCCTGCGCCCTTCCATGATAACCGAAGGGTCAGATTTACGTTCCATTCCATTTGTCGCAGGCTTCCGAGCAGCTGGCAAGAAGGTGCCCCTGGAGCCCAGCTTGGAAAGAAGGACCAGTCGTTGCTGGGGTGCACATCGGAGGAAGAGGAGCCTAGCTAGTTCGCATGCACGGCCTCGCCGGCGAAGGCTCAGAACTGCTATTTAACGGTGGGAGGAGAGTGATCAGGAGCTGATCGGTGGGCGGCAAGCAAAGGAGCTCTTACGATTCCAGAGAAATAGCGGGGGCTGAGCCAGCAAGGGGAGTCACTTCTAAACCGAAGCAGGGAATCAATCCCACAGTCCACGCCACTGGGCCAGGTTTCTCCCAGGACCAGAGCTACGAACGGCAAGAGTTGTCCCTATGGCTTCCATCTCTCTGGCAACTAGTACTCCACAGACTTGCCTGGAAATCAGCTGGGAAAAACAAAATGTCCCCTCCCCCACCCCCTGCAAGCCACAAAACGGGGTGGGCATTAGAATCGGTGAAGAAGTTTCCCTGCGTTGGTTTGCCCTCCCATCCCGCTGGCCCTTGAGTTCAAGCCACACATTTCATCACAGGCCTCCACACGTTGCCTGTCTTGGTAAAGAAAAACAAGAAGTATCGATGCCCCGTAAAGCTCCTTGACAACTCTACAGCCTAATGGCCCCTTATTTTTCCCCCAGCTGCACTCTGGAAAAGGAAATAAATTTAGCTCCTTAAGCAGCCTGCCTGCTCTTTAAGCAACACGGTTCCGCTCTCCGGGGCTGCAGTTAGCAGACAAGGCAGCGCAGAAGCGCTGGGCGACGGAGCACCTATGGCTCGGGGATCGCACAGGCCAAGGTACTGGAAATGGACCATTCAGCTATTCCCATCATTGCTCTGGCTCAAAGTCAGAGGTGGACAAATTCTTCCGTTGCCTGTACCGAGTGAGACGGTCCGACTCAGTCTGCTCCCACCACCACACCCGCCACCATCACTGGCACCGAGTCCCCCTGGACTTTGTAGGCAGGGCCAGCAGAGACGCCTGGAATCGAAGGGTGCCACGGCGAGGGAATGGATCTCGCACCGAGAGACGTTCACTCAGAGCTAGGGATGAGGCACATCAGCAAAGGGGATTGTAATGGAGTCGGCGCTCACCTCGCACCTCGGAGTGCGGGTTCCTGCTCTGCCTCCGGCCTTTGAAAGCCTTGTGGCTACTCAGCCCTCCAGCCAAGTCACACAGCCTCGTATGCAATCACAACCCCTTCCGGATACACCTCTACCAGGGGCACGTCCCGGTACCCTCTGTAGGGCGTCTCACTCAGTCAGAGAGTGGTGCCTCCAGGCCTTCTCCTCCTGGAGACAGTGTTCTAACAGCTCCCCACTCTGAGCTGTCCTGCCAGCCAGCCCCCTCGACCTTCTCCCTTCCAGGTCGGGGCTGCAAGTGAGCTGCCTCTGGTCCTGCAGCACCCTTTGTAGTCCCTCCTGGCTCCTGATTGGCTGGTTCCTCCACAGCCACTCTAGCCTCCTGGAAGGCTTCTCTATGACCCTTTTGGCCTTAGGGCCTAGCCCTATTACAGGTATGAGGCAAATGACATTGCTACTGCTCTGGGAGATAACTAAAGGACATGAGTGTCAGCCTGGTACCTTGCGCCAAACCGGCATTGAGAAAATGTTTCAAAGATGCAGGGATCCTCATCCAGCAAAGTCAAGTCCGAGCATGCACACGTGCATGCACTCTCTCTCTCTCTCTCTCTTCAGGTCATCTGAGCATCTGTAGATTGAGCATGTGATCTCCTGCTACCCTGCATGCACCCAGCAGTATTAGCTCAGCCATTGCCCCATTTCTTGGGGAAGGAAGTGCCCACAAATCAGTTCTGGGATTCCCTGGGGAAGGTCTGAGCTGCTGCAAGGGATTTGACAAGCGCTGGGAGACTGATAATAGATGCAAAGGAAAGCAGGAGGCTTGCGTTGAGGACGGGCAATATAAGGAGGCCCGTCAAGTTAGTGAAGGACCCAGGGCTACGTGCTGCGCTGACTTAGCAAAACCACTGACTTCGGTGGCAGTACACAGGGCACGTGTCTGTGGAGAATTCCAGCCCCCCGAGTCTATTTGCAGCACTTGGGAGGATGTGGTGAAGGAGGCTAGTGGATGGGAAGTGAAAGGCAGCATGGGAAGGGAGATCAAAGAATGATAGTACCTGAGAGGGGGTAAAAAAACAGTAAGCAAATGGTCTGGGAGCACGTTATAGACTAACAAAACATGTAGATGGGATCATGAGCTCTCGTGGGCACTGCCCACTCCTGGGGCATCTGAAGAAGTGGGCTGTGCCCACAAAAGCTCATGATCCCACCTACGTGTTTAGTTAGTCTATAAAGTGCTACCAGACCGTTTGCTTGCTGTTTTTTTCTGTAACAGACTAACTGGGCTACCCCCTGAAGCCCCTGAGAGGGGGTAGACATCCTGCGCCACCCAAAGGTTTGATATGTCCCAGCCTGAATCACCTTCAATCCCCAACATCCCTCCAACGTGAGATGGCGAGAAGCGTCTCTCCTTGGGCCTGGCGGTCTCTGCGCCCAGGGGCGTGAGACAGCCAGGCAAGGAGAGGGCTCCCTCCTCCTGAATTCCTGTGACTGTCGCGGAGGGAAAAGTGCTCAGTATCAACGTGAGCTTGAGAAAGAGGCACCAGCGCGTGGCTCTGTGCACCATGGGCCCCTGGGGGCAGCATTAGCGCTGGACAGGGACCCACGGCTGCCAGGAAGGAATCCATGGCAAATGCTTTTCACCTCAGCTAAGCCCGTGACGGCAAGCGCGCTCCCCGGCCGGTGGCCCCCGCAGGGCTGCTGAGCAGTGGATACAAAAGGCCGGCCCTGCTGCAGAGGAGACAGCAGATTCTCAACGGCGCCACACCAGAGTGGAGGCTCATCAGCCAAGCCGTCAGTTTTAGAAGTTCCTGCACAGGTTACGGCGGGGAGAGGGGAGCAGCCACTGAGCAATCGCACACTGGAGGTGCCACCAGCTCCCGAGGCGTAGCCCCGACCCAGGACCAGGGTGGAGCCCGCCCTGCAGAATGTGCCCTCCCCCCGGTCTGTCGCTCTTTCCTCAGAGTGGAGTATCAGAGAGGGGCAGCCCAAGGGGTGACAACCGGGGTGGCTGGACCTTGGTTTGCTTTTCTCATTTCCAACCCCCAAATCAGGGCTGGAGAGAGATCCACCGGAGGGAGGGCATCAGACAACACTGTCGACCTCTGACCCTTCCCCCCGCCTGCCCTAGGCACGTGCAAACAGGGAGCCGCTCTCTGCTTCCTCCCCCCGTGTGAGGCGGAGACAGGAGGGACTCCTTCAAGCGCACAAGGAGAGGCACACGTCTCGCTTTCCTCGCGTCCAGTCTCCCCATCCGCTGCCTAAGCCATCTCCTCGCCCCCAAAGGCCGATTCATAAGAACATAGGAACGGCCGTACTGGGTCAGACCAAAGGTCCATCTAGCCCAGTATCCTGTCTGCCAACAGTGACCACCACTAGGTGCCCCAGAGAGGGTGGACCGAAGACAATGATCAAGTGATTTGTCTCCTGCCATCCCTCTCCAGCCTCTGACAAACAGAGGCCAAGGACACCATTTTATCCCCTGGCTAATAGCCTTTTATGGACCTAACCTCCAGGAAATTATCTAGCTTCTCTTTAAACTCTGTTATAGTCCTAGCCTTCACAGCCTCCTCTGGCAAGGAGTTCCACAGGTTGACTACACGCTGTGTGAAGAAGAACTTTCTTTTATTAGTTTTAAACCTGTTCCCCATTAATTTCGTTTGGTGTCCTCTAGTTCTTCTATTTAGGGAACTAATAAATAACTTTTCTTTATCAGCCCCTGCATATACACAGACCTGCCAGGTGTTACCATTGATCCCCTGGGGGGCGGGTCAGAAATGAGGCTTTGGGGTTACTTGGACCCTTGAAAGAGGAAGGATGTTGCTGCCAGGAAGCCAGGCCAGCGAGATCTGGAGACCGATGGGGACCCTGCTGGAGGTTTGCATATGGAAGGGAAGTGTTTAAGGATGTGAAGGATGGCAACCAAAGACTGGGATGATCCTGAGTTTGATTCACCTTGGATCTCTAGCCAGTGGTCAGGGTGTGCTGTTCCCAATCCATAGCTCCAGGGTGCACTATCCCTGATCTCTAAAGGTCGCTGCTGGAAAGCCTAGCTCAAACTGTAGTCATGCTCCTGCTGCTGGAGATGTAGATGTCTTCCAGGAGGGCAGTTGCCCACCCCTCCTGCTAGTAAAATAAGTTGTACGGGGTAGGGGGAGAGGTGGCAGGAGCCCACAGGTGGGTTCCCTGTTCTGTCCCAGCTAGTCATGTCAGGCCTGACGCACTCACGACACCTAGCGCACTCTTGTCCTAATCTGTATTTAAGAGGTGCCGCGTAAGGTATCACACACAGACTGGTAACAAGCTGCTCCCCAAAATCATCACACAGCCCAAGTAGAAGTGCGCAGTGTAGGAAGAAGAAACGTCAACCCAGCCCTGCCCATTGTAAGTTACATATTTAAGAACATAAGAACGGCCACACTGGGTCAGACCAAAGGTCCACCAAGCCCAGTGTCTTGTCTGCTGATGGTGGCCAATGCCAGATGCCCCAGGGGGAGTGAACAGAAAAGGGAACCACCAAGTGATCTCTCACCTGTCACCCATTTCCAGACAAACAGAGGCTAGGGACACCATTCCTACCCATCCTGGCTAATAGCCATTGATGGACCTAACCTCCATGAATTTATCTAGTTCTTTTTTGAACCCTGTTAAAATCCTGGTCTTCACAGCATCCTCTAGCAAGGAGTTCCACAGGTTAACTGTGTGCTACATGAAGAACTTCCTTTTGTTTCTTTTAAACCTGCTGCCTATTCATTTCATTTGGTGACCCAGTTCTTATATTATGGGAACAAGTAAATAACTTTTCCTTATTCACTTTTTCCACACCAGTCATGATTTTATAGACCTCTGTCATATCCCCCCTTAGGCTCCTCTCTTCTAAGCTGAAAAGTCACAGTCTTTTTAATCTCTCTTCATATGGGATCTGTTCCAAACCCCTCATCATTTGTGTTGCCCTTTTCTGAACCTTTTCCAATGCCGGTATATCTTTTTTGAGATGAGGCGATCATAGCTATACGCAGTATTCAAGATGTGGGCGTCCCATGGTTTCATATAGAGGCAATAAGATATTCTCTGTCTTATTCTCTATCTCTTTTTTAATGACTCCTAATATTCAGTTTGCTTTTGTCTGCCGCTGCCGACTGACTGGATGATTTCAGAGAACTATCCACAATGACTCCAAAATCTCTCTGGGTATGTCTACACTACCCTCCTAGTTCGAACTAGGAGGGTAATGTATGCATACCGCACTTGCTAATGAAGCCCGGGATTTGAATTTCCCGGGCTTCATTAGCATAAGCGGGGAGCCGCCATTTTTAAATCCCCGCTGCTTCGAACCCCGTGTAGCGCGGCTACACGGGGCTCGAACTAGGTAGTTCGGACTAGGGTGCCTATTCCGAACTACCGGTACACCTCGTTTCACGAGGAGTAACGGTAGTTCGGAATAGGACCCTAGTCCGAACTACCTAGTTCGAGCCCCGTGTAGCCGCGCTACACGGGGTTCGAAGCAGCGGGGATTTAAAAATGGCGGCTCCCCGCTTATGCTAATGAAGCCCGGGAAATTCAAATCCCGGGCTTCATTAGCAAGTGCGGTATGCATACATTACCCCGCTAGTTCGAACTAGCGGGGTAGTGTAGACATACCCTCCCTTGAGTAGTTGTAGCCAAATTAGTCCCCATCATATTGTATGTGAAGGAGCCATTCTAGAAGTATGTTTTCCCTGGTACAGGTGGGACACTGGCTGCAGTTAGTTGGGGGGGGCATAATAGGGGCCCTTTCATCTGTAGGTCACACGTTCAAACCCAGCACACCGCAGTAGTGACCAAAAGCCGACACCCTGCAGTCGCCTGTCCAAAATGGGGTGCAGCGTGTCCATCCCGCTTCCGGGTGAAAGGCGTCCATGCCACAGAATTGGTCCCCGGCCCAGCTGACACCCATGGTGCCTGACCTGGTGAGTCCCTCAGGCGAGGCCCGGGAGGCGCAGTGGCAGGAGAAGCCTTTGAGGGTGAAGAGAGGACTCCAGCCGCCAAGGCAGTTAGCTCAACTTCATCTGAGTCACAAGCTGGCAGCCCCCTCCAGAGGGGCCAGGGGCGGCAGGTACATTATGCAGGGGAGGGCTTTACCTTCCCAAACCACCAGCCTGGCCCCGCCCAGAACCCGCCCCCAGAACACCTGCTGTAGGCGTACTAAGGGCCCTCTCCATGCTCTGGGGTCATGCCCTACCCACCTCCTTGTGGTGCTGCGATGGGGTGGAGGAGGCCTGGCTCCTGTGGGGGGCAGGGCCTTGGCAGTAGGGGCGGGGCTGGGGGCAGAACTGGGGGTGGGGGCTTGCCTCCCCCAGCCCTACCTTCACCCACCGCCCATGAGCGGGGCATGCGCTTAACTTCCAGCATGTTAAATCAGTGAAGCAACACTCTGAGGTTTGCCCCAGCTGAGGACTGGGCCCAGCCAGTCTCCTAAACAGAACCAGAACATCAGTCCTACGTTGCCTGAGACCGATACCTAACCCCCTTCAGCAAAGGGAGAAACAGGGTTAGGCATCTGCTTCCAATTACACAGGCCCCTGGTATGCAGCTAGGCCAGGCTTTGGCCAATGGAGCGGCTGAAGATGCCCACGGCAATTAAAGAACCCATCTATTTCTAGGTCTGGACAGCTGGTGTGACTCAGTCTCCCTAATTCAGATGAGTAGGGGACACCAAGCTCCGGAAACCTGCTTTCTCCCCTGCCATGGTTCCCCCTGTGCTGCTCATTATATCATTTCCAAAGCACTGAGCCAGCCAGCAAGCTGGATCCTGGCCTCGGGTGCCATCAGGAACATCTGGCATCATTTAGAAGACATGCAAAAGGTAAAAGCCTCTCTGAGCAGCGGCGTCAGTCATTCAGATTCAGATTTTCAAAGTCTGGGCTTTTAGGAACGCCTCGTAGGAGGCTTCTTTTCTGGAAGGATGTCAGCCAAAGTGGTCTCTGGAGTCCTGGATGTCCCGTGAGAAGACTTCTCAAGTCAGCAATAAACATTCAGCTGTAGTCACCCAAGGAAACTGAGAAGCCTAGCAGCTGCTTCCCAGGACATAAGAACTAGGAGTCCCCTAATGAAATGAATAGGAAGCAGGTTTAAAACAAAAGGAAGTTTTTCTTCATGCAGCACACTGTCAACCTGTGGAACTCCTTGCCAGAGGATGTTGTGAAGACCAGGACTTTAACAGTGTTCAAAAAAGAACTAGAAAAATTCATGGAGGTGAGGTTCATCAATGGATATTTGCCAGAATGGGTAAGAACGGTGTCCCTAGCCTCTCTTTGTCAGAGGCTAGAAATGGGTGACAGGGGAGGGATCATTTGGCCACTGTCAGAGGACAGGATACTGGGTAGATGGGTCTGATTCAATATGGACATTCTTATGCTTCAGCCCAAGCTAGTCCATGCATCTCCAAGGAGCAGCTACAGAGGATAAGGGAAGAGCAGCTGGACAAAAGCTCAGAGCTCCTTCACTTCCAACCAGCAACATCCCTCACGGTTTGCTGGAGGGGATCTCTGGGGCCAGCAGGCACTGAATGGGAACGGATGCAGGCACTGGCTGCGGAAGGATTCTCTGCTCACCTCGGTACTACCATCTGCCATTCAGATTGGCTGCAGGGCCCTGCCAGAAAGCACGCACAGCGGATAACCCATGGAGAGGGGAATCTCTCTCAAGATGCTTCTGCCACTGAATGCATCAGGGTTTGATAATTAAGCGCACGCACACGGGCAGGTTTCGCTGGCCCGGGAGAATGTTTTTGGAAAAGGCTGCTCGTCACTGCCTGTAGCGTGAAGGGAAAGCAAAGGGAAAGAAGCAGCACTTGGCAGAGCTGATAAAGATGGATGGGAGGGGGTGGTGACAAAGGTACCTGCCGGCACTCCATCAGCTTCCAGCACCCTGGTTCATAAACATGCTCATCCATTACCCAGCCTGCCTGGGTGCAAACAGCCCCGCAGATATTTACACTCAAGAAGATTCACCCCAGGAAAAATAACCCCTGGCTACACACACAAATCTCACATGGAGAAATTAAGCTTCAGAACCATGCCAGCACAGACACACACACTCCAGCTACAGCTCCACGGTGGTACACACAACCGGCTCCACAGTGGCAAGAACCAATCACCCACACACGCCACTCTCCCGGAAAACCCCTCCCCAGCAATCCACGCCACACACAGGAGAAAGCAGCCTGCCGAGAGCACAACTCCTGAGCAATGTGGCTGCCCATCCAGGCCCAAGTCACCAGCCCGGGGCAGGGAACATCCCTTCCCCTGTGTTTGCAAAGTACTGCGATATTGACAGCGCTACCTGCAGTAAGTGCTTGTTAATGATGCATGCAGCCAAACCAGCCCCCGCACACACATCAAGCTCCGTTGCTGAGACTGGTGCCTGGATACGCGCACACACACTTGGGTCCTGGCCAGGAAATACATCTGCAGGGGCTTTCCAAGCAACAGAAGGGCTCCCCTCAATGCTGCCTGTCAGGCTACTACAGTCAACTGCAGGGACCTGCTACCAGCCTCCAGCGGTGACGTACCACTTCCTGCTGGATCCCCCCAGCAAGGTTTTTCCTGCATGCCAGGGGTGGCAGGTGCAAAGGGCCATGCACGGTGTACATTGGGGGCAGGGGCCAGCAAGAGAGGTGGTTTTCAGAGTGGGTGGGAGCAGGGCCATGCACCTTCTTAATTATCCGTTTTTTAGTCTTTTTTTTCTTACATAACAATTCTAAATTATATCTAGGTAGTGTGTGCCCGTGTGTGTGTGTGGGCACGCCTGTGTGTGTGGGTATGGGGGGCGTGTATAATTTTGTTAGGAACTGGTGGGTGCCATGGCGGTGCACATCCGAACAAGCGCACATGCCCTCAATATTGGCACACAAGACAAAACTCACTCCGCTCACAGATACAACATCTTAGAGGGAACCCGGTCCCGACCTGTGGTCAGACTGATTAAACACACATGGCCTCAGCTCCTGGGGAGAGGAGTGCTAATGTATGGAAAATACATAGACGAATGCCCTGACCTCTAAAACAGCCCTTGACTTCTGGCCCTTATCTGAGGAGAGCCTTCCAAAGGAGGCAGCTCACGATCACTATCACCATTTTACCAGCACCCAGAATGCCAGGTTCCAAACAGCGACGGCAGGTGCAGAGCAGCGAGGAAAAGCTGGTACAGACTAATGGGGTCATGGAAAGAGTTTTGCCACTTGTAAAATCAGCCTGTAAATGCTCCGAGCTCAAACGGTCAGCTGTGGGAAGAGCACTCGCTCTGTACGGCGGATTTAGACTGCATGAGACAGCTTCCAAGAAACTGGATTCTGCTGAATCCTGTTTTTCTTACTATACAAATAGGACCTCCCTGGTTCGGCACCTTTGGGACCTGAGTGGTCCTGAACAAGGGAGTTTGCCGGACCAGGGGAGGTCAGGCCTTATGCGTTCCGAGGGTTCCCCTCCTGCCGTTGGCCCTGGCCAGAGCGTTGCCCCTGGCTCGCCTTCTAGGCGCGCTGTCACCTGGCCTCCTGGCGGGGCTCCACTCTGAGCTGCTGGGCACAGTCCAGCTGCTGGCCAGAGAGGGCTCCCTGGCCCCAGCCTCTGAGGGCTGCCAGCTGCCAGACCAGCTCCACTCCCAGCCACTGACACCCTCTGCAACTGAGGCTCTTTGGTCCAGGGGATCTCTGATTCAGCAACATCCGTGGTCCTTCCAGACAACGGATGTCGCCAGACCAGAGAGGTTCAACCTGTACTATTACTGACTCTTTGCAATAAGCCATTATAAATTGGGCTCTGGAGTATGTTTCATAACAAACTCAAGTGTGATCAGGGAATTGGCTTTCCAGTTGGTGAAGACATGTCTATTCAATCTATTCATTTTCTATACGCGTTAGAGTTCTAAACGATCCTTTATTTATTGCAGTGGTGTTTAGCGGGCCCATGCATGGACCCCGTTGTGCGTAGGTGCTGCACAATCAGCAAAGACAATCCCCGTGCTAAGGGATTGTCTCGGTGAACTCAGGGGAAAGACTCAGAGTTGTGCACAGCTGCATCCAATCAACGTGTAGTCGGGATCCAATGAGCAAGTGAAAGGCTAGGAAGCAATAAGGAGCAAGATGGAGAAAAAAGGCCAAGACATGAACAGGGTTCCAAAGAGAGCTGGCAGCCAGGCTGGGCAGGGAGGGTGTCCCTAGCCTCTTCTGTTTAAAGCTGGGAAGGGGCAAGAGGAGATGGATCACTTGATGAATCCTCTGGGGCATCTGGCCACTATTGGAAGACAGGACACTGGGCTAGATGGACCTTTGGTCTGACCCCGTAGGGTCGTTCTTATGTTCTTAAGATAAATGTCTATCAGGGATGGTCTAGACAGTATTTGGTCCTGCCATGGGGGTAGGGGACTGGACTCGATGACTCTCAAGGTCCCTTCCAGTCCTAGTATTCTATGATTCTATGATTCTAATGACTAATGGGGAGAAGTTCTATGGTTGTTAAATGAATCGCAAGGACGTCCTCATTTGGATTCCATATTCAGTTCTGGTGCCCCCATCTCAAGAAGAATATGGCAGAAATAAAGGGGCTTCCGAGATGGGCAACATGAATGAGTGGGAGTCCCCATGAAGAGAGAGTGGAAGGGGTGGGATTGCTTCTTTTATAGAAGAAACGAATAAGGCAGCACACCATGGAAGTATCTGACATGATGAATGGGCGAGATGGTGAATCAGAAACTTCTGTTCTGCCTGCCTCAGAGAAATCCCAGGGCCCCTTTCAGAGGTTTCCATACATCATTTCAAAGCCCTTTGCTGAGATTTCACAATGAATTAAACACACACACACACACACACACACATGCACGCACAGGTTCCCTGCATTTCTGCTGCATCTTGCAGGGGTCTTTCAGCTGATACAGCCACCCACCTTTGATTCTGTGACACTCAAGGCCAGAGTATTGTGTATGGAGTAGTCACAACTATGGTATTTGTATTCCTGGAGATTAGTTCTTGAGCTTTACCTCTGGGCTTTAAAGCATGTGGCAAGAGATACCCATATAAACTGGCATTCTCCCCGCACACATGGTAAAACACTTTGTGTGTCTATCCTGGACATCTACCCTTATAAAAAATGGCTTTACAAAAGGGAAATTTTACTTTTCAAGATAAGTGGAGAGAATTAAATGCTAAAAATGTGCAATTCCCACTGTGATCGGTTCTTTAGAAATGCCTGGAACAACATGAAAAATAATCATCTCAAAGCAGAGCTCAGTTGAAAGTGGGCAGTTAAAACCCAAAGAACATCACATGGAAACCACGACTTCCACAGGACTATGGGAACTAAAGCCATAAATCCCTTTGGCCTTGCTTGAAGGTTCATGAACCTCAGCGACAGTAAAATCCCCAAACTCCGGATAAACACTGTCTGACTCCGGAGCTGGCGAAGAAACCTGGCAAGCGTTGCATGATGCCCTATCACTGCAAATATTTCCCACAGCCCAGTCACCCAGTGGTCCATATGATGATATGCATATTACCATTGGGTGTCCCAACATGCAGCAAGTGCTGTATAAAAACTAGCAAAGATACAATCCCAGCATGGAACAGTTTGCACAGGGGGAGAATTTCAAAGGCTGAGATGGAATAAGGTCCCTGACTTTCCACGGGAATAGGACCCTGCCTTTTTTGTCTTTGAAAACCTCCTGCATAATCTCTACTAATCCCTATCAGCAGGGGTGGGCAGTAAGCCTGAGGTGGTGGGCTAAGGTTGGCCACTGGTGCTTTATTTCCCTGTGCATCCACAGCGATGGCCACTTACAGCTCCCATTGGCCAATGATCGCCAATGGGAGCTGCAGGAAGTGGGGCACACAGGGACACCATTTCCTGCATCTTCCATTGGCCAGGAATGGTGCTGTGTGGACAACGGGTGCTTCAATTGCTCGTATCTTCATCACGGGGGTGTTGTGAGAATAAGTACCTGGAAGTGATGCTCAGATCCTATGGTGATAGGACAACTAAGTACCCTAGCTAGCCAGAACTGGATCACCGGTGATACACCCTCAGTTCTAAAACTGGTCATAATGTTGGTTTTCCACCCTCCTCTTAGATTATTGTCTCTTGGCCAACTCAGGAGGACATAGGCACTTAGTGAACCCCCAGCATGGTCCCATCCTTACATTGTGTTTTATGAGAATACAAATGTATGAATAAACATATTTTAGCAGGGGGGTAAAGATGGAAAGGAATTTAACGTACGCCGCACTGTTTCCACTTGGCATGGGCCATCGATCTCTCTGAAGAAGAGTCAGCAGCCACGGCTGACACACCGTCCCTCAGCCCGGGGTAATTTATAACCCTATTGGGAACAGCGGCTAAACTGATGAACCCATCCGGCGAAGGAGCATGATGGATTCACTCTCCCTTCTGCTACTTAGACTTTTCACCCTCAACGGGCCACAAAGCCTCGTTCATCATCTTCATCAATCCAACGGGTAAATATCATTAAATCTGCCGGCCTCTGGCAGCAGCATTGATATTTTCTCTCTTTATTTTATGTTTTGAAAGCTCACTGTCTCCTGCTGAAAAATGGCACCGAGGCCTGTTGAGAGGATACGCATGGTTGGCACCAGAGAAGGGAGATGGAGAAGGCCTTTGCGTGTGTGGGCACTTCCAGCACGCAGAGGGAACCCATAAGAGCCCATCTTCCAAATAAAAGGCAAAGATCGTGATTTCCCTTCAGAGAGAGGTTGCCTCTTATTTACCTACTAAAGGTTGAAGTTCTCTAGTCGGGCACTCTGATCCAGCAACATCCAGCATGATTTTAGTTCGCCGGATGTCCACTTAGCATGGGTGTGGACAAGATTCCTGATGTCCCATAAAGTTTGTTTGCAGCCACCAGGCCTGGCTCTCACTGTTCTGGGCTGTTCTTTAGCTCTGATTTACCCTTACATGTCCTCTAACAGCCCAGCGAGCAGTGGGAGTGTTGGCGATACTGCTAGACAATATTGACCGCCTGTTGTTCAGCAAATTCTCTCGTTCGGCACTGGTCAGGTCCCAGGGGTGCCGGACTAGAGAGGTTCAACTGTAGTTGCAAAACCCAAGAAACCATGGTAGACAATGATTGAAATGGAGTTGCCGTTATACTGCAGACTGGCACGGAGCATGGGGCTGTGAAACGCCTAGGGAACGCGTAAAAGACCATGTGCAGAAGGGGTGTCAATCAGAAGAGCGGCTCTGAAGTCAATGGAGCAGTGCCCATTCGCGCCCGTTGTGCATCTGGCCCGTGACGCCTGATGGGCAACCGTCCACCGTGCACGAACAGGAGAACATAAGCGGATCGTTAATCTTCGCTACCCCGAGGCAACAAGGCGCAGCCTCTCACAACTGAACTGCAGGGACCCATCACACAAAGCGTCCGAGGTGGCATCCAGGGTACGGTGTATTGGTAGAGCTGCACCAGCGAAGCGTAAGCTGGTAGGTTAGCTGCCTTTATGGCTCTGTGAAGGGCCAACTCACTGCCACAGCGCCACCAGCCGGCTGTCCTGGGAATTAGCTCTTTGGGCCTCACTGGATGCCTTTCTCTAGGGCAGTGGTCCCCAACCTTTTAGGGCTGCCGGGGGATGGGGACAGGAATGCACCGCGCACCTGGGGCACAAAAATGACTTGGGCCGGCCCTGACCATTCGGCGAGCGCACATAAATGCCCTGGCGGGCGCCGCATTGGGGACCACTGCTCTAGGGGGTGTTGCCCCATGTTTCTCCTCTGGTCATGGCATCCTCTTCCAGACACGGCCCTCCTGTAGTGCCCACCCCAGTGTCCGAGCCCCCTTCCGGGGGAGGTTGTTGTTCAGACTAGATGATCATAACAGTCCCTTCTGACCTTAAAGTTTATGGGTATGTCTACACGACCCCGCTAGTTCGAACTAGTGGGGTAATGTAGTCATCCGCAATTGCAAATGAAGCCCGGGATTTGAATTTCCCGGGCTTCATTTGCATAAAGCCGGCCGGCGCCATTTTTAAATGCCGGCTAGTTCGAACCCCGTGCTGCGCGGCTACACGTGGCACGGAGTAGCTAGTTCGGATTAGGCTTCCTAATCCGTGGAATGAGGAGTACAGCTAGTTCGGATTAGGAAGCCTAATCCGAACTAGCTACTCCATGCTGTGTGTAGCTGCGCGGCACGGGGTTCGAACTAGCCGGCATTTAAAAATGGCGCCGGCCGGCTTTATGCAAATGAAGCCCGGGAAATTCAAATCCCGGGCTTCATTTGCAATTGCGGATGACTACATTACCCCCGCTAGTTCGAACTAGCGGGGTCGTGTAGACATACCCTATGAGTCTATGAGACTTAGGGTCAGTGGCAACTCAACAGGATAAGTGCTCCCAGCTAAGCCACTAACACTGCTTCTGCCCACGGAGAGTCGTTTTATTCGTCCCAGTCTCCCACCCAAGCCTGGCAGAGGGCCAGCCCAGCGTAGATTGACCATCTGACAAGAGCATAGTGAGGACGGACTGGAGACTAAACAAATTCACTGCTCTCTCTCAGCTCAATTCCTTGGCAAGGCAATGAATTTAAAAAAAAGCTATTTCCACTCAGAAAACAGACAAAAATAAGCTGATTCAGGCAAATCTTGGGTGACCGGGGAGAAAGCTGGAGTGAAAGTCCTTGTCTGCTGCTATTGTGTGAGCAGCACCCAGGAGCTGACACACCATCCAGGCCATACGTTAAACCTGGAAGTGCATTTGGAAAAGCCCAGCAAAATCTCCACTAGCCATGTCTTCCGAGAGAGGAAGGAAGGTGGGGAAAGAAATGAAAATCCCATTGGCTGGCCCACACTTCGGGGATGCATGGGATGGACAAATCGCTTTATTAGCCCTAATTGCTGCTTGAATACATTTCCACGTCTGCACGGGAGCGGCCTTCTGAGAGAAGTTGTCAGTTCAAGTCCTGAATAGGCAAGGTTGGTTATCAGCAAGCAGTTTACAGCCTCTGCTGTGCATTAATTAAAAGGGCTTTGTGATGCAGCTCACTCATTAGCACCCCCCCCCCTTTAATCACTGCCTCGTCAGCCATCTATAAATCTCCTCCAATATGAAATAATGAAGTGAATGATTCAATTATTACAATGTAATAAATCAGGATAGCGTGGGGGTGGAAAGGGCAGTGTCAGCTCAGCCTTCCCATCTCATTGCAAACATGAATGAGAACGGCAGAAAGACTCTAGACAAGCTACGCACATGCCTACAGCACCACGACGTGCACTGCACCGCTCGGATTCTGACCCGTGTCAACTTGCACTAGCTCCAGCTGATCTATAAGGATCCCCGACACAATATAGGACCCAGTTGTTTGCTGTGGGTGGGAAACGTTTGGCTTCCTAAAGGCGTATTATTTAAAGGGGGAGACCGCTGATGGGTCAGTCTTGCAATACAAGGGGACTACGTCTAGACTGGCATGATTTTCCGGAAATGCTTTTAATGGAAAAGTTTTCCGTTAAAAGCATTTTCGGAAAAGAGCGTCTAGATTGGCACGGACGCTTTTTCACAAAAGCACTTTTTGTGGAAAAGAGTCGGTGGCCAATCTAGACGCGGTTTTCCGCAAAAAAGCCCCGATTGCCATTTTCGCGATCAGGGCTTTTTTGTGCAAAACAAATCTGAGCTGTCTACACTGGCCCTTTTGCGCAAAAGTTTTGCGCAAAAGGGACTTTTGCCCGAACGGGAGCAGCATTGTATTTCTGCAAAAAGCACTGATTTCTTACAGTAGGAAGCCAGTGCTTTTGCGGAAATTCAAGCGGTCAGTGTAAACAGCTGGGAAGTTTTTCCAGAAAAGCGGCTGATTTTCCGGAAAAGCTGGCCAGTCTAGGACACAGCCGGGTTGTACTGCAGGAAAGTGACGTGCCGCTCACAGGTATTAACCCTATCGCTGCTGCTTCTTTTGATATGGTTTTAGTGAAATCCCTACTGTGTGATGCAGGTTTTTATCTGAGTCTTGAGACAGACTGATGAGTCTGTTACAGCCCTAGCTAAGAAGCAGGTGGCTTTCAGCTCGAGTCCTTGATGGGCAAGGTTGGTTATTAGCACGCAGCTGGACTGTGCAAGCTCAGAGGCTAATAGTGGAGCCAACAGCCTCACAAGGTATGGGGGGGGGAGAGGAGTGGCTGGTTCCATGCTCACAGAAGGAACGCGGCCTCTGGGAGAAGGGGTGGGGCTGGCAGAAACCAGACCTTCATGCCCCCCAACCCCCACTCCAGCAGCCCTAACTGCCACCTGGAGCATGTTGGCGCTCCGGCAGCAATTTAAAGGGGCAGAACCCCAGGCCCTTTTGAATCACCAGACCCTGGACAATAGCCCCTCCCCCCCTTGTCAGTGGGCCTGTACACTAAGCTTCACAGGTCCCAAGTTTGAGCCTGCTCCCGACGACCAACGTCTGTCAGGGTCACATTCGCACTGCCGCAAGGGGCCAGCTTATTGGACGACTGGGATTGGCAGGCATGGCCAGCAAAGCAAAGGAGGGACTGTCACAGAACCGGAGCTGAACAGGACCATGTTCACAGGAATCCCGAGGGAAGAGAATAAACGCCTACAAGCCTAATGCGGGAAGGTCGGGACACGGCGCGACTTTATTTCTTAAACCTGAGTGGCTTAGCACACCGGCATCAGAAACAGACCCACACGGCAGGATGCTCCTGTGGCGGGGGGGGGGGGGGGGGCGGTCTGCTCTGTAAGCCGGTGTCCCCCTGCGCTGGGCTGTGTGATTCCCACTGCCTCACCCACATGTGTATTAGCCCAGACACCTGATAACGAGGCTCTTTCCCCAGGGGAGAGACAAAGGGAGGGAGGCGGAGACGAACACCTGGTTTGGGGCAGGGTCTGGGAGCGAGGAGTCTTGGGCTGGAACCATGAAGGAAACAGACTAAGGAGGGGGCTGGAATCTAGAGGCCCAGGGACCCATCTCAAGGGGGCAGAGGCATCCTGGCCCAGACTCCTGTAGACACATCACGTCTTTGCTGGGCTGTATCCTGGAGAAGCAATAAACCCCCCCGTTCTACTGGCTGGTGGAATCTATTCTTGCTGCTCCGGGGCTGCAGGATCGGAGGAACCCTGACTGGCCGTCACAGCTCCATGCAGGAGAAAGGCCAGAGGTACAACTCACCCCACAGGCGCCACAGTCTGCAGCGACGCCTGAGATTGATTCAGCAGGGACCTGAGCCCCTTGCCGGCCAGTGAGACCAATGCATGAAAAGCGATGGCTTGCAAGTAAAACCATTTTCACTACACCATTGATGTGGCAGGCGAAGGATGAACAAACAGGGGCTGGCGGCCCTGGTGAACACGGTTCTCTGTTTGTTACCAAGGTCGATACAACAGGGGCAAGTTTCTCACCTGTGTCGGTTCACTAAGTCTGAACCCAAGAGATACTCTTTCTGTGGCTTGAGAGGAATTCAGTCTTATCTCACTGGGGAGCACTAAAACCAAAGCCTCCCTGCAAAGGCTGCTGAAAGAGACGTGAATGGGGATTGCGATATGGACACCAGGGAATTAGAGTGAGACCAGCCCCTTATTTCTCATACGCTAGGGAGTGATCGCATTCCCAGGATCTGAGAGAAGGGCTTCTGAGCGGGAGGCCCCCTGCAGCCACCACAGACCCATCATCCCTATCCTCTGAGCTGTGTGGTGCCCTGTGCCTGCCTCTCCAGCAGGGAGCGCTCAAAGAGATGGATCAGAGAAAACCCCAGAGGTTCATGCTCCAGCTCAGAGCTCCAGCCTCCCTTTAGAACCCACAAAACTCAGTTCTGGCCCCAGATTCTGACTCTCGTGTTGGAGCATCTCCGGGGAGTTGGGTTAAATTCAGCTCCGACGTTGGATGGGGGTGAGTTCTGAGTCCCAATGCCCGACACTCCACTGAGCGTAGTTCTTTCAGTTCATGGGCATATCCACACCAGTGGATGGTGGGTGTGGAGGGAGAATCCGCACACACAGCTGAGATGGGCTTGGCCATTCTCACCAGAGCCAAGGCAAAGTTGGGAAAATGCCAGCAATCTTTTCAAAGCAAACAGCACCGTTATCAGTTAGATTGGCTCTGCAAGCAAGCTTTGAAAATCAGCACCCCCCATAATGCATCACTCCATGGTGCCGACAAACTTTAGTATGTCTTCCTCGTCATGTCACCAAAGACGCACGAGGTCGTCTCCCTCCCCAAGGGCCTCATCCTCGTGTCTTTTTACTGATCGCTTTCGGAAAGTCATTTGCTTGCTTCTTTGGGGGATTTTGTCCTTTGCGATCAACTAACATTAAGCCATATCGGCCTTCAGACACAAGTGTGGCATCCCTGTTGATTAGACTGGGAAATGAGAACTGCGAATCCAGGGATAGATTTGGTCTACTCAAGAGCAAATAAGCCACCAACAGATGGTACAGCTGAGTAGATGAGAAATGACAATGAAAAAATACCCGGGAAATCTTCTCTCCGGGAGATGGAGCATGTACGGCGCAAAAGCTTCAACTTTAATTTGCTACGAGACCTGGGAGCTCAAGGGGTTACCGCATGAGTATCAGGGGACAGGATAGCACCATACAAGCACCAACAACCAGCATGCACAAGCCTATTAACTGGTAAACACCAATCTTCAGTAATTCCAGCTATTAAAAACAGCTTAAAGAGAAATCAGACCTCATTTCACAGGGAGCACAGGGGTCTGGATGACTATTTAAAAACTTTTCCTTATTCGTCTGAGTTAATGGTCTCTGACTCTCAAATCTCAGCTCCTGTACTGCTTCCAGGTTTATTAAACTCAGAACCAGGGAGATGGCATTTATTTGGCTTTTTGGAAGACCACCGCTCCCCGCTTAGAGGAAAGGACTATCCCCAGTTTGTTGGAGTCAGAAACTGGGAAAGCATAGCAGCACAAGAAACTAGGATGGTAGTTCCTTCCTGGCTGAAATCAATATATTTATTTATTCCAATTTAAAAGACAATATGCTTAGAATTCTCTAGGTGCCCTCGCCACAGTTACATTTACAGATTATCAAATTATCCAGAGCAGCGTAATGCACTAGAGACACCATTACCCTCCCAGACAGTAGATGATGAATATCACAATAGTAAATGCTCCACCTAAAACAGCAATGGATAAGCTAGGCTAATGAGTGGGCTGCATGGGTGGCTTCCTTCATCTCAGTGGGCTGCAAGATTGTCACAATCAAGACTGCCTCCCAGGATAGGATAGTTTTGGGTACCTAGAATTTGCAGGGTGTGCCCACTGAACTGTAGCAGCGCTGTGATTGGATGCAAAGGGAGCACACGGCTCTCATAGTCACTGTTGTGTGCAATCAGCATGTACCTCACTTAGAATCATAGAACCCCGGGGCTGGCGGAGACCTCAGGAATCACCCACAGCAGGACCAATCCCAACTCAATCATCCCAGCCAGGGCTCTATCAAGACAGGACTTAAAAGCCTCTAGGGATGGAGGCATCGTTGTTGAGGAGGAGAGCCGCGTGGCACCTGTTAAGAGGGCAGGGCTGAGGGGCACACTGGGGGTGGCACTGTGCAAAACGTGTAATTTAAACCTGATCGAGGGCAAGGGGAAGCCAATGGAGCGAGCCATGGAAGGGCAGGGATGTGGGCCCCTTTTAGATTGACCGGAAGCTGATCGGAGTGACGAGCAGAGAGGGCAGCCAAAGCATGACTGACTTACAATGCGGACACGTAGCTTAACCCTGGGAGAATTCCTGGGAGAATTCCAGGAGTGTCCAGTTTCCTGTACACCTTAGGAAAGGAATGCCAGGCGCAGCTTGGATGAGCAGGCAAAGGAGTGGAAGTGGTCCCGAGGCTGCACGGCAGCAAGGGGGGCAGGGAGAAGCGGGGGTTGGAGGGGAGAGCTGCGGAGCACATCGCACTGCACATGCTTCCAGGAGACGCGGGACGGAATGCATAAACAGGAAGCTCAGGCCAGACGCACTAATAGGAAAATCTATTCTGTGGAGGAATCATCCTCCCGAGGGAGTCACGGAAGCACTGTAGTTCAGGCAATTTGCAAGTAGGCTGAATAATATATGCCATCTTGGCATGGCCAGAGGGAGGAGCCATGGGTCTTCCCCCAGGGTGTGTGTCTGGCATTCTAGGCATCTCTCATCTGACTGCCAGAGAAGGGTTAAGACAAAGACATATCCATCGGCGACAAGCATTATTAATGAGGAATGCTTTGTGGATGGAGATGGCTCTGAAGATGAAATTGCATTTCTTAGATGCGGGGAGGTTTTCATGCGGCCTTACAAGATCTCTCAACGGCTAAATTCCACGCTGGCTCCCTTGGCACCCGCTGGAACTCTTAAGATCTAAGGGGATGTCTACCCTAGCTCGTTAGTTCCAGCTAGGTAGGCAAATGAGGGCAACTGGAGTTGCAAATGAAGCCTGGGACTTAAATATCCCGGGCTTCATCTGCATGGTCCTGGGCGCCGCCATTTTTAAATCCCCCTTAGTCCAAACTCCATGCCCGCGGCTGTATGTGGCACGGAGTAGGTAGTTTGAATTAGGATCTCTAATTCCAACTACCTACTCCGTGCCACGTGTAGCCACGGACACGGAGTTCGGACTAAGGGGGATTTAAAATTGGCTGCGCCCGGGAACATGCAGATGAAGCCCGGGATATTTAAATCCCGCGCTTCATTTGCAACTCCGGTTGCCCTCATTTGCCTACCTAGCTGGAACTAACGAGCTAGGGTAGACACACCCTAAAGGAGGCTGCAGAGAGGAGGCAAGTAACTAAACAGTTACCAAATGTACAAGGGCTTATGTACAAATACATACAAACGCCATGAGCCTACACACTAAGATGGGAGAACTAGAGCGCCTGGTGTTAGATGAGAATATTCATACAATAGACAGCACGGAAGCTTGCTAACATGAAGATGAGTCTATGGAATATGGTAATATCAGAGTTAATAATATGGCCACAGCCTGCTGCCAGGCCATGGACCTCTGGCTCTGGCACGTGGGGGGACTAGGGCTGGATACACCGCCCAATGCCTCCCTTCCTGCCGTGGCTGTTGGGAGAGGTGCATCCTGCCCCACCTCTCAGCCCACCAGCTCTGGGTGGGGGCGGGGTCTCTTCCCAGATGTGGGAGAGTGGTTCACTGTGCGGCGGGAGGGCCACATGGAGCCCGGCACAGCAGCCTTAGAGCTGCCACGACCCGGGCAGCAGTGCTCAGCTGGCAGGAGGGAGGCAGCGCAGGGCTAGGTGAGGGGGGCAGGGCAGTCTCTGGGGGCTGGGCTAGTGCTGAGGACTCAGGGGGTGGGGGTCTCTAAAAGGTGGGGGCTAGCATTGGGACATCTGGGGGGGATCTGGCACTGGGGGGACTCTGGAGGGATTGGGTGCAGTAGGGCTCTGGAAAGAGGAGGCTGGCACTGGGGAGTCTGGTGGGGGGGCTTTAAGGGGTGAAGGGCTGGCACTGGTGTGTTCTGAGGGCAGGAGGCTGGCACTGGGGTGGGTTGGATGCAGGGGACTCTGGGGATAGAGGCTGGCACTGGAGGGTAGTGGAGGGGCATGGGGCTCTAGGGGCTAGGTCTGGCACTGAGGGGCTCTGGTGGCTTGGGCTTTTGGAGGACCGGTAATATTTTATTTGCATATTTGTTATCTGTATAATGAATATGCAAAAAAAACCAAAGAGTTTGCAGTCTGCCAAAAGTTTGTGAATGGGTTTGCTGGTCCCCAGTATGAGAAAGGTTGGGAACCACTGATCTACAGAAATAACAGAGGAGGACAAACTGGTGGGGAAGTGGCATTGTATGCAAGAGAAAGGAGAGCCAAATAAAGTAAAAATCGTACATGAAATAAACTGAATCACGGCCTCTCTATGGACAGACAGTCCCTACTGGAGGAAGGAGAACAGCAGTAGAAATATGGTCCCGACCCCTGAGCAGGAGGTGACTGTCACTGTGAAATGTTAAGGGGTGCTTAGAGAAGCTACAAACCCAGAGAACGTAGCAATAATTGATCATTTCAACTAGCCTTGTACTGGATGCATAAAAGTCACTCCCCGGTGTGATGCGGAGATAACATTTCTAAACACCATAAGTGACTGCTTCTTAGAGCAGCGAGTCCTTGAACCCACAAGAGAAGAGGCAATTCTTGATTGAGTCCTAACGAGAGCACGGGGTGCGGTCCAGCAGATAATGACAACTGAGCTGTTCAGGACAGTAATTATAATTAAATGTAACATCCGAGAGGAAGGGGGATAAGAGCAAAAAATCCCACCATGGTAACATTTAACTTTTAAAAGGGAATCTAAACAATAACGAGGATGCTGGTCAGGTGGGAAGTCAAAAGACCGGTCGTAAGGGTTAACTCTGCAAGAGCACTATTTGAAAACACTATAATAGAGTCTTAGACTAAATATACACCCTACCTCAGACAAGAGAACAACGGGGCCAAAAGCATGCCCCCTTGGGCAGAGTAAACGAGGCAGAAAAGATCCTTTAAAATGTGGAAGGCCCAGCCTCCTGAGGATAAAAGGAAGGAGCACAAACTCTGCCATGGTAACTCTAAAAGTCCACAAAGTAGGGCTTTACCAAGCTCACAGACATGAAACACATGCCATGAAATTGAGCATGTGGAGGGCGCAGGGCTAAGGGTGCCCTAGTCATGGGGTCCTACCAGGCTTCAGGCTCCAACTACTAGCCTCAACCAAGCTGGGGAGGGACAGGACTTCCTCTTCTCCTGCATAGCCACTCTCAGTAGGAGACAAGACCCTACTTATGGTGTCCCTCTGGCTGCAGGGAACACAGTAGCTATGTTGCCTTCCGAGCAGGCCATGCAGGGGAAGAAGAAGTTCTGTCCCTTCCCAGCTTGGCCAGGACTACCTGCTAGCACAGGTAGGGTGCTCCAAGCAGCACTGTGAGATCAGATCCACCGCTGGGAACCTCCTCCGGCTGCGGGAGATTGACCTATTGAAATTATAGTAAAGATCAGCATTACCAGGCACATCAAAAACTACAATTTGTAGGGGAAGAGTCAAGCCAGCGTTTGTAAAGGGAAGTCCTGCCTCTCCAATCTATTAGCATTATTTGTGGCAATCAACAGACCAGGGTGATCAAGTCAATATAGGAAACCTGGATTTGCAGAAAACCTTTGACAAGACTCTTCGGGTGTGTCTAGACTACATGGCTCAGTCGATGGAGCCATGTAGATGAGTTTACTAGACATAGGAAAGTGAAGCGGTGATTTAAATAAGCGCTGCTTGATTTACATCAAAATGGCCACCGCACTGTGCCGATCAGCTGTTTGGCAGCACAGCGGGGCGGTCTGGATGCGCGCCGGTCGACAAGTGAAGCCTTTGTCGACCGCGCCGTTATGCCTCGTGAAATGAGGTTTATCGGAGCAGTCGACAAAGGCTTCCCTTGTCGACTGTGGTGCGTCAAGACTGCCCCGCTGTGCCACCAAACAGCTGATCGGCGCAGCGCGGCAGCCATTTTGATGTAAATGAAGCGACAACTATTTAAATCGCCGCTTCATTTTCCTATGTCTAGTAAATTCATCTTCATGTCTCTGTCGATGGAGCCATGTAGTCTAGACATACCCTTAGGATGCATCTACACAGCCGGGCTTAATTCAAAATAAGCTATGCAAATTGAGCTATGTCAATTGCGTAGCTTATTTCGAAATTGGGAATGTCTACACAGCACTTATTTTGAAATAGTGCACTCTTCCTCCAACTTCCCTTACTCCTCGTACAATGAGGGTTACAGGAGTTGGAGCAAGAAATCCTTCGGCTTGACAGTATTTCAACATTATTTTGAAATAACTGCCTGCTGTGTAGATGCGGACTAAGATATTTCAAAATAACGCTAGTTCTTTCGAAATAATATTGCTGTGTAGACGTACCCTTATGGAAATGATGTGGTCACAGGATGGTAGGGAAGACCCTGGTGGATATTTTCCTGAATCAGTAACTTGTTAAAAGATAGGAAACAAATGGTAGGAATAAACAGTTTTCACAAGAGTCAAACAGCAGGGCTCCCCAAGGATCTGTATGGAGTCTTGTGCTCTTCATCATATGCATTACTGATCTGGAAAAGGGGGTGATCAAGGAAGTGGCAAAGCTTGCAAACAACACAAAATTATTCATGATAGTTCAACCCAAAGCTGACTGTTAAGGGCTACCAGGTGACTGGGTGACTGAGCAACAAAATGGCAGATGAAAAGTCCACATGGATTAGTGCTAAGGCATGCACCTTGGAAAAAACAATCCAACTGTTACACATACATAATACCGGCTTCTAAATTAACTGTTCCCACTGAAGACAGATCTTGGAATCATCATGAATTGTTTTCGGAGACCTTCAACTCAATACCACTACCCAACAATCTAACAGCATAAGGAATGGGAGAGAAAATGAGAGATTGTGAGAATGCCATTATAGAAATCCAAGGTGTACGCACAGCATGAACCCTGTGTCCAGTGCTGGTCGCCCCATCTCAATAAGAATATAGTGAAACTGGAAAAGGTTCACAGAAGGGCAACAAAGATGCTAAAGGGCTTAGAATGGCTTCCGTATGAGGAAAAAGTTAAAAAGATTAGGACTTCTGATTTTAGGAAAGAGACCATGAAGTCAGGACATGATGGGATCTAGGAAATCCTGAATAGTGTGGAAAAAGTGAACAGAAACGTTATTTATCTTGTCCCACAGTACCAAAACCAGGCCTTCTGCAATAAAATTAAATGGCTGGTGGTGTCATACCGACATGAGGAAATACTTTTTCACACAATGTTCAATTAACCTTTAGAACCCAATGCCATGGGATGTTGGCCATGGGTTCAAAAAAGAGCACGGAGGATAGGTCCATCATTGGCCATTCAGCAAGGTGGTCAGGGATGCAACCCCATGCATGGAGAAACCCTTCTCCTCCGACTGCCAGAAGGGAAAGACAAATGAATCTCCCCAAAATTGTTCTGAAGCTCTGGTCCTGGCCACAGTGAAAGACAAAATACCAGGCTAGATGGACCTTTTGTTTGCTCCAGTTTGAACATTATAGTCTTAATCTTGCATTTGTTTGAACCAAGATCACCACAAACAGCCTAACAAGTTCAAAGTGTGTCGCAACTGAGAACACAACAAAAACCATCTGCCATTTGAGCACATAATTTCCCTCAGTCTTTCTTCTTCTTATGACTGAAAAAACAAGGAGTGATGTCTAATATTGGCCTTTTCCTTCATGATCATCCACCATCTACATCAATAACTTAATGTTATGAGAATAAACATTATTTAACACCCCTATCCCCTTGCATCCGTAGTTGTCGAAGTGTTTTACAAAAAGAGAAATATTATTCATATTTAACAATGGGGAACATAAGAACGGCCGTACTGGGTCAGACCAAAGGTCCATCTAGCCCAGTATCCTGTCTGCCAACAGTGACCACCACCAGGTGCCCCAGAGAGGGTGGACCGAAGACAATGATCAAGCGATTTGTCTCCTGCCATCCCTCTCCAGCCTCTGACAAACAGAGGCCAAGGACACCATTTTATCCCCTGGCTAATAGCCTTTTATGGACCTAACCTCCAAGAAATTATCTAGCTTCTCTTTAAACTCTATTATAGCCCTAGCCTTCACAGCCTTCTCTGGCAAGGAGTTCCACAGGTTGACTACGTGGTGTGTGAAGAAGAACTTTCTTTTATTAGTTTTAAACCTGCTACCCATTAATTTTATTTGGTGTCCTCTAGTTCTTCTATTTAGGGAACTAATAAATAACTTTTCTTTATTGGCCCTCTCCACATCACTCATGATTTTATAGACCTCTATCATATCCCCCCTCAGTCTCCTCTTTTCTAAACTGAGGCACAGAGGTACAATGACTTGTCTAAGGTCAATAGAACCCAGGAGTCCTGCCTCCTTGTTACTATCAATGCCTTTAAAACCCCTGGGCAGCATTTACTCTCTGAAAGAACATCTGAAAGAATTTCTCATTGCCACTGCATATCACTAGCAGGCTTATGCTGAGAACTGAAGAGCAGAAAATTAGAGGTGGGTGAAAAATATCCACTTTTTAAATAAATTTTCAGGGTTTTTATTACATTTTTGTTGGCATTTCTTTGGAAAATGTCATTATTTTGCCCATGAAGAACTTAAATCAAAACCAGAAAAGTAGTGTTTTAAGGACCTTTTGCAGTTTAAACACGGGGCTGTCACCCAAAAGGCTGAATGTTTTTGTTGGAAATAAATTCTTCCCCCGTGATCATTTCCAACAAAGTCATTTTTCTTCAAAGTCGCCTTTCAACCATCTGTGAGGAAAAAGAAAGCCTTCGAGCTGACCTAGTAAAAATTTTGCAGTGAGTTCTCTAACACATGAAGAAAAGGAGTTTATGATCTTAAGGTTTATCTGACAGTCGCATTTTCTGGTTTCAGTCAGTGGTCAGTGCCAAACTGATATAGAGTTATTTGGGAATATAATGGTGTTAATTACTGACCAATGTGTACATTCTCTTTCTGATGTCCATGTACAACTTTAATTAATTCCAGTAACGGTTATTACACACAAGGTAAGAGAAGGAGATTCATTACGTTACATAGCTGTGCACTATTGATTTATACTGTGTGTGTTTATGGGTTTTTTGTTTAAGTTTATGTTACTGGGGTTTTTTCTCCAGCCCTTACTGTTTTCTAAACTCTTCAGTCTATACAATATTTATGCCAGTAATCATTTGAAAATTTTCAATTAAATGTAAAAAAACCCCAGAAACAAGTAAATCTATTCTCTCTTTTGACTGTTTTATTGATTAAAATGAATGTCTGAGCTGCGTCCAGTGAACCATGAAAAGCAATCTGTCTTAGATGGGTAACAGATCGTTAGGAAATCATTGTGCCGAGGCAAGAATAACTGCGTATACACACGCACGCTCCAAATGCGCACACGCTCGGCGGAACAACCCATGTCCATGCAAAGTTCCAGTATTAAAAGGACAGTGGGACCTTAAAATCTAAACCACTTTTCCAAATTGAGTGTAAGGGAATTTGATGAATATCTCCAAAGCCGCCTTCTATTTATTCTTCAATCACATTTTACTACTTAAAATTCTCTCCCTCATGCTAGCTGGAAGGCCCACACAAATAATTGAAAGTGACTATGCAGGGGAGACAGTGATACTGATTATATGCAGAGTGATGTCAGTCGCACCTTTGTTATTTGTAACAATCATGGGTAACATTTTTCATACTACGCTGTGATTTGAAGGGATGCTGTCCTTTTAGAGATGGCTAAGAGCGAACACACAAGGGTCAGGAAACAGAATTAACGTTGAATGTTCCACCTTGGAATTGCCATTTTGAATTACGACAAAAGCAGGGATGTTCAGGCCTTACAACGTGTTGTTGGTCACAATTAACTTTAGTGATTCAAGACATACGCTAACCTCTAATTAACAGGGGGCTTTAGGAAGAAACTTCTCCCTTGTGCAGCTTATATCAATCCATTCTGGGGACTCTAGATCTGCTCTTCGAAGCACTGGCTGCTGTGGAATCTGGATTAAATGGGTCTTTGGAGTGATCTAATAGGGCAACCC
The DNA here is from genome assembly GCF_049634645.1 of Pelodiscus sinensis. Classification (NCBI taxonomy): domain Eukaryota; kingdom Metazoa; phylum Chordata; order Testudines; family Trionychidae; genus Pelodiscus; species Pelodiscus sinensis. The sequence goes on from NC_134736.1 coordinate 15,882,964, forward strand.
CCATGTTTTCTCTATGGCCACACTGAATATTGCATGTTATCTGAGCTCACAGAGGGGAAACTGACTGCGTGGTTCTAGTTATAACCCATCTCCTTTTGAAAATAGAAAGGGAAGCTGTGATTTTGGCTTTGCAAAGTCTCACAGGGTTGGGGTTGGGTCTCGGAAGAACCTGTTCATACTTTCTACAAATGCCACCTTTGGTAAAAGGCTCCAGTTTCTGCTCATCCCTACTTCCCCTGGCTTGATCTCTAAGTTTAGATATGGATCCCTAGCCAGACTCAAATCTCTAGAGGTCAGGATGGTGCCTGCTAATTATGATAAGAGGTCAAATTTTCTACATCACCGAAGTGAGATGAACTTTCACTGGGACACTCCTAATGGCATTTGTGGGTCCTGCAGCTTAGCAGACCTGGGATGGAAGTTTCCATCCCTGCTGTACCCAGCTTAGCATCGCCTGGGACCCTGCAAGCCCGAACAGCAGCAGGGCTTTATCAGCGTTAAGCCATGTGTTGAGCTGGGAAATTACTGAGCAGTAAACAAGTTTGACCTCGGTCTCAGCTCATGAGAGTGATAAGAATGGCATTGAGCCAGGCATGTGCACACCCATGTAGTACATGGGTACTGTAGTACAACTAGTGTAGGGAGTCCCGTGTCCATTGCGTCTCACCAGGGACCTAGACCTCAAAGGGTGCCCTGGATCCCCCCTAGCTGGAGCCATGTCCACTGTGGCTGGGTTTGAGGTGACCGGAACGGGACTTCCCACAGTCTGAAGGGGCATAAGCATTTCCAAGTGCCTGCTGCTCATCTGTGCATTGCTCTGCCTATGCTTATTGGCATATTACTTTGCAGTAGCTGTGTAACCATCTGGCAGTAGGAAGCCTGTAATATTAGTGACGTAGTGAGATTAATAAAAGCAACTATCCCTCATCGACTCTATCTTGAAGCAGATCCGCAACCCTGTTGGGCCCTGCCCCTGTGAGTTGACAGCATTATGTCAATTAGGAATTCTTTTACCTTTGAAATTGTTACCCAGGGCCTTCGGGTGTGGGATCCTGCCCTTTTCAGCCAGTTAGCCCAACACAATATTTTGTGCTGCAAGGAGACACCGGCCCTTCAGACCGTTCATCTCAGAAGTGGGTTATCAGCCAGCAGGGAGGCAAGAGCATCACCAGTGAGGGAAGTGGGGAGACAGAAAACAGAATCGCAGGGTGTCAAACTAGAAGCAGCACCCTGCTGGCTGCTTTTGCCATTAGAAGGAGGGGACCTCCTAGTGAGCCGCAGATGCTGTGAAGAAAGACTAATCATGTAATGAGCGAGAACAGGAGGATGGAGGCATCCATTTATGGGAATGTCACCAATGAAGGTGCAACAGAAACAAGCTGTCACTTAAGATGGGGAAATATTTCCCGTCTTTGCTCTCCACTGGCCTGAGATGTTTGTTAATGGAAGACGAGGGAGGCACAACAGCAGATTCCCCTGACTCATGCCGTCTGCCGTTTTATCAGGAAGTATTTTTTTTGTTTGTTTGTTTTTTTTACAGTAAGGCACATGTGGGCAGCCACCCTGGTGGTCCGCGAGCTGCAAACAAGGCAGAGGATAATACAAATCGCATTTCCACAGCCTCCTCCTGCCTTTACAGTCTTATAGCACTTTACAACAACCGTTAATCCTCACTATGCCGTTCCGAGTTATCATTGGAAAAGGCAGGGGAGTAGATTTTGTTCCTGGGCTGATAAATGTCTCTAGTAGTTTCGGCAGGTTGTATTTTCTCCATTTTACTGATGGAAAACAGAAGCACAGATAGGGTAAATCGCATGCCCAAGGTGACATCAAGTGAATACCTAAGCGCAAGGAAAAGAATCTAAATGTATCTTTCCACCAGCGCTCCAACCACTAAGACTATGCTTCCCTGCAGTTTTGCAACTTGCAGATGTTTAGGTCTAGAATAAATAGGGGGGGAAACAGAAATATGCAATAACACTCTTTCAAGTGCATGCATCATGTCTGTAAAGGCAAGGCCATACATTAAGGATGGGGCATTGCCGGTATTATGGGCGGCTGGCTTTTATGATCGTTCACAACTTTCTCATGAGTGCAGATGAGCACAATCAAATCACATGCTTCAGGATGTAGCACAGGGGTCAGGAAGAAAATTTACACACATTCCCACGCCCCACAGAGCAGTTGTACTGTCAGCTGAGAGCTTTATAGTGCACTTTTCACCTTCCTCTCTGCTATAAGGATGGGGCAGAGCTAGAATCAGGCTGCCGAAAGACGATCTGGGAAAGCAATTCTCATATCACCTGCCCCTTAAATAATGAAATGCATTATTTATATTATAGCCCCATTCACACTTGGCAATAATTTTGGAACATCTTCATTTAAATCTAGAGACATAAGTCTGGCGTCTAAGTGCTTTGTGGAAGCAAGCGTAAAACTGCTTTGGGGGCAGGTGATTTATATCTAGCACTGAGTTAATAACCAGACAAGAAAAGGATTTTGAGGCTAGAGGTGGTAAATTTACCTTTTAAGTGTCTCCATTAGTAATGTCAGACAAGAAGCAAACTAAGAAGCAAATGTAGCTGTGGAGGTGTGCTTTTGGAGGGGCTCTCTCCTTCTTTTGATTTCCTTGTTTCAGCTCAGTTTGTTTCCCAAGACATCCATATAGAGCAGTGAACTTAATCCAACAGTACAGCTGGCTGGACAATTGGGTTTCCCCCACCACCAAGGAAAATTTGCTCCCCCCTCTTTTTTTTTTAAGCACCAAAACTTTCATATTTGAATTTTCAATTTTCCACCAAAAAACTGAAAGTGGACAACAAAAACACTTGGAGGGGGAAAAAACATTGGTTCCAGCAAAACCCCAGTAGGGAAGTAGGAGGAGGTTGACAGAAAAATGCTGAGCACGTGTAGCCAGTAGTTAGAACCCTTTCCAATCACCTTTCCCTCTGTGTCTTACCTTCAGCCTCACACCAGCTGTCACACCTGTTCGTCAGGTAGCCTTGCCCTCCTCTCATCTCTGCACACCTCTCAGCAAACACCCACCCAGCCACGTTTTTTAACAAATGCAATAAACCTGGCACCAACATGATGCTTGCTGACCTTCCCCACAACCCTGCGTCTGCCTGGTCTATTTGACCTCTAAGTTCTGCGGCATCCTGTTGGCCACTAGCTAGAAGTATCATGGCCTCTGCTGTGACACAAGTAACACGTAATCAGGCAGCCCACAAGGGGGGCAAAGAGGACAACTGCCCAGGGGCCCAGCAATTTAAAAGTGCCTGGGAGCCTTGGTCACTGTTGCTACAGCTCTGCCTCTTGACTGAAAGATGCTTCGGATGTGCCCTGGGCAGGCTCTGGGGTGAGGTTCCTGGGCACTGGAACCTGCCGGGGGCACATGAAAAGCATCTTTTAGTCGAGAGCGGCTGCCGCCGCTTTCCACAGAGCTGGGTCCGGGGAAGGCAGGGGAGGCGCGATGCTGCTGCCCTGGGGCTCATCCCAGCAGATGGGGGACTTTGGGGTAGCTGCCCTGGACTCCACTAGCAGGGGGGAGGTTCTTGGGGTTTCTCCAGGTCGGGGAGGGATGGAGGGGGGAGCTGTGGCACCGGCTGAGGGAGGGGGCCCATTAATTTCTGCCCTGGGGCCCTGTCAGTGAGCCTGCTCATAATGATAAATCCAGGATTCTTCTTAGACAAAATCATTCCAGAAGGGGTGCTGGAGGACTGGCGTGACAGTGCTTGAGCTCGCTGAAGAAAACAGTTAAGTGCATGCTGAAAGTTAAGCACTCGCTGAAACCCTTTGCTGAACTGAGGCCTGGATGAAGCCCTAATTCAGAAAAGTGCTTAAAACCATCCCCGTTGGGAACCGCAGTTAAGCCCATGCGTAAACACCATCCTAAATGGAGCCCAGTTTGCTTTGCCATGGTACCCCCAATGCAGCAATGCTCCAGTGCGCTCAGCTCCAGCAAAAGCAACATGTACACAGCCGCAGGGGTACATAACGAGCAGGATCAGAGCCTGGATTCGAACCCGCCCAAAGCCCAGTGGGATTTGGGTCTGGCCGATCAGTACCACATGCATATGCCACAGTGCTCCTGCACACCATGCAAGACACAGTACGTGCGCACACCCCCGCCCGCCTGTATACACAAGGAGGTGCTAAATGATGCAGCATCTCTCACATACTTTAATATACTTTGCCTAATTAAGCTGTTCAATTCTCCGGTTTAAATAGCTGCCAAATAGCTGCTACAACCTGATTTATCTTTGCAGGAAGGTAAAGATTGTTGGAAAATCTGGAGACAAAAAAAATTGTGAATTTTCTGTGATCAAATTAGCTTATATTGTGTGCAGAGCTGAGCAAGTTTCAGAGACAGGAAGAATTCTGTAAATCTATTTTTTTTGTTTTTGCTGTCTGTACATCTATATATTCAAATTCAACTCTGATTACTGAGACACACACAATAAGGACCACATAGGAATGGAATAACGATAGAATCAGTCTCTCAAAATCCACACAGGCATACACACTAAACTAAACAAGACAACTGTCTCACTTGTTTCTCCTGTCCTGCTGGGCTATTGTTGGCAAGTCCTGACCAGCATCGTGCCTCGGTTTCCTCACTGATACAATAAGGATAATAATACTGACCTCTGCTGTAAAGTTCTCTGAGGTTCCTGATGAAACATGCAATATAAAAGCTAAGTATTATTAATAAGGAGAAAAGTCTCTCGAGCAGGAAGGAGCACTGAAAACACACTCATGGAACAGATGATTAAAGGGACTGATACCTGCAATTAGCACAGCCTGCTTTCATGTGATTTCAGCAGGCAAAGCACAATGCTCTCAGACATGCTCATGTTGGTAGAGATCTATGTGGCCCACATAAATAAAGATGCCCCCTACCCTCAACACAATCCATGCTAAACCCAATCTGAAATGGAAAGAAAAGCCATCTCCAGGTCTAACTGAAATCAGCGCTCTCAGTTTCACAACATCTCTTTCCCTGTTTCTGCAGAAGGCCAAGGTGTCTCCAAGCACCATACGTAGAACCTTCCGCAGAAAGGAGACATGCCTCCAAAGACATGTTGGAATGCCCATGGAGATTTCTCCTTCGGCAATTTATTGTGTGCTGGCACGTTAAGACTGAGCATGTGGTTTAGACACAAACAGCCCATAGAATCATAGAACCATAGAACGCTAGAACTGGAAGGGACCTCGAGAGGTTATCGACTCCAACCAGTGCCATTTAGACCATCCCTGATAAATGTCTATCTAACCTGCTTTTAAATATCTCCAGAGATGGAGATTCCACAACCTCCCTAGGCAACTTATTCCAGTGTTTAACCACCCTGACAGTTAGGAACTTTTTCCTAATGTCCAACCTAAACCTCCCTTGCTGCAGTTAAAGCCCCTTGCTTCTTGTCCTGTCCTCAGAGGCCAAGATGAACAATTTTTCTCCCTCCTCCTTGTGAAACCCTTTTAGATACTTGAAAATCGCTATTATGTCCCCTCTCAGTCTTCTCTTTTCCAAACTATACAAGCTAAATTCTTTCAGTCTTCCTTCACAGCTCATGTTTTCTAGACCTTTAATCATTCTTGTTGCTCTTCTATGGCCCTTCTCCAATTTCCCTACATCTTTCTTCAAATGTGGTGCCCAGAACTGGACATAATACTCCAATTGAGGCCTAATCAGCGCAGAGCAGAGCGGAAGAATGACTTCTCGTGTCTTGCTCATAACACTTCTGTTAATGCCTCCCAGAATCATGTTTGCTTTTTCTACAACAGTGTCACACTGTTGGCTCATATTAGCTTGTGGTCCACTCTGACCCCTATATATATGAAGGTTCTATTTACAGGATAATTTGCACAGACACGATGAATCTATTTGATCCCATGCCTTTCCCATAATTTGCTTGGAACCGTGTCACCTACCCACTGAGTTGTCACCCTGGGACATATTCTAAGGTAGACTCCAAACCCTTGAGACAACCACCATTTTAGAAAGAAACAGAGGTATGTTTCTTCCCCTCTGGTAGTCCCCCAAAAGTGCACATTTCTATTTCCCTAATATTTGGAGGTTGAATAGATGGCTAGAAACAGGAGCTGTTGAACTCAGAAGGGAAACATCTGGCCTTGCCCAAAGGACCCACAACCCTGAACCCCACATCTGTAAGGTTCCAGGAGGCAGTGCTATTTTTAGGTCTTGAAAAGCTATTTTAGAATTTCTCTGGTTCTAAAGTATTTGGTTCTATTTCCCCCTTCTAGGCCACTGGTCCCTGTTCAACTGGAATCAAAGAACCTGATTTGCTCACAGTTCAGTAGCACGGAGCTACATGTGTTGTAGTTACGAATTTCTGGCACCTGTTTGCTCTCCATGGTGCTGATCATTGGCTCCATGTCTAGGTGCTGAATACACCCTTACCAAATCCCTGGGATATGGCAGGTTAGGTGGAAACAGGCAATTAATTTAACTTTTGAAGGGGGAGTAGAATGAGGCATATTTATGAGTGTTTTAGTTTATGTCATTCTGAACTGTTGTTAGAGCCTTCTCCTCTGTAGCTAGAATGGTATACCCTTCCCCATCTGTCTGTGCCATCTCCACTCGATCTACATTCAAAACCCATTTGAGACCCTCTCTTTTCTCTCTTGGCTCTGTTTTAATCCTTTCCTTAGCCATTATTCAATATTTAACTTTGTAACTGCATTATTTAACTCTGCAAAGTGTTTGGGGATGCAAGTTGCGTGTAAGATTCTATTCGAAACGTTGGAGGGTATCCTCTTTTGCAAGCCGACACAGGATGCATTCAGAGATGGCAGCAAAGAGGAGTCCAAAGCCTCAGCCTTCAAAATATTAACCATGGGGAAACTAGTCGGGTGCTCATGTAATGAGCCCTCATGGAAATAAATCACCAATGCAACCACTGATGTTGGTAATTTTGTGACGCATGAAATTGACTTGTATTTACAATCAACATATTTCTCCCCCGATAAAATGGGCACTTGACTTTTCAGCATAATTATTTGTGCAACATTTTTAACATTTGCTGCCTTTCCTAGCTGTCAAACCTGGAAATAATAAATAAAATAAAAAATACTCTCCTTCAGAGACAGGATTTACAAAAAAATCAATCCCAGAGAAACCTCCTTTGTATTTTGTTGTGACAAGACTGAATTTAAACAGCCTGTGAAGTCAAAACAACAGGAGAAATATCAATACACATTAATTTAATCAAGAAGCAGTACTCTGCCATTCCAGGCTAAACTCAGATTTATTTCCATAGTGGTTTCCGTGGGAGCTCTATCGACATCTTGCTTGTTTGTCTTAAGCTATCTGTGGTGGCCAGCGGTCTTTTAAATCTGCTCAGAATGCCTCACAGCCCTCTCTGCCTTTTCATATACTTTTGGCACCTAGGGGGAAATGGCGCGTGCGTGTGTGTTTTAAACCCAAGTGTTACCCTCTGGCATAGCCCTGTTTCTTATCTGCATCTTCTCATCTTAACACCTGTCTTAGCTTGGGAACGAGCCACTCCCCACGCCTCTGGGTGACCATCTCACTGTGCCTTCTTTCATTCCTGTCCAGCCAAACCCTCTCCCAAAGGGGAGCCCAATAAAAGGATAAATACATGAATGAAAAAATAAACGCGTTGCACTTTGTCAAATCCTGGGCGCGTGAGAAACCGCTTTGACACAAGCATTGCATTAAGACAGGGAGAATTAAAAAGATAAGTCCTCGCATACCAAATGCAGGAATCGGCTTTACTTGACCTTTGAAATGAATGTACTTTTTCTGACTGGCACTTCCTGCCAAAGTAATTCAAACAGACCCCTGACAATCATCTGAGCAGACAAGATTTTTGACGCTGTATCAAGTGCAATGGGCTTGCTTCTCTCTCTGCCACTGATTTCCTGAGAGGCCCAAAGGGAGTCTCCTCACCAGTATTATGTCCAGTTCTGGGCACCGCATTTCAAGAAAGATGTGGAGAAATTGGAGAGGGTCCAGAGAAGAGCAACAAGAATGATGAAAGGTCTAGAGAGCATGAGCTATGAGGGAAGGCTGAAAGAATTGGGGTTGTTTAGTTAGAAAAGAAGATTGAGGGGGGACATGATAGCCGTTTTCAGGTGTCTAAAAGGGTGTCATAAGGAGGAGGGAGAAAACTTGTTCATCTTGGCCTCTGAGGATAGAACAAGAAGCAATGGGCTTAAACTGCAGCAAGGGAGGTTTAGGTTGGACATTAGGAAAAAGTTCCTAACTGTCAGGTGAAACACTGGAATAAATTGCCCAGGGAGGTTGTGGAATCCCCATCTCTGGAGATATTTAAGAGTAGGTTAGATAAATGTCTATCAGGGATGGTCTAGACCAGTGGTCCCCGACCTGTGGTGGTGGCCGGGCGCCAGGGGGCGGGGCCGGGGGTGGGGCCCCCCATAGCCGCGCGCCCCCCCCCATAGCTGCGCCCGGGGCTGGCGCCCCCCCCTCCTCCAAGCGCCCGGGGCCGGCGCCCCTCCCCTCCAAGCTCCGTGCGCCCGGGGCCGGCGCGCTGCCCCCCCCTCCAAGCGCCCGGGGCCGGGGCCGGCGCCCCCCGCCCCAAGCGCCACGCGCCCGGGGCCAGGCCAGCCCCGAGCATGTGGCGGGCGCACATGAATGCCCCCGCGGGCGCGATGGCGCCCGCGGGCACCGTGTTGGGGACCACGGGTCTAGACAGTATTTGGTCCTGCCATGAGGGCAGGGGACTGGACTCGATGGCCTCTCGAGGTCCCTTCCAGTCCTAGGGTATGTCTAGACTACCGCGTTTTGTCGACAAAACTTCCGTCGACAAAGAGCATCCAGACACATTGAGTTCTGTCGACAAAGCAAGCTGCTTTGTCGACAGAACTCCATAGTCTGGACGCAACGTTACAGTCAATAACACCTTCTGTTGACAGAGTTCTGTCGACAGAAGGTGTTATGCCTCGTAAAATGAGGTTTACCAGTGTTGACAAAACTGCTGTGTTCTGTCGACGTTATGTCGACATTACTCAGCGGTAGTGTAGATGCTGGTATAGTTTTGTCGACAAAACTAGGTAGTGTAGACACACCCCTAGTATTCTATGATTCTCTCTAGGGTCCACCCTTCTGCTGAGCAGTCACAGATGTGTAGGGCCTGGCAGGTGAGCTGGAGGAGAAGCCAGTAACATGGATAGAATTTAAGTGTTGCTTTATTTCCACCAGTCCTGGAACAGAGGTTGTTAACAGAGCGCAGTGAGTCAGTCCTTCTTCCAGCAGCCTCAGCCCAATAGGTATGCCTGCTCCCTGTTCTGCTTCACGAACTGACTCACAGCAGAGACCAAGGCAAATTGCATCCCTCCCTATCCCCACACCGTTCCACAGCCAAAGGCTAACGCTGCCCTCCCCCGTCTTCCAAGGCTCAAATCTCCTGGCATGTAGCTGTGTGTAGACATTAGAGAGAAAGTACTATGGGGGTGGTATGTATTGTTATATTACCATTTTGGAAGACTCTGCTAGGGGCTAACTGGGACACAAAATTCAGAGATCATCATCTACAACACAGTGCCCTTTTGCTAAGTGCTAGACAAATGCGGGGTAGGAGACAGCACATATGTCTAAGGCTATGTCTAGACTGCTGAGAAAAGTCAGAAAAAGATACGTAAATTGCAAACTGCAATTTGTGTATCTTTTTCCACTTTTTTTTCTGAAAGAGGCTTTTCCGAAATTTGGCCTGTCTACACGGGGCCAAATTTTGGAGAAAAACCTCCTCTTTCAGAACATCTCTTATTCCTCTCACCAAGAGGAATACAGGGATGCTGAAAGAACACATCCGCTATTTCGGCAGTATCCCGGAAAAGCTTTGCAGTCTAGACATAGCCTAAGTTTACCATCTAAATCGACACGACAAAGGAAACTTCATCTCTGCTTCATAGACACTAGAATCGGAAGAGACCTTGAGAAGTCATCAAGTCCACTCTCTAGCCTTGACAGCAGGATCAAGCACCTTCTAGACCATCCCTGATAGATGTCTATCCAACCTCCTCTTAAATAGTTCCAGCGCTGGAGATTTCACAACCTCCCTAGGCAATGTATTCCAGTGTTTAACCGCCCTGACAGGTAGGACGTTTTTCCTAATGTCCAGCCTAAACCTCCCTTGCTGCAGTTTAAGTCCATTGCTTCTTGTCCTATCCTCAGAGGAGAACAATTTTTCTCCCTCTTCTTTGTAACACCCTGGGTCACAGATGGGTAAGTGAGGCATAGAGGGAGCAAATGACTTATCCACAATCACACGAGATGTTTTGGGCACAGCCAGGAATTGAACACAGAGTTTTGGAATCACAGACTAGTGTGTTATCACCACAATCAAGCCTCCTTCCTTGCAACGACTTCTGCCCGCTTGCGACCCGAGTTATGGAACATGAACTCTGGCAAGACCTGGGCTCAGCACATCTGAAAAAACCTCGACTCTGCTTCCAAGAGGTGGGTTTAGGCACTTGACCTTTAGCTCCGGAAAAAGCTGGCCTTGCCCACTAGGGTCTAGGCTGAGGTCGGGCACCTCACACTGGCCCTCGCCTGAACACTGATCCCTCCATGGTTAAACTGGGGCAGAGGGTACAAGTTCCCCTTGTTTTGCCCAGGAGTCCTGTATATATTGAAGTATGTGAACACAGGCCGGCCTGGAGAAAGGGAGGGAGACCAGCTCCTTGTGCCTTCCCACGGGGCTCTTCCAGAGTTGTACTCTGAGGCCAGTGGGTGGGTGGAGCCCCTTCCCATGGAGGCAATCCCATGCAGGAAGGGGGCTGCAAATGCCATTTTCCCATAGGTTAAGATAGGCTTGCTAGGTAGCACAGAGAGGCAGCCCCACCTCCAGCCACCCATTTCTTCCTTGGCTTTGGGCCTCTGCTCTAGAACTTTGTGCCCTGATCTCAAGAGGCTCAGCACAGGAAGCCAGCAAAGCCCTACCCCACAAAGGCCTTCCTGGATCTAAAGAAGGGCGAAGTGAAGCCAACGCTCTAGGCAATCCAGCAGGGACTTGGCTGGGTTAATCATAGAATCATAGAAGCACAGAGCTGGAAGAGACCTCAGAAAGTCATCAAGTCCAGCCCCCTGCCCTAGGCAAGACCAATCCCAACTCAATCAACCCAGCCAGGGCTTTGTCAATCCGAGACTTAAACACCTCTAGGGATGGAGACTCCACGACTTCCCTAGGGAACCCTTCCCAGTGCTTCACCACCCTCCTAGTGAAATAATTCTTCCTAATATCCAACCTGGACCTCTCCCACCGCAACTTGAGCCCATTGCTCCTTGTTCTGCCATCTGTCACCGCTGAGAACAGCCTTTCTGTTGGATCTTAACTAAGACGCTCAGAGAGAGGAACTAATACAAAAGCCAAAGAGGAAGCAGGAGGAGAGGCAGCAATGAAGGTCCCTGAAGGATTCCATATTCAATCTTGCCAACACCTTGTCCTCTAGTTCTTTCAGCACCACCCCAATGGGATCTGCTAACAGACAAGTGGAAAATTGCCCGTTCCGCTAAGCACAGTGGAAGGGGAAGCACGCTGCTGGGCAACTCGTGTTGTTTATTACCTTATTGGTGCTAAAATTGTTCACACCTAATCAAGCTTGCTCGATAATCACCTTTCTGCATGTGGCACCGGTGGGGTTTTTTTTTTTAAACAGCTGCACTTTTAATGAGCCGCCGTTTCCATTCTGACATTTGAAATTTAATCTGGAGCAGCAACTGAATGGCGGGGGAGCCCCTTTCATTTTGCATGTTTATCCGTGTAGCATTGGCAGGGCCCAGCTAACAAAGAAGGGTCAGCCCCTGCTTTCCAATCAGCGGATATTAATTACTAGCCAATGACAATGCAAATCCCATATAATGCTGCTATGCGGGTGCCACCCGCGCCAAGGTCAGCGTGAGCTAATGATGATTAATCTTGGGCATTGACGGGCCTACGGGATAAAATAAATAATCTGCCACTTGTTTGCAACGTGCCACCCGCAGGTCTAATTGCACAAAGGAGTGCGCCATGGCTGTAGGCTCCTCTTGCGATAAGAGAAGGGAGGGATAAAATAGGATGAGGGGAAAGCGCCGGTGCGGCAAAATCTGCGGGGAGATGGTGAACTCACGTGGAGCCTCATCCCGCCCTGGCTAGATGTTTGAGAGCCGATCGGCAACACTGGGTGGATGACTCCATGGACGTGCCTGGTATAGTTGTGTGATGCATCCAGGATGGGCCAGTGGAGAGGGGGCCAGGCTGGAACTTGTGACAGCACATCCTGTTCCCTGCTGTACAGAACTAGAGGTGACACACGGTCTGTGCCTCAGTTTCCCCATCTGTACAGCAGGGACAATAGCCTTGCCTTGTCATTCGGGGGTGCTGTGAGGATTGTGAGGGGCGTGGCTATTATGGCATCAAGCGCCATCTATGTACTTGAGTCAGACGCTGGATCCCCACCTTGGAGAAATGGCAGTCTGTGTTGCAACAGGTAGAGGGTTTGGAAACGGGATTCAGTATCTAAGCAAAGGGCTGGCACGTGGCTGGCCTGGTGCAGATGCTGGAAGGAGGAGCAGGGTGCAGGGACGGCTCAAGGACTCTTCCTCCACTTGGCGTGGCCCGTCTAGGAGCCAGCCACAGTCACACAGACCCAGCGCTCAGCGCCTGCTCCTGGCACACACAGAGAGCCGCAGGCCTTCCTTCCGTGCTCACAGGGAAACAAGCTGCACCATGCGAAGGGATAAAGCCGCCTGCGCTTCCCCTGCCTCCTACAACGAGAAGCTCCCCATTGCACCTATGTGCAAGACTACCCCTAGCCCCTGCAAACAGTCCCTACAGGCACAGCACCATGGCTAGAGCAAGACGCCCCCCTTCCGGTTTTGGAGGAGCCCCAGGCTCTGGGAGAACATCTTAGCTCCTGACACCCGTTGTGACCTGGAACGAGTTCCCCCTCCCCTCCCCAGACCTCATCTGCATTATCTGCAAGGCAAGGATGACGCTCCTGACATTTGCAAAGCCTTCTCCAAGGCAAAGCGCTCCAGGAACGCAAATCCGCACAAAGGGGTGCTCCCGGGGAGAGGGTGTTTGGTGTTTGTTTCTGGACTACATCTCTGCACCCGGGGTGAGGGCCGCAGCTCACTCGGTGACTAATAATAGACATTGACATCAGCCACCTGGTATTTCTGGGGCGTTCTTTCACCGGCCAATGAGAAGTAACCTGGAAACATGACGGCTTCTTACTGATTTTGCAGTCAAGTAAATCAAGCTAATGCGCACAACATAGTTATATCTGATATATACACGTGTATAAACGGGACGTATCCTTTTCCAAGAGAGCTGTGGATGATTGTTCCTGCCACACGCAGCTTAGTGATTGGAAGGCAGACCAAATCTGCAATAGCTGCATACATACCAGGTAGCCTTACTTTCCTCTGAGCTCCCCTGCATGTAATATTAATGGGTTAATATTTGTTTAGATCATCCCGGCCATTTTCTGGATGAAGTTCAGCACCAGCTTGGAGATTTTCGGCCTGGGGAATGCAACGGAGAACTCTACTTGTAGGAGGGAGCGGGATGCCTCCTGATACCATGAAGCGAAGGTTGGGATTTGCAGGGGCTCTCTTCCAGCATAGCGTTCGGAAGCTGCCCTGGAGACGGGAGGAGCTTGAAAATAACTCATGGCAAAGCGGGTCAAGAGAGGAGAAAGCGAGCTCCCAGTGGTATTTCAAAAGGATGAAGTATGGTAGTGTTCTCTTCTTTGCCACCCCTGGTAGGAGAACCCCGAAGATAAACAACCAGCTCAGGCAAGATCCTGTGAGCTGGACACTTGCAAACAACGGATCTTGCTTCTTTGGTTTCCAATCTAGTTTTGAAACTCCTCCTGACTGGCCTTGGGGGCTTTTTTATTTTTATTTTCTTCAGGGTTTTCACACACACACACACACACACACACACACACACACACACTACACGAGGCGTGTACACACACACACACACACACACACACACACACACACTACACGAGGCGTGCACCAATGGCTCTCTTTCCACATGCGGCTGGGTTAAATGCTGGCCCAAAGACTGCTATTGGATTGGGACACATTTGTATTGAAGGCAAACTTCATGCCTGGTTTGCCCAGAGACCTCGGGGAAGGGGTGGGAAGCGGAGCCCTTTAACATGTTCATAAGGCCCGGTCTACTCTTACCAGTTTTGCCCATGTAGCTTTACTAACACAGCTTGTAACAGATCAGCAATGGGAACGTGAGCCAGTTAACCGATAAGCATGAGGCTTACTAGTAAACCTGTTAAATGTCTCTTGCCGGTGAACTCCAGTGGCAGCCAGCTGAGCCAGGCCAGAGCAGTCCCGGCCGTGGAGGAGCTGATGTGCCAGGCAGTGGGACCCCAGGGTTGTGGCCGCAGCAGAACCAGGTGGCAGGCCCTGAGATAAAATGGTTGACTGATTAGCCATCTTAACATCTATAGGGAGCAAGTAAAATAAATTCACGTCCCTTTTACTCCTGTGCTTAGCACCCAGGTTTTTCAAGGGACTAGTGTGTTTCAAGGTACCAGCTCTGAGCACAGAGCTGCAATGCCTAACTGATTGAGGAACCTAGATCACATTTACAAAGCTGGGGGGGGGGGGGAGATAAGTCCTTTACCTTTCAAGTCAACCAGCCTAGCACTGGCCACAGTGGGAGGACGAGCTACTGGCCAGACGGAGCCTTGGTCTGACCCAGCGTGGCCGTTTGTAGATTTTTCATCAGAGCCTTGAGCGTCCTCTAAGTCCCATTCATAACAACCAGGGCTCGGAGCACTCAGCAACGCTCAGGATCGGGTCCCAGTTTCTAACGTGCCCGTGGCTGCAGTTCCATGTCTATTTGAGTACTAGCCCCGCACGAGGGAAATGAATACTATCGCCTTTCCCGACCCCACCCCCGGCTCTGGTCCCCACCATCTCGTCAGCCCCTCTTCTCTCTGGCCAGGCATGGAGGGAAGCACGTACCTGGTCTCTAAGCCCTGCCCTGTCCCCCCGGCACACAGCCCGTCCTCGGGGTGCAGAGATGCAGGGGAGACTCGGCAGTGAGCAGATGCGGCCGCTGAGGAGATTGGTGGCCACCTCCCCACTGTTTGTTGATTCGCGAGGAGTATTTCCCTCCCCCGCCCCCACACCTTAGAACAGCTCATGAATTTGATAAACTCAGCTCATTGTAACCAAACCATGAAATTGCAAATTTAACTGTCAACAAACAAAGACTTTGAGGAAGCTAATGCTGCCTGACTCACATCTGCAGCGCTGCTTGCATAACCAGCTCCGGCACACGGGCGCCAGCCCCGGCCCCGGCCCAGCCCTCATATGGGGCACAGGGCAACCTCGGAGCCAGGACGTCGGCATGGGGCAGTGCCTAACCCCGTCTCCATGGCGGCAGGGGATGGATGTGATTCCACTGGATCCTCCTGGGCTATGGGACGTTGCTCCCTGGCCACATGGACCCACAGGCCCGCCCCGGCGTACAGAAGGATGCAGCTGCGCTTGCTGGCGGGCTGACCTCATGGCCCATGGGAAAGGCTCTTTCCCCAAAATGTCTCCAAGGCTCAGCCCTGGCCCTCCCTCTCAGGCCATCCCAGAAGCAGAGCTGAGGAGCAGCACCAGGCCTTGTTGCGCCCATGATCCTGGGCATGGCGTGGAAGCCACGGGGCAAATAGCCCTAGCTCAGCACCAGCCATGCAGCGTCAGCTGGGAAGGCTTCCCTGAATCAGCCCCAGGCCTGTGCCGGCTCCCTAGGGGCAGCAGCCCAGGGAGAGGGGTAGGAAGAGGGGCACATCCAAGCGAGGGGCCAGACCTGTGGGACTGGCCAGCATGCTCCAGCAAGTGTGTTTTCATCCCAACAAGCCTTGCCCCTCACCACAGACTCCCTCCCTCCCCAACCGGGCACCCGGGACGTGAGGCAGAGCCAGCCCCTGCTCCCTGGCTACAAGCTCCTGTGACACTGGATGCCAGCCCAAGCCTGGCTCTTCCACAGCCTCACCCTCCCCGCCAACTGCTCACGAAGTGTCAAACGCCCTGTCGGGGGAGGCCAGGAGTCCTCGTTAAGCTAATGGAGTGCTAATTCATTCGCAGGCGAGGGGGAGGGATCCAGGCACTGCCTCATTTGCTCTGTGGAAGTGGGTCATTACATTGAAGGGTGGCAGGCTCCGAAGATGGAGTGGGCGGCCGGGGCTGCCAGCTGCTGGAGGGATGGAGGAGGGGGGCTCCCCAGGGAGTGCTTGGGGGGAGCCGCAGCCGTTTAGCGGTGCGCGGCGCAGGCCTGGGAGGGCAAGGACAGGCCGTCAACAGGAGCGACAGCACCAGCTGGCTGGGACTAAGACCCAGGCAGAGCCCTGCCGGGAATCGCCTTCTCTCACACAAACAGCTTGCAGCAGCTTCGAGGGCAGGAGAAACACACAGCCAGGAGGGATGGGACAGCCTCGCAGCAGCAACTCTCCCTGCCTCCCCAATGCTCTGAAATCCAAAATGGAGCGTGCTGGTGGGGTGTGTGTGTGTGTGTGTGTGTGTGTGTGTGTGTGTGTGTGTGTGTTTCCCCCAGTGCTCTGAAATCCAAAATGGAGAGTGCTGATGGGTGTGTGTGTGTGTGTGTGTGTGTGTGTGTGTGTGTGTGTGTGTGTGTGTGTGTGTGTGTGTTTCCCTCAACGCTCTGAAATCCAAAATGGAGCATGCTGATGGGTGTGTGTGTGTGTGTGTTTCCCTCAATGCTCTGAAATCCAAAATGGAGCATGCTGATGGGTGTGTGTGGGTGTGTGTGTGTGTGTGTGTGTGTGTGTGTGTGTGTGTGTGTTTCCCTCAATGCTCTGAAATCCAAAATGGAGCATGCTGATGGGTGTGTGTGTGTGTGTGTTTCCCTCAATGCTCTGAAATCCAAAATGGAGCATGCTGATGGTGTGTGTGTGTGTGTGTGTGTGTGTTCTCAATACAGAAGTGTGAGGGGATGGGAGCTCACCACACGTGACCCCTCTCTTTGGCCAAGTGCAGGATCCTGCACTGTCCCCGGCTTTTAAAAGCCTTGCAGATACTCAATAGGATAGAGCCGGGGTCAGCAACTTTTTCAAACAAAGCACATGAACATCCAGGCCAAGTGGTCGACCAAGGGCTGTATAAGAATGAGGGATGTCGACGAGTAGGTAACCAGACGATTAACAGCTCAGCCAAGGCTTCTCGGGGTTCTCGGGTAATCTTGTCGACTACTCGCATCCCCCACCACCACTTCTTTACCAGAGGCAGCTAGTGGTGGGGAGGGGAGGGCAGGAGCTGGTGCTGGGGGGAAATGGCTTAAAGCAGGTTCACGCCAGTACTGGCTCCACCGTGCCACCTCTCCCCCCCCCCCCCCCCCCCACACACACACACTGCTGCCTCTATCAGAAGTAGCAGTGGGGGGGGGAGCGGGCAGGGGAGGCTTCCAAGTAGCAGCCCCTGTTTATGGGGGGTCTGAGCAGTGCGGGGCATCAGGCAGCCGGTCTGCACGGGGATCTGGTTTTTAAACTGGCTCCCCCAACCATCCCGTGCTGCTGCCTCTGATAGGCAGGGGGCTCCCTGGGAGTGGGGCTGGGAGCGCACAATAATCGTGTAATCGATAAGATATTTTGTGGTTACACAACTATTCAAATACCCAATATCTAAACTGCCCAATAAGAATGCCCATTTGCATGACTGAAAATACACAGCCTAATATTATTGACAATTGGCATGATGATTAATAACAGCACAAATGAAACTGAACTCACAGACTCGATTTAATGGGACTTCTGCTGCTGCATCTTTTCACACATTTCTTGGAAGTTTACATCACAACTAGTCAAACCCAGCTTCATGCCTGCATTCAGGCTGTCTTCTGTCAATTTTATGGCAGGGTGCTAGGGATGCGGGGGTGCAGGAGTCTGGGCTGGGGTGTATGAGGGCAGGGGGTTGAGGTGGGGGGGTGCAGGAGTGTTATGGCAGAGGACTGGGGGTGTGGGGGAGAAGGAGTCTGGAGGATCCAAGCCCCCTGCCTTTGGTTTGAAAAGGTTGTCACAGCAATCATGCTAATCAGAACATTGATGTTAATAAGAGCATTTAGCATTCGCCAATATGGAGCCATAGAACTGGCTGGAAACATAAAAATCAACATTTTCACAAAACTCCAAAAATTTCTCACCAAGCATTTTTCATTGTTTCAAAAACTGGAATGCTTGTTGGCTTTTTACCCATTCAGCTGATGCTTCTAAGCCACCAAATACTAATTGTTCAACACCTTGGTGAGGCATTATCCATCCATGACAAGTACAAGTGTTGACTAGCAGCTGATGGGGAAATGGTTCACATTTTCTACTGAAAATTTCAGACCAAACCAAAGACATTGATTTCCCCCTCAATTTTTCACTATTTTAAAATCATTTCATTTTTTTCCATGATTTTTTTCTAAGAATGTTTTATTTTAAATAATGCATCCAAACATTTACAGCCATGATTATTATGCCCCTAATGGAAATAAAGAAAAAGGTTCAGACTGACTTTTCCAAGCTTACTTGGCTAAACGTGGCCCTCCTGCTGAACATACGCCTGCCAGTAAGTATATGCTCTTTTGCCATGAACCAAATAAAAATCTACCCGCAGTGTAAGGCCTATGACACACAGATGATCACTTTAATACAGTATTAATCAAACTAAGCAGAAATCACTGAGCACCCAACAGCCAAAGCTACTCCACGCCACAGTGCACATTTGTCTTTGCCTTGAGAAAGAAGAGACCTCCAATGCCATGCAACATCCCAGCCATTGTGTCAAATACCAATAGTTTAGTTAGCCCTGGAAGGCCTAGAAGAGAGCAGGGGACTGGCTTGCAGGAGCTGCCTGGAGCCAGCCTGCCGGAGGTCTGCAGGACAGGACACCCCGAAGGAGTGAGACTGGGGGGAGCATGCACACCTTGGAAGCGTGCAGAAGAAAAAGCCTGGCTAGCCCACAAAGCAGCACACGGTGCTTTCTCTCAGCCTGTTTCATCAACAGAAAAGCACAGCTTTGTTTCTCACGTCTGAATTCAGCAAGAGACAAAAGTAAAGAGCACAGGCAGGAGCCCAAGGGGAAGATCAGGACTAGAGAAACTAGGAGCTTCCCGACAGCTAATACTTCTATGCTATCTTCATAACTGGCTTCTGCGGGGAGATGCTGGATAAAAAATAAATAAATGGGGGTACTGGCATGTTCACAGAACAATGACCAGAAGGGTTCAGACCAAAGATCCATCTGTCCCAGTATCCTGTCTTCCAACAGCGACCACTGCCAAGTACCTCACAGGGAATGAACAGAGCAGGAAATCATCACGTGACTCATCCCCTGCTGCCCATCCCCAGCTTCTGACACACAGTGGCTAGGGACACCATTCCTACCCATCCTGGGTAACAGCCATTGCTATGGACCTATCCTCCATGAATCTATCTAGCTCTTTTTTGAACTCTCAAAGTCCTGGCCTTCACAACATCCTCTCACAAGGAGTTCCACAGGTTGACTGTGTGTTGTGTGAAGTACTTCCTTCCGTTTGCTACCTATTTGATGACCCCTAGTTCTTGTGTTAGGAGAACAAGTAAATAACTTTTTCTTATTTACTTTCTCCACGCCAGCCATGATTTTATAGACCTCGATCATATCCCCCCTTAGTCATGTTTGAATAGAGATATTAGATAGAACATACTCTTGCTGGAAGGATGCAGCATAACACTTCCCATTCTTAGAACTCCAAACAATTACACAAAAAATCTAGAAACCAAGAGCGAGCAAACAGGCTGTTCCTGGTGGCAGCAAGGTACAACTCCCCCCATCCTTCTTGCTTTAATATGGCTCTTTCCAGACTGCACACTTTTCAACAGAACTCCCTAGCCTGCTAGAAGGTCCAAAACATCCATGCTCTCTTAAAGTGATAGTCTGAAGTCTCAGCACAGTGTCCCCAGTATATCCCAGACACCTTATGGCTAACTCTTTCACATCGTATCCTGCAGTGATACCGTCTGGGAGGTGCTAGAACCACAATAGCTGTGAGTTCTCCCTGATCCAAACTTTTCACTTTAGAGCTAGCAAGAAAAAAAGATAAACGTGCATCTAGAGCCTGTATTTCAGAAACAGCCCTTGATTTTACAGGTGCAATTTTGCGGCTACCAATAACTGTCTATGCATTTTGCACTTGCAATTAACCATGGGTGCAAATGGCAGCATTTATCCAACTGCCTGACTGCAGAATCACACACATCAATGTTAGATGTCTAAATGCTATCATTTGCTTCCATCATTAACTACAGCCCAGAAATTAGAGGAGAGACTTTGGTCCTTTTAAAAATCCTTAATCTATGTGATTTTGCTTTGAACATCACAGCATGCGCTATATTTGGATTACTCAGAAAATACCAGCTTCTTAATGTCAATCGATTTATTGTCTCACCATCACCATTAAATATTTTGACTTTTTTAAATCTAAAATTCATATATATGAATAATCCAAGGTCACTCAAATGCCTTTATAAATGAACAGGTAGATGTGCTTGCATCAGAATCACGGCATTTAAATTAGCCATAGATGAGACTGAAGACATGAGGTTAAAAACTTAATTGACTAAATCAGCTGAGACACCAAGCACTGATTGTGCCATTTAAAATAAATGCAATGTTGGCCATCAAAAAATTCATAATGTATTATTACATATCAAGAGCCATTATTCAAGGAGCACAAATATTCTCTCAATTCACTAATGGATCTCTGAAAGAAAATCTCTTGCTTTTTTTTCTGTTTGCTTGTTTTTCTTTCTTCCCTGAGCAGAATGGGGAGATGGTGACAGCAGTAGAATAAGTGAAACAATTCTCCCTGAAACTGCTCTCCCACCCCTCCTTATTCTCTCCTCCCCTCCACCCCCCCCAGATCAACTATCTTACCTCACTGTTTTTAAGACCCCAATCAACTCGATCATGGAAGTTGTGGTGTAGAACTCTGGGGATAACTTCTTGGCATGAGTACCAGGACGTAGGGAGCTAAAATCAGATATGGAACCCAAATCCTCCAGTAGCTCTGGGCCCCAGGAGTGCATGCAGGTTTTGGGGGACAGGGGCCAAATCTGAAATGGAGCCCTCCCCCACTTTTCAAATACGTTACCACTGAGGGGAGGCAGAGGGCTGAGGGCTTGAAGAACCAACCCACCTCCCTCTCGTGTTACAATGTTGGCTCCCACTGAGGGGGGCTGGGCTCAGTTTCTCATTTTGACCATCGTGACTAGGGCAAATCAGAATGAAAGACATTGCAACCTGGCACATGGGGTTGCAGCACCCTTCCGATTTGGCCTGGCCACCCTTCTGTAATGCCAAAGGAGCAACCAGCCCATATTTCAGTGTGAACTCCTGCGCCAGGTCAAGCTGCCACTCAGTTTGGAATCCGCTCAAAGGGTATGTCTACACTAGCCCCCTAGTTCCAACTAGGGTGGCTAATGTAGCCATTCGAAGTTGCAAATGTAATCCGGGATTTAAATATCCCGGGCTTCATTTGCATGTTCCCGCGCAGGCGCCATTTTTAAATCCCCTTAGTTCGAACTGACTGCCCGCGGCTACACGCGGCAGTCAGAAGTTAATCCTAACTAAGTCCTTAGTTCGGATTAACTGTTACACCTCATTGCAGGAGGAATAAGGGAAGTGGGAGGAAGAGCGCTCTGTTTCAAAATAAGTGCTGTGTAGATGTTCCCTATTTCAAAATAAGCTATGCAATTGACAAAACTGGAAATAAGCTACGCAAATTGAGCTAAGTCCTGCCGTGCAGACACACCCTTTGAAGGAGCAGAATAGCAGCCATATGGATCACTCATCTCATCCAGGATGGCAATTTGTAGCTTAAGGCCAGAAAAAACTGGTCTGACCTGCATAACTCAGGCAAGAGAACCTTACTGAATAATTTCTGAATCAACTTCCGTCTGAGATGTAACATCTCCTTTGGAAAGATCTCCCGCCTGGATCTGAAGACAGAAAGCAATGACGGCTCCTCCTCATCCCTAACTCGGTTGTTCCAACTAAACACTTGTTCGTAATTTAATGCCTCTTTCACCTCCCAACTGGGTCTGGACTTGCAGGTGGATCCTTCTTAATAGACGTGGAGCCAGACACTCTATAGTGAGGGTTCAAAATCCAGCATCCGAACTCATTATTATTTTGGTGCATGAAGCTCAGTTTGCTGCTATTCAGAGTCAGGTGGCTGGCCTCCTTCATATGGAATAAAAGTCTGCTGCTTCTACCATCTTTACTCCTTTAGCTTACGCCAACAACAGGGCCGACTTATCCATTAGGCACAGTAGGCACAGTGCTTAGGGCCCACGAAAATGTTTTAAATTTCTTTTAAAATCAGAAGAAAAAAATGAACTTTTAGGGCCCACGGAAATCTATTAAATTTTGCCTAAAACAGAAAAAAAATAAAATGTTGAAGTATTTAAAGTTATATCAAAAATAATTGTTAATATTTTTTTTTATGGAGGAAGGGGCCCACGAAAGTCATAATGAGGCCCTGGCCAGCGAGGGTGCATTACCCTACTAGAGACTCCGCATTCAATCCCCACTAAAAACTGTTTCACCAGGAGGCATCACTCACTCTTCAACTGTATACAAAAATATCAACCACTCAATCAGGAAGCATGAACCATGCCTTGTGAGATAGATAACCAACCGCATGCCGTGAGGAGTAGAAGCCGGCACGTTACTGACAGAGCACAATCTGAAATCTCTTCAGGGAACAATGAAGACATGCTAAGAAGACCTCGATGGGTTTGCAAGTGATTTGCTAATCCCAAAAAGGAGCTAATGATTGCACAAATATTCTCAGTATGAATCATTCCAGTGGTTCTAGTGTTCGGGGCTTTCGTTTTTGAGGAATACGTTCACTCAGCACTCAGAACTTCCGCTCTTCTTGCAGGGTGTCAGGACAGGGGCCATACTTGGGCTTAACTCCGTCCAGCCACAACCATTTTGCAAAAGGCACAAACTGGCGACGGGGAAGACCCAACCAAGTCCTTAGGCAATGTTAAAAGTATGCAAATCAGCCCCAAGGAAAGGCCCTGGGCTCTCAATTCCACCAATTACATTATAATCACAGGCAGTGCTATCAAGGGCTTTTCAAAACCCAGGTCTGTGCTTAAAGAACATGTCGGAGAGAGGCTGCGTGGCAGCACAAACTCCTCATTACTATGCAGGCTCCATTCCGCTGGAGACATGAGTGCAGCCTCCCCGGAGTGGAGAGACCGGATGGGAACAAGGAGCACGAGGGGATTATTCACCACGCAGGCCGACAGGAAACCACAGGAAATCATGCAGCTTTGCCAGGCCTGGCCCGGCCCGGGGCCCATCTGGACACGTCTCTAAGAACACAGAATCAGGGAGCAGGCCTGGAATCAGAGCAATACTCTCTCTGTGCCCTGTTGCTGGATTGGATCCTTTGTCTGCAGCGGGAGGAGCTCTATGACCACATGCGGCTTTTCGGTCTCCAAATATTCACTCCCCCGTGGTCCCTGGGAAGGGCAATTCCTCCCTGCAGAGACACGTCCCCCACATTGCTCAGTGGGGTCCCAGGAAACTGCGTGGGCAGGGAAGGGCCTCACCCAGATGAGAACAGAGCTATTCTGCACACGCTGCAGCGGCGGCGTGGCTGATGTCCCCTGCTCCCTGGAGCGTGTCCTCTCTCCGCAGGAGGAAAGAACTGCAGGGTAGTAGCGGGTCTCCCAGTTCTGGGCCTCCACCATTGAAGGAGGCAGGATCTGTGCTGCACGCTGGACGGGCACCCGTCTGAATCCTTGCTCCCCCAGCCCCCATGTACACTTTGGTAGCAGCACTGCAGGGGTTCTACAGCCAGAGGGACACTCTGTTCCCCCAAATTCTTAAAATTACTCGCACTCCTGACTAATGTTCCCTCTAATCTTTTCCATCCATGTGTGAAATAAATATGTTGTGTGCACTGAGGCACGTGCAAATGTGCACCACCAATAAAAGCACAAAACCTGGGCGCTCTGCTAATCAGGTGGGCAGCATCCCTCCTCAGCAGCCGCACAAGTGCACAGCATACAGGGAACACGGCTCCCGACCCTGCTTTCACTCCAGGGCGGTCTGCAGCAGCAGGGAAAGCCCGGCTGCTCTCGGCACAGCCGAACGCCAAGGTGGGCAGTCCTGGCAGGGCTGGGCATTTCTTGAGATGGCCTGGTGCACCTGAACCCCTCTGGCTCTTACCAAAATGCTTCTCCAGAGTCCTGAGCTTTATTTGGTGCTCACAGGTGAGTGGTGCACACGGCAGGTCCATCTGGGCGCTCCAAGTATAACCCCCTCCTTAGCATGTAGCTGGGATCGATAACCCCTCCCGCCATGGTGAGGTTTCTGGTTGTGGGGCCTCAGCTCAGCCGGAGCCAGGTGATATCACTTCCCCGCTCTGCTTCCCTGAAACAGCCCCTGAGGCTGCTGGGGGGCACCGAGACAGACTAATACTCCAGGGAAGCCCTCCCGACCATACCTGCATGACCGCATATGCCTGCTAAATCATGGCTCTGGAGTCCAGCAACCTGGAACCTCGTATGCCGGACCCTGTCAAAGGGCAAGGCCATGGCTCGCAGGCTGGTGTGACCGTACAGCTGTTTTCTACCCCGAGTCCCCCACATGCACTAACACCTGAGGGCGTGTCTAGAGTCTAGACTACAGGGTTTTGTCGACAAAACTATTCCTGCATCTACACTACCGCCGCGTTGTGTCAACAGGAAGTCGACAGAACGCGGCGGTTTTGTCAACAGCGGTAAACCTCACTCTTTCGGGAAAAGGTGCTATTGTGTGGAAACTGCTTTTTCGAAAGAGAGCGTCTAGACTCTGTCGAAAACACGGCTTGTCTTTTCGACAATACTGATCGGAGTCTAGATGCTCTTGTCGACAAAGCCTCTGTCGAAAAAGGCATGAAGTCTAGACGAAGCCCAAGTGACGCGGCTGCAGAATTATTCCCAGTGCAGCAACAGGAATGATAATTGGAGCAGGCGGCCTCTCCCGCCACGGAGCTTGCTTTGGCATGTGGGGGGGAGGGTGGTACCTTACAAGGCTGTTTACTGAAAATAAAAGCAAAAATATCCAACCAAAGGTACCATGACTGCAGGGTATCTGGGACGGGACTCAAGTGCTTTTATAAACCAAAGGTCAATTTGGGCCTAAGCAACTGGGCTCCAGCGTGCACAGTGCATCAACAGCAGAGCTGGGAACCCTGGCTCCTAGCCCGATGCCTTAACCCCTAGTCGTGACTACCTCCCCAGCCTACCACAGTTCAACTAGCCACAGGTGAAAATGAAACGGGCCCATTTTTCTATTACTCAAGGCATTGGTGGTCTCCCCCTGAGAACACAATGCCACTGCTCACAGGGTGAAACCGTACCAGCCACGGAGCACCAAGCCACGCTGCCCTGCATAACTCCCTGCCAATGCGCCCCTGCCCTGATCCCACCTCCACTGCCTCCCCAAGAACCTAGCCGCCAGCCTGCCTGGGCGCCTCTCCACCCACTGAGCTCCAAAGCCAGATGGAGACAAAAGGCCCCATGGCCCATTACCCATCCCTGGGGCTACCTCGCTCCCCACGCTGTTTGCCATATGAGTCTACGCTCTGTGGGCATCAGCCTTGGGCGACTGTCTCCTACTCCAACCCCGTTTCTGTGTGTGTGTCCCCAGAGAGCCGCAGGGGTCACAGAGCGCCTGTATGCCATGGGCCACAGCGTGTGACAAGGGGGTGCAGGGATTTGGGACCTCAGCTGCACCGGGCTGCCCTCTTACTTCCGATTCTGGCCTGTCCAGGTTTAATACCCTGCTCCCAATTCACCTCCCCCACCCGCCCCGTGTGCTGCCGAAGCAGGGCCCTGCAGAGGCCGGCTGAGAAGTTCAGATTCCGGGCGGGGGGCAAATCCACCGCTTCCTGTGGCAGAGTCATCTAATCCTACCGGGTTAACTCTCTTCCGGGGCTTATTAAAGCCAGCAGGCGCCCTGCGGAGGATCCCTTACCTGTGCCACTTGAAGGCAAGGCTCTGCTTTAATGAGCCAAGGAGCGGGGGGGGGCTGTCTCCGCTGTAAGCCTCAGGTGGCTACATTTGTCCCGGAGGCGGGGAAGCCCTGAGCCCCTGGGGTCCCCTTCCCTTGAGCAGAGCTCCTACAAACAGAAGGGGATTGTGTGGGAGAGGCTTGCTCGCAATCTGAGGAGGGAGCTACAGGTGCATGTGCCAGCTTCCTCCTTGCCCTGCACCGCATGGGAGAGGGGAGGTTCTGACGCCCGGTGACGCTGCCCTCTTGCCCTGCAGCCTGACCCATTTCCTCCTTAGCAATCGCCCCCTCTATCTGGCGCCCTCCTCATGTGGCTGGCCTTTCTGTATTTGCTCCCGGGGTTCCCCCACCAATTGCCCCGGGGGCAAAGAGTGCGGGGAAGGTGGGTTTCCAAACCACGAAGTGGGACATGATGAGTGAGGAAAGGCGGCAGCTGCTGCTGTTCATCTTTATCCCTTTAAATAGCTCCCAGCCGTCACCCAATCGAGCCAAGGTGTCTGCCTAAGAGATAATCAAGCCCTCTCCATCATCAGGGAACAAGACCTGGGCCTGGTGGATACCTACTGCCGGAGTTAAAGAAGATGGCGGCCTTGGGTGAGCACAGCAGAAAGGAAGTGGAGGACTTTGTCTGGAGGGGCACAATTATTTTACTGCCATGCTATGCCTCTATCCGCACACGCAGTCTGGCCAGCTCCGGCTATCGCTTGTCTTTTTGATCTGGGCTTTATTTTCCCTCCTTTTCTCTCCAATTCCCTTCTTCTTGCCAGGTGGCGCTTTAATTTGTTTTATTCCAGGCCTTTCCTTTCATGAGCAAACTTGCATGCGTGTGTCCTGTCTCCAGCTTCATTTCCCAAACTCCACTCCTAAAAAGGAGAGAGAGGGGCCAAAAACGGAGCGGCGAGATCAAAGGCACTTTCTATAGCCTTTGCATGAAGCAGAATCACAAAGGAAATGAGGGGGAAGAGAAAGACCCCCACGCTGCTCGCGTCATGGTTTCGGGCTTGAAAGGAGCCAGGGATGAGGGGCTTGGGCCAGCCTCATCTCACAGGGCCAACGGCTTCCCAGAATCACGGCAAAGCAAAACCGTGGCGGAGAGCACAGAGCCCGCTGTCCAAAGGACACAAACCCAGAACAGGCTGCAATGCTTGAAAATCAGTCACCTCCTCTTCAGAGCCTCTCCTCTCCACTCTGCTCCCTCTGCCCATCTACTGCAGCCCTTTTCCCCTGACCCCAGCCTGCTGGGTCCGCTTAGCCAATTCTGCCCATCTTCTGGGCTCTAGGAATTGCTCTCCCGCCCCAATACCCTCCCTGTTCTTGCTTCCTCTGCTCTGCCAGCTCTAGCATCCCATCCTAATGCCCCAGCACTTCCATAGAACACCTCACCCTCCTGCATCCTCCAAAACTCCAGGAGCTTCATTGCAAGGAGGCTGGCACTACTCCCTGCCTGCTCCTTGTAAGACCCGCCCCACTACAAGCTCCTGAGGGCAGAGGATATCCAGACTTTGCATCCTGCACAGACCCAGGAACATCAGTGGCTCAGACAGGGCCTAAAAGAAAACACCGATGTCCACAGACATTCTTCTCAGGGCGCACTGAGGGTTTTGCTATATCCCATGTTCTAGTCTAGCTTGGTTCTTACTCTTCCCTCATCACCACAGTATCAGCTTGTTCTGCATCAAGCAGCATCACTAACACCTGCCCCGCGGGGCGATTGGAGCAGAGGTGAGAAGGTTTGTGGTGGCCCTTCATTCCTGGGGGAATTCATAGAATCATAGAACACTAAAACTGGAAGGGACCTCGAGAGGTCATCGAGTCCAGTCGCCTGCCCTCATGGCAGGACCAAGCATCATCTAAACCATCCCTGACAGGTGTCTGTCCAACCTGCTCTTCAATATCTCCAGTGATGGAGATTCCACAACCTCCCTGGGCAATTTATTCCAGTGTTCAACCACCATAACAGTGAGGAAGTTTTTCCTAATGTCCAGTCTAAACCTCTCTTGCTGCAGTTTAAGCCCATTGCTTCTTGTCCTATCCTCAGTGGTTAAAAAGAATAGGGTTTTTTTTTTCTCCCTTCTCCTTGTAACAATCTTTTAGGTACAGCCGGTTCCCGCGTTACGAACGGTCGATTTACGACCGTTTGCATTTACGACCAAACTTCCCATTAAGCGGTCGTAAAGACGGTCCCCGAGTTACGAACGCAACCCATGCTTACGAACAGTGTGGTCGCAATACAACTTAATGGGGTCCGACTTACGAACAAGCGTTTGGTCCGTAACCCGTTCGTAACTTGGGAACTGGCTGTACTTGAAAGCTGTTATGTCCCCTCTTAGAATCACAGAACTGGAAGAGACCTCAGAAGGTCATCAAGTCCAGCCCCCTGCTCTAGGCAGGACCAATTCCAACTAAATCAACCCGGCCAGGGCTTTGTCAAGCCAAGACTTAAACACCTCTAGGGATGGAGACTCCACTACTTCCCTAGGGAACCCATCCCAGTGCTTCCCCACCCTCCTAGTGAAATGGTTTTTCCTAATATCCAACCTGGACCTCTCCCACCACAACTTGAGCCCATTGCTCCTTGTTCTGCCATCTGTCACTACTGAGAACAGCCTCTCTCCATCCTCTTTGGAACCTCCCTTCAGGAAGTTGAAGGCTGCTATCAAATCCCCCCTCACTCTTCGCTTCTGCAGACTAAAGAGACCCAAGTCCCTCAGCCTCTCCTCATAAGTCATATGCTCCAGGCCCCTAATCATTTTGGTTGCCCTCCGCTGGACCCTCTCCAATGTGTCCACATCCTTTTTGTAGTGGGGGGCCCAGAACTGGACACAATACTCCAGATGCGGCCTCACCAAAGCCGAAAAAAGGGGAATGATGACATCTCTGGATCTGCTGACAATGCTCCTCTTACTGCAATCTAATATGCCATTAGCCTTCTTGGCTACAAGGGCACACTGTTGACTCATATCCAGCTTCTCATCCACTGTAACCCCCAGGTCCTTTTCTGCAGAACTACTACTTAACCGGTTGGTCCCCAGCCTGTAACTATACTTGGGATTCTTCCGTCCCAAGTGCAGGACTCTGCACTTGTCCTTGTTGAACCTCATCAGATAAGAACCTCTTAGTCTTTTCTTTTCCAGACTAAACAAACCCAGTTTGTTCAATCTCTCCTCATAGCTTGACCTTTAATCATTTTTGTTGCTCTTCTCTGGACCTTCTCCAATTTCTCCTCATCTTTCCTGAAACGTGGCACCCAAAACTGGACACAAGACTCTAGCTGAGGCCTTATCAGTGCAGAGTTCATCCTGCAGGCTCGGGCCAGCCTCAGAGAAAGCTCTGTCTCCGACACAGATGCATTTTGCAAATATAAGGAATATGCGCACAAGAGAAAATTCACGGCGAGCCAGCTCTGCTTACACAGGGGTCACCACCCAAACTGCTTCTTCCCAAATGCTTTACAGAATTAAATCCAACAGCCAGAGTCCAAGGAAAATTCTGCGGAGTCACAGATGTCTATGCAAGGGAGAACGAGACAGATTTTGCAATGGAAGAGGAAGTGGCTTCATGCCAGATGAGCAGAGAAATGAGAGTAAGATACTAAGCCCAATAATGCCACAATCCTAAGTGCACGTTAAGGCAGTGTGGCCCAGTGGCTAGTGCACTGGATTTGGATGCCAGAGATCTAGATTCTGGTCTTAGCTCCGCTGCGTGACTTTGGGCAGATCAGCTGTTCCCCTCCTGTCCTTTGTCCGGTCCAGTTAGAGTAAGTCATTCAGGCAGGTGCTGGCTCTCACTATGGCTATGTCTATACTACAAGGTTTTTGCGGCACAGAGTATGCTAATGCGGACTCTTTTTCCCGGAGAGGCATAAGGATCTTGCTCAAAAGGGTTTTTTTGTGCAAAACGGAAGCGGCTGCACTGCTTCTTTTTGTGCAAAAACTCCTTGCGCAAAAAGCATCAGCAGAAAATACGCTAATGACATTGCATCTCATGATAATGAGTCCGTCGTTAGCATACTCTCTGCCACAAAAACCTTGTAGTGTAGACACAGCCTGTGTGTCTGTGCAGCGCCTGGCACAATGGGGCCCTGACCTCGGCTGAAATTCCCAAGGGTGCATCTACACTGCAGCTGAGAGGCAGCCTCACGAGTTGGAGCCGAGCTAGAGTGCTAAGACTGCAGGGTGGGCACATTGACTCAGGGGGAAACCTGGGATTCCCCAGCCTACCTGACCCAGAACACCCTCAGGACTCCTCCATCCCATCGCGACCCACGGATGCAGATGCGGAATGCCACCACCAACCACCTCAAAGGGCTTGTGGTCCAACCCACTGTTGAGGAAACACCCAAGGATGCAGAGGGGAGAGCTGGACCCAATGCCGAAGATACGCCTAAGGAGCCACAATGGGGCTAAGATTTTCAGGAGAGCTCGTCTTCCATTTCAGTTCCACATGAAGGGGGCGGAGTTTCAAAAGGAGACGTCTCCAGAAACACTATGGGGCATCCTCGGAACATGGGTTGCTCCTAGGAGCTGGATACTTGGGAAATTCGGGCCTCTGTCACGGGCGCTGGGTTCGTTAGAAAGCCTGGTCACAGAGGCACAACAGAGTCCAAAGGGCCCTGACGTGCCAGGCAGGAGCCTGATCTTTGGGGCTCAGCGTGAGAGATGGAGCTGGACCGACGGAGCTAAGGGAATGGTACTTGGAGACGGATAGGATGGGGCTGCCTGGGGAGAGAGATTATCTGCAAGGAGACGAATTTCTTAATACTCCCCTTTGTCGGTGATCAGAGAAATGGAGACAGCAAACAGAGCACAGAAGGGAGGCAATCAGTCGTTGAAACTCGAGCAAGGAACCTGGCCGCCACATCAGGGCTCTGCTGATGAGAGTGTTTAACGAACAGCGGGAAGGTTTGCAATCCAAACAAAGCTCAATTCACTCCTGGCGTAAGCAGGTTCCCTTGGATTCCAGGAGAGGGGCAGCCCCTTTACAGCAGCAGTAGATTTGGCCCACGGGGCAGTACAGTTACCCACCTGCCATTTTATTTCAATCTCAGAAACAATGATGTGCATATAGCCTGGTGCGCATACACCACATACCGGCACTCCCAGCTGTGCCAGTAAGAGATGGAATTCAACATCAGCTCGGAGGGGTTGAAGACGATATCACAAAAACACACATGCTGAAGACAGCTGAGGACTCAGCATCCACTTGCAGGCCATGGTCTGTCATGGAGCTAGGACCTGAAAAGCCATTTTTAACCCGCTCCTAGGCAAGACGTCTCCTCCCGACGCTGGGCAGGAGGGGGTTAAACCAGACCTGAGGGTTGAGAAGGCTCCACCCCTTGAGCCTCACTGGGCATGCCTGAGCTGCTCTGCTATAAAAGAGAGCAGCCCAGATCAGTTGGGGCTGGCAGCCAGAGGGGGAGGACGTGTCTTGCCAGCTCCAGGCAAACCACAGCGACTGCCCAGCACCGAGATGCTACCACACTGGCTGGAGGCCAGACACCTCTAGAGACCTCACCGGTTCCAGACACCAGAGGGGGGCGGGGACAGCTCCTGAAACTTACCCCTTCCCCTCCAGTTTTGAAACAGAAAGGAAGCCCAACAACCGCATTTCTGCACGGGGCTGCGGGGCAAGCAGGAGAGCCTGCCGGGGGCTTCCCACTGCCTCTATGGGCCGGATCTGGAGGCTTGGCAGCCCAAATCCAGCCCACGGGCCATATTTTGCCCAGGCCTGCACTGGACCATGCTGTCTTCTGTGCCCTCTAACCTTGGTTCTTCCTCTTGTCTTTGGACTCCTGCTTTCCTTCTTCCATCTAGCCAGCTCTTTATTCCGTGTGGGGCTCGCAGTTATGGAAACACAAATCCTGACTCCTGAAGGGTTAGTAGGGAACTATTCCACACCCATTTGTCTGGTCAGAGCTGTAGCTACCGTCTTTGGCTTTCCTGGGAAGTTGCTGCAGCAAAGAGAGGGGATCCAATGCAGACAGACCCCGCATGGGTTGCTTGTGGATATAAACGTGACCTGTTGGAGCATGCTCCGGGGGCAGAACACCATAGGATGAATTTGCCCCTCCACATCTTTGCAGCTGTCATTAGTTAGAACACAGGCAACCCCTCCCAGTCCCCTGTCCATCTCCAAGCTGGTCTCTGCTACAATAGCTATTTCACTAGCGGTTGTGCTGGAAAGGGCCTGTCAGACCAAAGTCACATCCAAAGCCATGTGTTCTGCTGAGCACTTTTCTTCTTGGCCAAAGGTTGTTTAAGTCTCCTGGAGCTGTGTGGCGCGGCTGACAGAGCCCATCTGCTCCCCACAGGAGTTTGACTGTGATTACTGCTCACTTACTGTCCTTGCGGGAAAACATCTGTTTCCGTCTCCTATTTGTGTCATCCTCGCTTCCTCACCAGTCTCCCAGTCCGTGTTAGCATGTGTATTACAAGCCTCTCTCTGCGGGGCGGGCAGGTTTCTTGAGCTCTCCACACCTGTCTCGCCTCCTCTCCAACCTGACACGCGTGTCTCCCGTTCCCTCTCCATGTCAGCACTGTGCTTCCAGCACCGGCTGGGGGAGCGGACAGCCGGGATTCAGCCTGACATGGAACCAGTGGCACTTAAGTACATTCGGAACAGCACAGATGACAGAGTCAGGTGATCTCATCAGTACAACACTGAGTTCAAGATGCGTAATGCAGAACTAAATATATAATAGAATATAACAACTCCCCACCACACTGGTTTTGGCAGGAGGGCCTCAACTTGGCTTTTCTTTGGGGAGGCCATGAATGCAAAGCACCTTGGTTCTCACACCATTTATGATTTCAAAGGAGCAACAGTTCACTGCCCGGGGTGTAAACCTGCTATCTCCCTGGGCACCAGACAGTCCGGCAGTTTCACATTAACTGTACATAAAAAAGCAGGTGGAAGCACAGCTCCCATAGGCATGGTAACAAGATGCAAAGGGCCAGGGAACCACATGTCCTTAGGGTCACCATCTAACCCTTAGAAAAGTATGTTAGGGTACGTCTACACTAGCTCGTTAGTTCGAGCTACGTAGGCAAATGAGGGCTAGCGGAGTTGCAAATGAAGCCCAGGATTTAAATATCCCAGGCTTCATTTGCATGTTCCCAGGCGCCGCCATTTTTAAATCCCCCTTAGTCCGAACTAACTGCCTGTGGCTAGACACGGGAGTTAAACATTAATTCGAACTAACTCCTTAGTTCGAATTAACTGTTACTCCCTGTGGAATGAGGAGTAACAGTTAATTCGAACTAAAGAATTAGTTCGAATTAACGTTTAACTGCCGCGTCTAGCCGCTGGCAGTTAGTTCGGACTAAGGGGATTTAAAAATGGCGGCGCCCGGGAACATGCAAATGAAGCCCGGGATATTTAAATCCCGGGCTTCATTTGCAACTCTGGTTGCCCTCATTTGCCTACGTAGCTCTAACTAACGAGCTAGTGTAGACATCCCCTTAAGAGAGTGACGAACCAACATGCTGCCCAAGGGAGATTTGCAAATTCATTCCCCAGAGGAAGAGACTTCTCCCTGTGCCAGGTGGGCAGCTGGCTGCTGCTAAGTTGTTACCTTTAAAAAACTTGCCATTTTCACCTAAGATCCAAAATCCTTATCTCTGCATCTGCTCTATTCCCTTGCGTTGACCTACATGAAAGGGCTCAAATATTGCAAACACAGAGGTTATTTAACTGCGAATATCTAAGTCTCACGGGGGTAGTCGTGATAGTCTGTAACTTTGAAAAAAATGAGTATCTTAGAAACTCATCTGTGTGTGTGTGTGTGTGTGTGTGTGTGTGTGTGTGTGTGTGTGTGTGTGTGTGTGTTGTTTTGCAAGTATTTCAGTGGAGAACGACTTCTTATTTGGGAAGCTCAATAGTTGGAACTTTGTTAGCAGTTCCTCTCCTTCCCTTTTCTGGTACATCAGTTGTTACATGTCACCACTGAAAAGTTTTCAGCCACTAATGGTGATTCTCGGCTTTAATCCTAAGATTCCCGGACACCTCCCTGTACACATACCCAGTGCACATGGTGATTGCCAACTGCTAACGCAGGCAATGCCAGAAGGCTCTCGGGCACACCGAACACAAGAGCTGTGTGGAATTAGAGCATGCTCAGTGCAACAGAAAGTGCAAAGATCTTAGCAGCAAGCCCTACTGAGCATGTACTAACGACAACGTCCAGCAAATTATAACTCTGCCCACATGAGTTTCACAGGGACAGCACCGGGCACCTCCCTGACTGCAGGACTCTCTCCCTGCAGAATTTCCAGTCCCTGCTTCAAAGCGTGGAAACAGTAGCGCTCTTAGGTGGAAATTTTAACATCAGCAAAAAACACCTGTTTTCTCTGAGCCTTGATCTCAGCAATGGCGGCATCATTCGCTTTATGCAGTCTACAGAAATTCAGCCTGAGGCAGGGAACAAGCTTGCAAAGTTTCAGCCTGATTGGCTCAAGTTCAGGAACAGGGACTTAGCATGGAAAGTGTTAAGCAACTTTAAGGATAAACATCACTGCCAGTTCCGCCTGTAGTTTTAGCCAGCATTAGAAAAGCCCTTAATTCACGGCAAGTGCACGAGGCTTGCTCTCCACAAATCCACAGGATTTCAATAGCCACCCGGTCTCTGCAGCTTCCTGCGCATGCACATACACTCCCCCTCTTGGCAGTGGTCACTCCAGTAAAGGGACCCCCCCCCCAAGGTATCTCATTCACTATGCATCTTGGGAGTGGGGGGTTCACCACAGTGCAAACTCCCAATGTGTATATGTCGATTCACTGCTCTGGTTCATACTAGTGCAACCTCTGTTACATGAGGAGTTTGCACAGGTGGATGAAGCGGATCAAATTTCCCTTGTCTAGACAAGCCCTTTTGCCTCCCGTCCTTTTGCTCGGTAGAAGATTAAACCATTTCCTGTTCCCCTGCGTTGCGACCAAGCTCACAGCCTTTCAGCTCCAGTGGTCTGAGTCCATGGGCTCCAGCCAATGGAGCTAGAGCACACGGGGATGAAGGAAGTCCAGCAGCCAGCACAAGTGGCAACACACAAAAGAGGGACCATCTGCTCCCGTTTTGGAGGAGGGAGGAGAATGGAACATTCCAGCCTCTCCATCTGTACCCCTCTTTAGCAAAACTCACTCTGGATCAGCCAGGCCTGTTTCCACGCACTGTCGGTGGCTTCCCAGCCTGAAACGAGCCTCGGAGCCAGGGGAGCACAAATTAAACAACTTTCTGTACCAGATCCAAACGCTGCTGCTAACATCACCTGCCACTTCATCTGCTGACCACTGTACCAGCTACTGGGATGTTCAGGCAAAAAGCTGGCAGTACCCTGGATGGGAGAAGTTGCTTTAATTAGTTTGCAAATGAAGTTCCTCGAACACCATTATTTCCTCGTGCCTTCAAGGTCACTGTGCTATCTGAACTGCAACCGAGCTATCTGTTCTTGCCTGCTCAGCTAACACCACCCTTAGCAAGACAAGTTGAGGAGTTTTCTAATTTCAGCTCTGTCCCTAAATGACTCCTTGCGCCCCCTGAAAACTTCCAGCTTTGAGGACTGCCTGCGTTGGTACAAAAGGCAGAGCTTCCTGCTATGAGACACCGCAGCATCACTGCTTATACTCAGCAGCAGAGGAGCCAGGGGGCTTGCAGCTGTGAAACCCAGCTGTCCAGCCTGCTCCAAAGAGGATGGAGCCAGGCTGTTCTCAATGGTGAGAGATGACAGAACGAGGAGCGATGGTCTCAAGTTGCAGTGGGGGAGGTCTAGGTTGGATATTAGAAAAAACAATTTCCCTAGGCGGGTGGGGAAGCCCTGGGATGGGTTCCCTAGGGAGGGGGTGGAACCTCCATCCCTAGTAGTTTTTAAGTCCTGGCTTGACAAAGCCCTGGCTGGGATGATTGAGTTGGGGTTGGTCCTGCTTTGGGCAGGAGGTGGATTCGATGCATCCTGAGGTCTCTTCCAGCCCTAGGATTCTACGATTCGATGATTCCTCTACCCAGCCGCACCTGGGGGACAAAGCCACCCGGCCCTTTAACCATGAGAAAATGAGCAGTTGTGAGACTGAACCCCAACATTTCTATTCTTCCACAAAGCAGCATCAGGGAGGGTCCAGTTGCAAAGACCCAGCTACATGGCTCACGTGAATCTGCGCAGCACATCCTCTGGAAGAGTCCCACCAATAGAGCATCCCTGGCCAGGCTGATAACCACACCTGTTGCCTATCACACCTCAGCAAGATAGTGATGGGCCAAGAAATCTAAATCACCCGGCCAGTGTCCCCGAAAGGGAGCGTGTGATAAATTCACCCACTGAATCAGTCCTGAGCGCCCAGTAGGACTCATCCTTCACATGCATACAGATTAAATATTTAAAAGTGCGATCTAAAGAGCCGGGTTATTTATTTTTGCTGGGGCTGATCAATCACTAGCATCCCCAAAGAATGCCAGACCTTTAGCTACTCATCTGATTACGCCCGCTGTAACAGTGTCATTCCTGCGCTGGTGCTTAATATTTCATCCTCATGGCTCCTAGGCAGAGCCAGAATGAAAGCTGATTTCCTGATGGAACAGTGCTTTGGCTTTTAGGGGGGGTCAATCCAATTCTTTTCAAGGGAAAGGGTGGGGGAGAGAGAGTGATTTCCCTCTTCACTTCAACGCAGCCAGAGTAACTTTAAAAATCATAATTCAAAAGAGAAAGGACGATTACGACCTGGCATGTGCACTGCAAACCTGCTGTTGAGTTTAAGACAAACAAGCGATCCCAAGGCCTGCAACACACAGCAGCTGCATGGCTTCTAGCAAAGGGTTCTGATTACAGTCCTGGCACTGCAGTCTGACCCAGCAGCAAGCTGGGCTGCTATCACACAAACTGAGTTTAGAGGCCTCAGCTGCATTGTTGGAGGCTAGTGGCAGGAACGTCGCTCGTTACCTCGTGGTGGGAAATCTGTCAGCGAACCAGGCGTTGGGAGAGATCGAGCTGCTAAGATAATCGTTGAATGCCCACACCATTTTCTTTACATGGCCGCTAAGCTCACTTTCTCCTTACGGGTCCACTTCCATTTCTCCTCCGAGTACAGAGATGCAGTATCTAATGTCATACATTTCTGGGGCCCCTATCCCCTGCAGTCCCTGCCGGGATCCAAGATTCAAACAAAGCTGGAACCATGCATCTGATCCCCTCAGGAGGTGACGATCAATTAAGACCTGGAGCCAAACCACATCTGGCTTAGATTTTGCAAAACCATGAGACACGCTATGTTTTCCCAACCAAAGACACCCTCCAGTTTACTCTCTCCCAGCGCCACGCAGAAACTTCATTACAACTTCATTGGGGACACCTTCTTCTTCCAGAGACCCTTGCAGAATTTCTCACAGTAAACATGCCATTTGCAGACACAGATAGGGAAACTGAGGCACAACGTGGCAGAAACGACTTGCCTGAAGTGACGCACTCCATCAGTGGCAGAGTGGGGGCAGAGAATGCCTGGTTTAGATTGTGATCTGCCTTTCTGTTTCATGTGTGCACCGTGCCAAACCTAGGAGGCTACAGATCCCAAGCAGCCCTGCTGTACAGCTAAGGAATGAGGATGAGAAAAAGAGACCTGGAAGGAAAGGAAGGAAAACGGATGCATTCGCAGCCCTGGTACGTTACAGTTCTGAGACCATCATGTGGCCCCACCCCTCCCCATCTCCGGTTTCGAAGAAGGGAGATGTCCCTCCAGACAGGTGGCAGGGAACAGCACTGCTCCAGAGAGGTGCTGCAGGGTTCAGAAAGGGCCCTGTGCTCTCTGTGGCGGGCTCAGAGCAGGACAAAATGGCTTTGAAGTCCAGGCTGTATTATTCCACGACATCTCTTTTGTGTGCCTGGCCTAATTGAATGGTTATGGTGGTACTAAGCAGCCCCTGCGTGCCAAGAGCGGAGTCAGCCGAATCTCTGGAATCGTGTAATTTTTTGCATGACCGAGCGTGCAGATGTAATAAAAAAAGAAAGGGGAAAAAAAAAAAACCCGGGCCTTAAATTAATCCCCAATTGACAAAGATGAATGGTTAGAGAGAGCTGACTTATAAACCTGCTGGCATGGAACTCAGCCCCTTTAACAGCTCCAGGGACTGAGAAGGACCACTCCAAGCCCTACTCAGAGATGGACCCCCAGAACAGAGGTTCCCTGCTCTGCATGTGGGTGCCTGCTGCACAAAGCAGTGAGAGGCTCGTTAGCAAACGAGGGTTCATTAATGAGCCTAAGGGTTGTTAATTACCCTCTGGCCATACGAAGCATTGTGTGGGACCCATCGGAGTGCACGGAACTTCTCCCCGCTACCACCACAAGTGGGAGAGGAGGCCTACGCAGCCACGTGACTGACAGGAGACGCTGCAATTCTGCGGTCAGTTTCACTTGCCTTTCAAACAGCGCCATCCTTATCCATACACAGACTATGCAGCTGAGTAGGGCACCCAAAAATGTGGGGCCCCACTGGGTCTTAATGTCCATCCACCTGCCTCTTTCTGTCGCCGTGCCGTGGCGCTGTTACTCCGGACAGGATCCTGTTCAAAGTGAAAAAGCATGCCAGACTCATTGGCACAACACTGAACCCATGAAAGAGCCATTGAGGTGGTAATAAAGCTATTCAACAGGTATTTGCCAACTCCACGTATGTACAGTCAGTCTCTGTATTTACTAAGAGAGTCAACAAGACCTGAGTTTAAAATTTGTTCTAAAAATATTTCATGAGTGTGTTGCTGAAGATTATAAAATCACACCTCTAAAAAAATCGTTGTTCCCTCCCTCCCCCAACTATCATCAGACACAGGGGCTCCACTTTAATAGCCCTGCACGCGGCACCATAAATCCTAAGGAGAGCCCTGCTTTCAACATAGAGGAAACCCCTCTTCCTTGCTTCAGTGAGGGGCAGCCATTTTGTGAGTAGTTCAGATACAGTATCCTGGAAGAATCACACACACTGCACTCCCTCAAGTTCTGATCCCTCTGGGCTTCATAAACTACTCACATTAACTTTGCTCTTGACGGACTGGTTGTTTTGTCTTCATTGACAATGCAAGGCATTGACACCAAAAGCATTTCTTCATGCCTGGAGAATATTCCACAGAGCTTAGGTTGACCGGAGACAGATCCCTGAAGTAAACATCGCTCACAGCACACCAAAGATTTGTCTAACACGTACGATACCCATGAAAGGTTTAACCTGGAGCAGGATGATTTCTGGAGATGCTGAGAACACCGCCAGCCAACAGACTGGAGGACACACTGCATCCAACTTGGCATTAGCTGATTGAACATTCTAAGACTTCCAGAAGGATTGGAAGTCCCATCTGAGACCCATCTTCCTCCATCACAAGCTCTTAAATACAGCATTTGTCCTTCTATCTCCCAGACCTTCAATCACTATGATATTGTTGTGACGTAGTGGGGGTACCTTGCTGGTTGCTATGCTGGGGCTGTGGGTGACCCCCACTGGCTGCTGTCTGTAGCACGGCCCAGCAGGACAGGGGATGAGTCACTAGGCAAGGGTCTCGCAACCTGTCCGACCCGCTACCCCCCAGGGAGAGGAACAAAGGAAGGTGGAATGCCGCCCCTGGCTGGGGGGCAGGGCTGGAAGAGAGTTTTAGTTTCTGTCTGGGATCAAGGAGGAAGCAGCCTAGGCAACAGACTGGGATTTAGGGGCCCAGGCTCCCCCATCTCAAGGGGGGGCTGAGGCATCCTAGCCTGCCCGGTAACCAGATTACATCCGTGCTGTGCTGTATCCTGGAGAAGCAATAAACTCCCCTCTGTTCTACTGGCTGGTGGAGTCTGTTCGTGCCATTACGGAGGTGCAGGAGACAGGAAAACCCCGACGCGCCGTCACAATTGTTAAGAGGCCTGGGTGATCTGAGCCCAGCACATCTCCTAGTTATAATCCTGGTGTGGATAGTGATTTGGGGCAAGTCACCCAACCTCCCTGTACCTCTGTTTCTACAACTGTAAAATGGGGATGATAAGGCTACTCACCTGACCACGAGAGAAATGCTAAGGGACATTTTCTCAAAATAGCCCACAATCCAGTCTCGCCTCCTCACCGTACCTGCAAACTTGGCATTTCGAGGTCTCTAAATCACCTACACTGAGCCTATAAAAACCTGTGTACGCACATCTTTGTGCTAGGATGTCACCGTAAGAGGAGATCTCAGTAAGACCAATCTGAAAAACTGCCCTCTGAAGGGTTACAGTGCTCTGACAACGAAACAGGCTAAATGAAGTAGACAAATTTATTATTACTCCAAACACGACAGGCTCTCCCATAATACACATCAGGAGGCACAAAGAAGGTTTTCAAAAATCAATCAGTTGGATAAAGATTTATTAATGTTATTCTTAGCGCACTTTAATTGCATGTATAAATTAAAAATGAGCTAATTCTGTACTGGGCAAAGCAACTGCACTCACCTAAAGAAATTGCACTTCAACTTTTAATTCCATTTCAATTGCACACAGATGCACAAAGTTAACACCATGCTGCATAGAAATCAGAGCCTTTTTCAGATCGGGCACTTAAAAAAATTGCAGTCACAATTTGATTCCACTTCGACTGCACACATACATTTTTTAAAAAGTTACTGCTGTGCTGTGCAGAGCGGCATTAATTGAGTGTTAACGAGCTGTCAGATCAGTTTCCCACTGTCCTTATTATCAGATGTCAAGGTTTCAGGGATGCCCCAATTACACGTAATCAAAGGCTATTTAATATACAAAAAACTGATTCTTAGCCACTTGAGCTGATTAACCAGATGTCCCTATTATCTGGGTTCCAATTAGAGCTGGGTGGGGATTTTAGTGGGGAGTGGTAAATAGTTTATTTGTTAAAAAAAAAAAAAAAAAAAACCAACATTTTTAGGTCAAACCAAAGTATTTACAAATTCAAGTCAAATTCAGCTCATAATTTTAACTAACTAAAAGAAATGGAAATGCAACATTGCAACTTTTTGTTTCACAACTACTTTTATTTTGAAATTTAGCTAGATTTAATTTTTTTTAACAATGCTGTTCAGTCTATACGACACAGGTTGCTTAGATATTATGTCAATGGGAAGAACCCTGAAAATCCACAGATAGCCACTGCTCATTTTTGCGGCTACAGATGCGGATGTGGATACACATTTTGTATCTGGAACTTTGCAAATTTGCAGTATCTAGTTTATATCCGTGGATGTGGATGTGAATATCTTCAGATCATTTTTGCAAATATCTGCAGATACCAATTTTGTATCCATACAAGGCTCTATCAATGAGTATGCTATAAATGGGGAATTATAGGATCCAGTTCAGGAACTCATCTTTGTTCAGAACAACACGCCAGCTTAAGAGTTGTCCTGAATCAAGGCAATAGAAGTAACAGTGCCAAACTCCTGGAACCAGGATGGAATTAACGCAACGGCCAACTAGGCACACATGTAGGGTCCAAATATGGGGAAGGAGGAACCCAAAATGAGTGTGTTTTTGTTTTGACCTGATGGGCAACCTGAAAGAACTTTGCACACTTGAATGACTGGTCATGACGGAGGCGTGTCTGGACCAAATCTGAGTGAGTGGCATTCTATCCCCTGCACCAGGTCGCAATGCTGCTCACTCAAGTGCGTGACGTTCTTTCAGTTTTCACTCAAAGCCGCATCAGGGGATGAGTGGGCAGACAGAGTCTTCGTACACAGTTGAAGGTCATCTTGGCATACCCCCCAGAGCCATAGAGGGAGGAGGGCGCTGGGTAAAGAAACTGTTTCCTTCTCCAGCACTGGCAAGTGAACTGGCTGCAATGGGAATTTACAGCTGTGGCCTGGAAGGCAACATCCCCCAGGTGTATTGTATTCACCTTCTTTCCATGTCTCTGCTATTATTCACGTTGGAAGATAAAGGCCCAGATGTGTGTGTTTGCCTCAGGTCCAGGGATGAGTTAATGTAGAACTAAGCAGGGCCTTCAAACTGCTACTCATTTTCCAAGTCTTGGCTCCAGCTTTATTTTTATTGGCCCTTATTCCAACCAGGGAATGAAAGAAAATAACCACAATTGTCCCCCCAGAAAGAAAACCCATCTTTGTAAACACAGAACTAGAATCAAGCCCGCGTGAGACAAGCTCTGAGATTCACCAGGGACACAGCAGAGAACAAGAAGGAAAATCTTTCTGCAGCTGCAGAAAGCCTAGAGTGCTGGTCGACGGCGAGAAGAAACTTTGCTCTCCCCGTGGGTCATTAATATACAATACTTCAGTGACAAAAATCACAGCAGGCCCCATTCAATCCCCCTCACTCCTGTGAGGGTCTTATGCAACAACCAAGTCCATGGAGGAGATTAATTAAATTCAGGAAGTAAAGAATCGTCCCCAGGTTGTCAGAAAATTCCCTTCCTGTGAATTCCCTGCAGACTGGCTGTACACACACACACACACACACACACACACACACACCCCGCTCCTAAAAAACACCCCTTGTCAACCACAGTGAAAGGAAAAGAGATTTCTGCTCTCTTGCTAGCCACCGTTTGGCTGGAAACATCACAGGTACCTGGAAAAGCTGAAGAAAATGATAAAAGCCCTACTCTGGACACAGTCAAAACTTCAGTGTCAGGCCTGAGAAACAGCTCTGAAAACATCCCTTCCCTTCTGTGTGGAAACACTGGCTTTGCTTTTCATCCTCCCACAGTGACAATTAGTGAGACATGGGACTTTAACTTACAGGAAGCATGTTGGGAGGGAAATTTAACATTTCCCAATGCTGTGATTGCCACATAGGGAGCGGGACTAGGACCTCAAAGAAAAGAAACCAACGCATGTCCATGCTGTTGGCCTATCCATAAACACACAGCACTGATACCCCCTGAGCTGTGTCCTATCTGTCTGATTTCTAAGTGACTTAGATTCTGCCTGTGGCTCATTCTGTGCTTGGAAAGATCTCATCAAAAAACTCTAATTACTTCTCTCAGGAAATTTTGGGAGAAACTTTTTTCAAAATTCCATGCAAAATGTGACCTCCCCTAAATGAAAAGCAAAAAGATTTTCGTTTGAAAGGGGGGGGGGAAAATCAGTTAAAATCCGTTTTGTTCGTATTTACCAAACTTTAAAGTTTCAAGTTAAAAAAAAAGATGACAAAATTTAACAAGGAGTCCTACAGCGCCGTAAAGGCAAATACATTTATCGGGGCATAAGTTTCCGTGAGCTGGAGTCTGCTTCGTCACCTAAAAGGGAAGACTACTGCCCAAAGGAGTGTTGGCTGCAAAGCCATTTATTTTGCATTCAAAATAACTATTTGACTGGTGCTCTTGAGAGGGAAGTTCAAAAGGTGCGTTGTAGCATATTCAGACACTCAGATCTGCACAAGCCCGGGCTGGGCTCTGTTAAGAACTGCAGGGTCGGTCTATGTCCAGCAGCCTCAAGTAAGAATCCTTTTTATAGGCATTGCATCCAATGAGACAACAGCATCGATTCTTGCCCCAGACTCAAACCCCACACAGAGAGGAGAAAAACCATAACTTCATGCAACACAGGGCTCCCTAGGAAGCCTAATCCGAACTAGCTAGTCCGTGCCGCATGTAGCTGTGCGGCACGGGGTCTGAACTAAACGGCATTTAAAAATGGCGCCAGCCGGCTTTATGCAAATGAAGCCCGGGAAATTCAAATCCCGGGCTTCATTTGCAACTCCGTATGACTACATTACCCCCCCTAGTTTGAACTAGGGGGGTGGTGCAGACATACCCTCTGTGACATGGCAACAGATCCATGGAAAGGCAGCGCTACCCAACAGGCTGGGGGTTCCGTTACCAAACTGGCAGTGTGATGGAGAGCTCATCAGAACACTTTCCGACTGGACTGGGCAGCAGAAGGGGGACAAATCCTGCATTAGCAAGACAAGGGAGGTGGATTTTTAGGCCTACCAGAAGCATAAGGAGCCCACCGGAGCAGACACCACTTGGCAAGGACCCCCCCCCCATGTGCCACGGAACAATTTGAGCAGCTGCGTGCGGAAGGAAACGGGCCGTGCCACACAGCTCCTCGAGGACACTTGAGATGAGAGACCGTTTTAAGGTGCCAAGGAGAACGAAGCAGATTCTGGTAGACGGGAGTGGAACAAGGCAAGAGCAGCGATGAATCTCGACATACTACACGAGGACAAGTCAAAGCAGCGGCGATTATAGTGCAGAGAAAAGAGATAGTGTCATGTACTTACAGTCCCCAGGTAGACTCCGCAACTGCTGGTCAAGCATTCCCTTCAAGCTTGGTCAGGCACTTTCTGGGGGGCAAAGAAAACAGGGTCTGAGGACTCTCGGAACGTGGATATTCTCAGCAGAGGACGTGGTGCTTTTTAAGGAAACCACTAAAGGTTTGCAGAATAATAATCATATGCAGCGCTGACAAAACACCACACGTGTTCAAAGCACCATGCAATCATTAAGCTACTTTCATCTCTCCCTGCAGAGACAACCCACAGGGGATACACGGGATCAGCTGCCCTCCCATATTTCCACCAGGGTTTATATTTTTTCCTTTTTTTGTGGAGAGTGCCTACCTCCCAGTATTGACAGTTACAACAATTATGCCTGCCTCGCAGTATCAGTTCAGTAAAATATTCTAACTCAGACCAGATCAGAAAATCACCCTAGAAATGAAAGTACCGTATACATTTTCTTACCACCTCTGACTATTATCTCCATTTTGCAGATGGGGAAAACAGAGGAACTGATGCAAGGAGATTTGCCTAAGGCAGTGACACAGCCTGTACGTTGCTAGGAAATACCAGGTGATGTTATACAATCTTATGCATTCTGCTGGTCTGAATGTATGGGCAATAAGATCTAGGAGAAATGCTTGTTGTTTCGTTATGGT
The DNA here is from genome assembly GCF_049634645.1 of Pelodiscus sinensis. Classification (NCBI taxonomy): domain Eukaryota; kingdom Metazoa; phylum Chordata; order Testudines; family Trionychidae; genus Pelodiscus; species Pelodiscus sinensis. The sequence continues at coordinate 15,927,889 of NC_134736.1, forward strand.
GCAGCTCTTCTGTGAAGGTGAGCACATCATCAGGAAAAGTCTGTTCTCTGGCTCTGTGTCCAGGTCATTTCTAAGATGTAGAGCGTCTGCTCATAGGACAAGTGGCCATACAGGCAAAATGAAAACACAACATCCTTTGAAGAATCAGAATTAAAATTCATTCCTCTAGCCCACACGGCTATCTAAGAGTTCCTTCAGATGCTTCTCCTAACTCTAACTAAACTAGTCAACACTCTTGAGTCTGGGAATCTCATGGGAACAGCATCCCATGCTTTAATTTGGAACTTCCAGTCCTCAGAAAAAACTAAGTTTGATCAAACATAAAAGAATCAGAGAGGACAACATAAGCCAAGCTTCATCCAAATAGCCAGATCTCACCAGCTTTTGGAACTTCAGTAAGATGATGATGATGATGGGCACATTTGATACACACACACACACACACACACACACACACACACACACACACACACACACACACTTTTAAGTCTCATAAAAGAAGCTGTGGGTGGGAAAAGGGCTGTCACAAACTCTTTCAAAATGTGTTCTTGAGTTGTTTCCCCCTCTGCCCAGCCTGTTGTTTCTCATTGTTGCTTTGTGCTCAGAGGACACCACCCAGCGACTGAGGCTCCCAGGTGCTGTGCATGGCACACGCATACAGTGAAAAGTCAATCATTGATCAAACAGCTCATCTGCTTACCCTGTACAGTACTGCAAGCTCCACAAAGCAGCGCATCTGTCTGCTTGCTTGTTTGCAAGGTGCCACAGCTGCAGGGCTCCAAAATAATAAGGACCAGTTCCTCCTTGATTGGAACACCACTACTGTGACATGGTACGATCACCTTGGCATCACTGTGGCACAAAAAATGAATCACTTTCTCTCTGGGTTATGGGGGAATCAGGCTTGGTATTGAGAGACAGAGCTGCTAGGATTGCCTGCGCTGGAATCAATGTGTTGGAATGGAAGACCCTGCCTGATCAATGGAAAACCAAAGACCAGAAGACACCCGCTGCCAAGGCACCTGGACATGTGAACGCAGCACGGCTGTGTCCACAGAACTGGGGGCAGTGAGTTATTCAAATGCATCGTCATCCCCACCTTGCTTAGGTAGGCAGGTCATCTCAAGGGGAGGAGAGCTGAGGGCAAGGGGCTCCTGTTTGGAGGGCCAGCACGGGCTGACCAGACTGGAAGTCTTTCTCCAGCCTGTGCCTTCAGAGAGATTGCAGCCTCCTGCCTGACTTCCCAGATGGGCCTATGAGTCCCAGAAAGCTCATACGCATCATTTCACTTCCTCAGGATCATTAGCGGGTGCCCAACGGGTTCCTCCCTCTCTGGGACATCCGGTCTTGTGTCCTGCTCCCTATACCACGGAGGAGTGGCTTGTCCGGCCGAGAGCCACAGGCCTCATCCTTGCCAGAGCAGCATCTCTCTATCCCAACTCAGCACTCACTCCCCACAAGGAACGGAGAATTCCCTCCCCTCAGTGGGGCACGTGGAAGGAGAGGGAATTCTTGCCTCTTCCTGTGGGGCAACCTGTCTCCTATCTCCTCCATGTGTGGGGTGATACTATTTGGTTTTTCCTTTCTCTGCCCTTCGTGGAATGCTGGATCCTCTGCCTTCTGATCTGCAGAAATGTATTCATGTATTCATTTAAAAGTTCTCTCTGTACTCAAGCGGGTGCTGCTTGTAATTGCTGGCGGCCAAAATCTGTTCTGTTTTTTCTGGCTGAGGTACCAGGCAATCATCAGCTGTAATTATTTCGAGTCTTGTTACAGATGGAACTCCGAGCTTTTCCGTCTTCAACAGAATTCATTATTCAAATGCAGACTCCAGCCGTCTGGAGGGGCTTCGGGAGGGACGGCTGCAGAGGAGCGGGCTGTGCCGAGTAGTGGTGAGCAGTGATATGGTGGGTGGGCGGACGGGAGAAAGTGAGGACAATGGGGTCCCCTGCGTGAATCATCCCTGATCTTTTCTGGGATCATCCTCACATCCGGGCCACTGACAAGCTGCAGTGTGGTTTTGGACAGAGGGAAAAGGCGTGCATTGCGGTGAGAACTCCTCCCGGGCCAGTTAACGTGGAAGCCTCGGGAGCCAGTCGTTCCAGTGGTGCAAATCGGGATGCCTGGATTCTACTCCTGGTTTGAGGAGGGACTTTAGCCAAGTGGTTTGAGCAGCGGGTTGGGAGACGGAATTGCCAGGCTCTATTGAGAGCTCTGCCATGGACCTGCTGCACGAACTGGGGCATCTCTAGAGGACTTTGGGATGAGTGGATGTCAGATACCAAAGATCACTAAGGTGGACACCACACCCACAGGGGAAGACCCCGCCGCCTCTCCCCACTAAGGATGTAAAATGTCAATCAAAATAGTTAACTGGTTAAACGATTAAAATCATATCACAGAAGTGAGGAAGGAGCCCTGTGTGTGCACCAGAGCTTGGCGAGAAGTTTTCAATGGGATGGTTTTAAACCCAGAAAATGCTGATGTGTGGCGACAGAAACCGTTCCCCGGGAAGGATCTGTTTCAACCAATTTCTCGTTTTCAATACATTTTGGGGGGGACAAATTCACATCCGTCCAAACATCCTACTCTGATATTTTCTAAGGGCTTTACCTTCAAACAAAAGTGTTTGATCAAGGAGGAGGAAAACAATCACATTGCTGGTTTGTGATCATTGAGATTGTGACAAGAAAAAAAAAATCAAGGTTAACTCACAGTGACTTGAATTACTTTGGAATGACTAGTAATGACAACAGTGATGCACTTTAATTCCATTCTGCCAGATCCTCCCTTCAACACCCATTTCCCCCTCCCACTGAGAAAGGGCAATAAGCTATAGCGTGCTAGCCGAACGACCCCAGGGAATCAGACTGAGCTAGTGCAAAGTTCATGTCAGAGACATGCGAGTGGCTTCCTCTCAATCAGTCTTTCTTTCCGCCCAGAGGAGAAGAGGCGAGGCAGGGGGGTTGACTGTGGAAAACCCCCTGGATTACACATGAGCAACTGCATGCTTTTAGACTGACTTGAAATGTATTGAGTGCCAAGACAGAGCCTGCATATTGGCACAGTGGCTAGCAAAACGGACCATCCAGCTGGGCTTATATAAATGAACCAAGCAATGGCATAAGAAGGGAGCTACCCACATGCTATTACCAGTCAACTGCCTGCAATGCACCAAGTGGCGAAAGGACCTGAGCACATTAATACATGCTAATGCGCCCTGATGAAAAATACTCTAGAAGAGGTAAAAGTCTTAGCGGGGTCGCTGTGTTAGTCTGTAACTTAAAAACCAAGTAGTCCTGTGGCACCTCCGAGACTAACAAATATAGCAATATAGATATGTAGTGCCATGAGCTTTTGTGGGTTCAACCCACTTCCTCAGATGAGATGATCTTGAGTGGAGAAAAAAGCGGGGGGGGGCTCAGAATAAGAAGGGAGAGGGAGAAAAAATGACCTGCCAATTGCAGTGCAGGTGCTAATGAGGTTAACTGAGAGGGATGGAGATGTCCCATGCTTAGCTTTTGATATCAATAGGGTGTTGAATGCAAGGCAAGGTGGTGTTTTAATACGTTAACTGGTTCAGGTCTTTGTTCAGGCCAAGCCAGAAGGTGTCAAATTTGCATATGAAGGTGACTTCTGCCCTCTCTCTCCCTGTAGCTGGCTTGTAAAATTCCTTTGTAAAAGCAGGGCTACTTTAAAATCCATTCCTGAGTATCATAGAATCATAGAATCATAGAATAATAGGACTGGAAGGGACCTCGAGAGGTCATCGAGTCCAGCCCCCCGCCCTCAAGGCAGGACCAAGCTCCATCTACACCATCCCTGACAGATGTCTATCTAACCTGTTCTTAAATATCTCCAGAGAGGGAGATTCCACCACCTCCCTTGGCAATTTATTCCAATATTTGACCACCCTGACAGTTAGGAATTTTTTCCTAATGTCCAATCTAAACCTCTCCTGCTGCACTTTAAGCCCATTACTCCTTGTCCTGTCCTCAGAAACCAAGAGGAACAAATTTTCGCCTTCCTCCTTGTGACACCCTTTTAGATATTTGAAAACCGCTATCATGTCCCCCCTTAATCTTCTTTTTTCCAAACTAAACAAGCCCAGTTCATGAAGCCTGGCTTCATAGGTCATGTTCTCTAGACCTTTAATCATTCTTGTCGCTCTTCTCTGTACCCTTTCCAATTTCTCCACATCTATCCCGGCAGGTTAAAATGTTCCTCTACAGTGTTAACATTTTGAATATCTGATTTGTGTCCATTTATCCTTTGTCGCAGAAACTGTCCCGTTTGGCCAATATACACGGCAGAGGGGCATAGATGGCACTTGATAGCATGTATCACATTAGAGATTGTGCAGTTGTAGGAGTCCCTGATGTGGTGACTTATGTGCTGTAAGGGGTAGGAGGTCTGTTAAAAGGCCAAGGGCGCTGCAAAACCTGTTAGAGAAGGAGTCTCAGTAGGGTAGCTGTGTTAGTCTGTGACTTTAAAAAAACAAGGAGTCGTCCTGTAGCACCTTAGAGACTAATATATATATCTATCTAGTGTTATGCGCATTTGTGGGCACAACCCACTTCTTCAGATGAGAGCAGAGAAGAAAGGGGAAGGAGCGAGTGGATGAATCAGAGCTGTGGTAAAAGAACAAGAGGGGAATAAATGCAGGGCACTGGGAAGTGAGGAGGAGGAAGGAGGAAACCAGGAAAGGTTTCGGGTCAGGAGAAGCAGAAGAAATGGTGCTGCGCATGCAAGCAGACACTGCTAGAGAGGGGACTTAGAAGGAAACCCCATCTAGAGGCGTAGCAGAGAGAGTATCAAGAGAAAAAAACTGAAAGGAAATCGAAAGGGTGAAAAAGGGGAACAGCTCAAAGAGCGAGGTTTGGAGGAAAACAGATCCTGACAACAGTAAACGAGACGCCGGCCCACAAGGGACCGACAAAGTGACGGAAACCAGTTCAAAGGTTCCTAATTGCCATGTGAGGTCCCAGCACGTGAAGAAACCCTGGGTACGGCGAAAGGAGGCCCGGCCGCAGCAGCAGCGGATCTAAGGAGCGGTTCAAGCCAAAGAGCAGCAAAGAACAGTACAGCTGGATTGGCTGCCACGGTGAGGAAAAGCTGAGTCTTCTCTGACACGACACAGCGTGTTGTTCTCGCTTTTGTTCTCGCTAATAACAATGCATTCAGTATTAACTGCACAGAGCGAGGAGGAGTCGCCTGTACGAGTTCACAAAGGTTGATGAGTGGTAACCTATAGTTTATTATGATAAGTAGTAAGTAATTGGTAACTTTCCATATTATTTATGCTCCTGGTATAATTCCTGCGTTTTCTAAAAATTTACAAGTCTCTTGTCTTGGTTTGCCTCTGCCTCTCGCCCCCCTTAGCCTGGCAGGGTCATGACAGCCCCTCAGGACAGTGCCATACGAACACATTGGCATGGGGGTGAGACCAGGTCTAGCAATTGCAAAGCCTGGTTCATAGTTCAGCATGGAGGCTCAAGGGCAGACCTGAACTCATCAAGTGCACAGGGCTGGGTGGGACTGCAGCGGAAGGCATATCTGAGCTGCCTTTACTCTCGCCAGCTCGGAGACTGAAGCAGCAAAGTCCTGAGGGCCCGATTTCATCATGGCTTAGCCACCCAAGTAACAACCCTGCACTTCAAGTGGGATCATATAGCCCATACTGCCACCACTTTGTGGCTCTCAGTTCCCGAGCTAGTTAGACCCTATCCAGCCTGGGTATGTTTAGCTAAGCGGCAGTCAGAGACAACATTCCCTCTAATGTTTCCATTTCTGTGTGGAATACATTTTGTTTTGTGCACTGAGGCATGCACATATGTGCACCACCCTGAAACACATACTGCCAGCTGTGGGTGCTCTGCCAATCAGCTGGGCATCATTTGAATCTCTCCTGGGCGGCCGCCGAAGAGCTCAGTTCACAGAGAACATGGGTCACAGGGTGCGACCGCAACCTTGACGTACCCTGCGTGACGGGGCTGGAAATGGAATCAGCTTTCCCAACCTTTTGCCACAGGCTCCAGACCACATGCTCCCCAGACCACATGCCAGCAGTCATGGCACGCCGGCGGAGCAGTGGATGGCGACAGGGCTGCCCTTTGTTTGGTTTGTGCAGCACCGAGCGCACCGGGGCTAAGGGCCGTGACGGGGGCTGCTGCAATACAAAAACCTGGAGGAAAACTGAGGCTGTCTTTAGGTGCTTGGTGTAAGGAGGACGAGAGACGGTCTGAGGTAATTGTCACTGGCAGCTTCTCCTGCCCTCAGGCGATGCTGCCAATGAGGCAGCTGCAAGTCTTGGGATTACGCCTCCCCCTCTGTCTTTCACTCCCAGGTGGGCCATTCCCCAAGTCTCCCACTCTCTCACCTGCAGCCTGCAACGCCCTGCCCATCCCCTCTCCCACGCCACATGCTGCCTTCAGCCAGAAAACCGTTTGGGTCATGGCTACACGGGCGCTGGGCCTCCCAACCCGGGCAGACGGACTTGCTCTAACAAGGCTCGGGTGGGCCCCCTGAAAGGAACCGTGTGGACGTGGGAGCCCCAGCTAGCTGCCCAGGCTCAAACACAGGGGACTGGGCGGTTTGCCTGTGCCTCTGCACCCACATCCACATGCTGTCTCTTGCACATGAACCCGAGCCCCAGTGGAGAGACCTGGCGGGTGAGGCCTGGATGCTGTCAGGCTCGGGCATGCCAGTTGTCTTCCCAAAATTCCCTGCCCCCTCTGCTCTCTGGCTGCTCAGCGCCATCCCACCAGACACCCAGCTGGAGCGAGCACGTCAGAGAAGGGTTGCCAGATGGTTGAAACAAAAATGCCGAACACCCCCGTGCCCAAAAAAAAACACCAGGAAAAAATTCTGTTGGGACTTATTAAATGAAAATAAAACGGCATTAAACAGCATGTCCACATAAGACTGAGTGCAGGGACAGGAACAGGGGAGCGGCTGAGCACTAAGACCCCTACATCTTTTGGCCGGCAGCCATTTTGTGCCGGCAGCCTTGGGGAACCAGGTAAACATGAGGGCTAGGGTCGGGGGGCTGAGGGTGATGGGGGCCAAGGGAGGGAGGTCAGGCGCTGAGTGTTTGTAGGGTTGCCAGGTGCCCAGCTTTTTCGCCTCCTGGCCGGGGAAAAATTCAGAAAATATCAGACATCTCAGGTGTCCAGTATTTTCTGAATTTTTCCACCGGACAGGAGCTGAAAATACCAGACTGTCCGGGTGAATACCGAACACCTGGCAACCCCACGTCAGAGTCTTGCAAATGGGACAGACGTAAGCCCGGGCTGATGCGTTTTGCTGAGCGCTCTGGCTGAGTGCCTCAGGCTGTAAATGGAGCAAGCAGCGGCCTGGTCCGGCGAGGGTCTCCGCAGGGTCTGGACTCCGCCAGGAGAGCAGCAGCCGTTCCTCAGACTGACAAATGCAGGAAATGCAGCTGGGCCCACAGGCCTCTCGCTCGTCTCCACTGAAACCCTGGCTGCCAAAGTTGCTGCACCCGGGTCAGCTGGCAACAGGTCCCAGTCCCAGGACTGATCCAAAGGGGTCCCACAGAAGGGGAGAGAACACCTCCCTCCCACACAGCAGGGCAAGGGGAAGAGAATGGGGTGGGGGCAGGAATGAGAAGTCACCTCTCTCTCTCACACGCACCCCTCCCCACCCCGGCGAGCGTCTCTCCTTTTCACCCCCAAACTGGAGCCTCTCTCGAGGTTCTGGCCAAGGAAACTCACTCCGGCCCTTGCACTGCTAGGTTCCCCTCAGCCTGCATGCACAAGCACCATGGAGTGGGCTGCTCTGGTACGTCTGGCCCATAACCAGAGCGAGAGGCCCTAGAGAGTATCTGTTCCCGTAAGATTTCCAGCCTCACTTGCCGGCTGAAGGAAAGATCGGAAGGCATGAGGGTGGGGGGACTCAGGCTCGTTACAAATGGGGGGCTTTAAACAGGCTTGCTGCTGGGAACCTTGGAATCTTTAACGCTTTATCCTGGCCGCACCCCCATGAGGTGGGTGGTTATCCCCAGGAACCGGGGCAGGGAGAGAGGAACTGAGGCACAAGCAGGCTATGGCTATCCAGAGTCTGTGGCAGACTTTGGAGATAGAACCCAGACCTCCTGTCCCTCAGCCTCACTCCCAAAACCATCCTTCCTCTCAGCCGCCTTCCTGGAGTTGTAGGGACGCCTGGTCTCCCGCGCAGCCTAGATCACACTGGCCCAGTGGCGAGGACAGGCAGGAGGTGGCAGCTAATAGAGCTGCATTGTTAAAGCCATTCCCAGCCGTTTCTGACAACTTCCGTCTGGTGTCTCTCCCACGAGGAGCCCGTCTGCAAATGAAGTTACTCTGGGCCTGAATTTCAAGCACAATAGCTATTCCAGAATCACTCCAAAGCCTAGGACATGGCTTCAGCCCCTCTGCCTTTGGCCACGTCGGTGGAACGGAGCAGCAGAATTCGAAGCCTCTCCCCCGATTCTGAATAGGTTTTCATACACGTTCAGCTCCGTCCAGGCACCCTAGCAGCTGAGCGCTTTCCCGTCGCGCACTAAGCAACGTGACTAATGGAACATGATATTACAGAATGAGCTGCTTTATAGCATCTGGGACGTGTTGTTTCTGGTGGCTTTATGAAATTGAGTGAGACTGCTGACGCTATGCGTGTTTCTCAAACCAGACGTGTGTCTCAGCCCTTCGTATTCAAAGATGTTGGACAGGGTTCCCCCGATAAGTATACTTTGAATACTGTACTGAATAAATGGAACCCAATTCTCTATTTGCCTTCTGTTTTGATGGATACTGGATCATTAATTTTTCCATAAGTACCTTTCATTTCTTTTGAGCCATTCTTCTTATTTAGGGGTTTTTTTCCTTCCCAAGCAGAGGCTGTCAGAAGCGCCTTCTTCCTCCCTTGTTCGGTCTACACTTCAGGTTTCTTGAGCAAGAACGTTTTGCATAGGAGTTCTTGTGCAAGAGCGCGTTCACGCTGCCGTGTGCTTTTGCGCAAGAGTGTCCATGGCAGTGTGGACGCTCTCTTGTGCAAGAAAGCTGTGATGGCCATTTTAGCCATAGGGGTTTCCATCCTCTCGTGCAAAAAGGCTTATTCCTTGTGGGGAGAGGAATAGCTCTTGTGCAAAAAGCCCTCTCTTCTGACCATCTACTGTAAACTTTCTTGTGCACAAACGGGCTTGTAGTGTGGACGCTCCACAAGTGTTTGCGCAAGAAGCCTGCAGCGTAGACATAGCCGGCATGTTTCCATGTTGCTGAAATGACCCAGTGGATTTCTAGCTGGCTCTGCCTGGAAAGGCATTTCAGCTCCTCCTCCTCCAGCACCATGCTCAGGCACAGCCAGGGCAGCGTTCGAGTCGCAGCGGGGAGACACTAACACAGATGGCATGTCGCTTCGGCTTCATGGAGCAACAGACGCCATCCTCCTGCAGCACGGGGTTTTAAGCAACTAGCCAGCTGAGCAATGTCCAACCACTTGGTTCGCCACACCTCTGTCCTCAGCAGACCTGAGCAACCCGCAGCCTGGTCTCGGGCTGGGGCAGGGTATGATCAAGTGAGTCGAAAAGAGGCAATGTGCAGGGGGAAGGAGGAGGATGAAAATGTTAATTAGTATGTGCGCGCCAACCCTTCCCTCTTCCCCCGTGATCTCCCTCCCCCAGCGTGTTTAGACTCTCGGGGCAGCCGAAAAGGCCACAGGAGAAGTCAGCTGGGCACCAAAAGATCGAACAGGAGCCACTTACTCGTACTCCCCACTTTCTATATGCATTACACACACACAAACTGTATTAAAAAATGTTAAGATCACCAAGTCAAGCATTTAACTTTCATTCACCCCCTGGCACGTATGTCTAAGGATGATACAGTCTTCAATTACATGAGCACATATTAAGTTTTCCAGAGGACTCCTGGCTACCAGCTCTGGCTATAATTAATTCATACACACACACACACACACACACACACTCTCTCTCTCTCTCTCCCCCTCTCATACAGACACAGTCTCACACACACAGTCTCACTCTCTCACACAAACACACACACACACACACACACACACACACACAGAGTCACACACACACACACACACACACACACAGAGTCTCTCACTCTCTCACACACACACACACACACACACACAGAGTCTCTCTCATATACACACACACACAGTCTCTCCCCCCTCCCCTCTCTCTCACACACACACACACACACACACACCCCCCTCTACCTTCTCATGCAGATTACAGTCCAGCAGAGAGGGTATGAGACCAGGAACGAGGGGATCCCGTTAGATTCCCAGCTATTATGTACACCCCGTAGGAGCCCCTGTCACAGATCAGGAGCCCTCCCTGCTAGGTGCAGATGGTCCCTGTCACACAAGGGTCACAGATGGACACAGACAGACGGGGTGTCACAGTGAGACCCAACTGATCAGCAGTGATGGCTGGTGCTGTGCCAGTGACTTGCTCTGTGTCCCTGGAGCTACACACGTCACTGTCCCGTGCCTCAGTTTCCCTACCTGAAAATAAGGGCATTCTCCCTTTGGAAAGTGGTTTCAGTTCTATGGGCAAAAAGCCCATAAGTGCTAAGCGTTATAATATTTAGCTACAGGCATCCACTCCTCTAAACAGTGAGGCCCCATAGAACTAGCTGTTACATATCTGTGCTCTCCGTATTCCACTGTCACCGCACAGAGATACCCTGGCTTTAAACACAGTGTCTGATAACTAGCTGCATAAGGGGCAAGAGATTTATGCAAGAGCAAACAGACATTGCTACTTGCAGACATGGGGTCTGAACACATGGCCTGCCCCATGGGATGGGTGGCTTTTAAACCGTGTGGTCCTGCATTGGGCAGGGGGCAGGACTCGAGGACTCCGGAGGTCTCTTCCAGCCCTGGGAATCTATGATTCGCTGATAACAGAAAGTACCTGGAAGGCCAGGGCAACGCTTGCAGTCTGGAGCAACACTGCTGCGCGGGCTTGGGAGTGTGGAATATGCGAGTACATGCATGTGAACGGGAAGAGGAGGCTGCTGTCAAACACAGGGATTATCCTTGGGCAGGAAGGCAAGGAAGAAAGATTCACAAGCTCTTTAATTTACTCAACCTGCAAACCCGCCCTCAAGGCCAAGGGCTGGCTGGGGCATCTCAGAAAGCAGGATCTAGGGGCAAATGAAGGACTAGGAAGCTGTTTCTGTAAGTTCTGTTCCAATGCAGAACCCAGGCACTATACATGAGGATTTATACATAGTTAAAAGCACTTTACCCTACATGCAAGGTAGAAAGCTGCTACTGACCACCCAATTCCCTCCCTGAAGACCAGGTTTCTTTGCAGCAAAGGCACAAACAGCCCACAGCTGTGGCAGCTTATACCCATGGAAAAACTTAAAAAACAACAAACAGTCTAGTAGCACCTTAAAGACTAACGAAACATGTAGATGGTATCATGAATGTTTGAGGGTGCAACCCACTTCTTCTTGTGCCCACAAAAGCTCGTGATACCATCTACATATTTTGTTAGTCTTTAAAGTGTTACTAGACGGTTTGTTGTTGTTTAAGTTTTTCCTGTTACAGACTAACTCAGCGGTCCCTCTGAAGCTTTTATATCCAGGGAGTGAGGTGTGACCTCTGACCTTTCAGTCTGTGGCCTTCTGGGAAATGTAGTTTTGTTGCAACTGTTCCAGGTTTATTTCAAAGAACGTGGTTCGCCTGTGGGGACTGTTGAATTAAAACAAGAGTGATGAGCAACCAGCTCTGCACTGAGATTAAATAAAGACAAATACCCCCATTAATACTATTATTTTGAATCTAACGATTTTTAATTGAGTCTCATGATTTCCAGGGCCTGCATTTTGAATGTTTTGTTTGGCAATGCTGCAAATCTAGCAATAGGCAATGAACATTCATTTGGACTGCAAGAGATACCACAACTTACACTGGATGGTTTAAAAAACACATCTGCCCTAAAAGATGGGAGTATGTCACTTCTCCCCAAGGAACTGAGCGTCACATCCCCAGAGGCATGTAGGCATCTAACTCTCATGGGTTTAGTAGGTGGTAGGTGCCTAAATCCCTTCGTAGTTCTGGTCTCGATTGCTAATTAATGGCCTTCACTCTGCAGGATGAGAAGAGGTGCAAAGGGCTGGCTCAACATGCGGAGTGTGGCTATTTCCTCCCCTGTCCCTCCCCTCTTCACTGTTTAAACTGAAGAGAAGTGTGAATTCATTTATTTGCAGGGAGTTCCTGGCATCCCACATGCAGAGAGAGCGTGTGTGTGAGTGCCTGGGTGCGGCAAAAGCTGCAACATGACTGCGAAGAAATGGTGTCAACTTCAAAGCGGACAGCCTTGCTGCAGGACAGCAATCGGGCTCCTTGCAGAAGGGTTAGACGTGAGACTGCTTGGGGCCAGGGGAAATCCGGTGAAGGGCTGAAAGCTGCAGGTACAGCTGTAATGACAGAGCAGCTGTAAAAGATCAGCTGGTGTTGTAGGATGAGGCCTGAGACAAGCACTATGGATCTAATCACCCCCCAGCCCAAACCATCCCTCTAATCTTTCCGATCCATGTGCGGAATACATGTTTATGTGCACCGAGGCACATGCAAATATGTATCACCAATAGAAACAAAACCTAGCTGGGGGCGCTCTGCTAATCAGCTGGGCGGCATTTGAAACTCCCCTGAGTGGCCACACAAGCACCCCGCTTACAGAAAACAGACCAACAGCTGGATAAAGCTTGTCTGTGGAGGAGACAAGAGCTTTCTCTAGAGCCCATCTTAAGCTGTGGGATGAATTCCCATAGGATCAAAGAACTGCCTGAAATCCTCGGAGAAGATGCCAGCACATTTCTGTGACAGTCCTTTCAAGAAACCACATACGTAAGAACGGCCACACTGGGTCAGACCAAAGGTCCATCTAGCTCAGTGTCCTGTCGGCTGACAGTGGCCAATGCCAGGTGCCCCAGAGGGAGAGAACAGAACAGGAAATCCTCATATGATCCCTCCTCGGTCTCCCACTTCCAGAAAGAAACAGCGGCTAGGGACACCATTCCTACCCATCCTGGCTAATAGATTCATGGAGGCTGGGTCCCTCAATGGCTATCTAGCTCAAAGGATGGCAGGTATTCAATAAATAAACTCAGCTGAGTTTCCCCTTGCAGGAGAAGAGGGTGAAAGAGAGCACGGCAGGGCACAGCGCTAGTCATGTGGCTTTAGGGGTTTCTGGATGAGGGAAGTGAATAGACTAGACTCATTGAGCAGAGTTGCAACCGGTCAGGTTTGCCTCTTGCCTTCTTAGCATCAGGTCATCAAGGGCCAATCCGCACTCAAAATTAAGTCGACCTAATTTTGCTCATGCTACACTCCTGGAGCCGGCCATCCTCCCCAGAAGTGCTAGCCCCCGTCGGTGTGGGGGCACTGGGGGATGGCTTCCGAAAGGCAGCGACGAGAGTAGCACAGCATTCACACTGACACTGCATCAGCCTAACTCCAGCAAGCTAAGCCCTGTAGCCCACACACCTAGCAGGTGTGGGTCACTGTCCCATGGAGTGGCACTTAGACCACTTACAGCGAGAGCTAAGAACAAGGGAGCTTTACAGCCCCAGCTGGGAGCCAGCGGACTTTATAGCTCAAACTGTAGCATCTCCTATGTTAAGCTCCAGAGATCTCAGGTTCAGATCTGCCCAGTGGTGGTTACAACTGCACCCCTTGTAGAGGTGGACTTAGTAAGCCAGCACAGTGGGCAATCTACGTCGGTGGGAGTGGCGTTTTAGTGTAGACACTTACGGGGTAGGTCGACATAAGCAGCCTCACATTCACCTAATTCTGCAGCACAGAGACAAAGCCTCAGATTGGCTTGTCTGCCCCTAAGAGCTGGACCAAGGATACGGGACTGACCTTGAGATGTCCAGAGAGCAAAACAAGGACAGAGGCTGTTAGCTCTGTAGAAAGTTGGTTGTCAAGCAGACTGATTGCAACACCACCCAAGGCAGCTGGCGAATGCTATTTTGCATCTTTTAGCATAGGAACCCCAAGTACTCTGTAAACATTAGCACCTGTGTGCAAGTTCACTGTGTGTAGGGATTGTCAGCATCCCCATTTTACAGAAGGAAGTAGCGACCCCCGGCCAGAGGCAGGACTAGAATCCATGGATCCCAAGCCCCCATCCTCTGCTGGTCACTAAAGCGGGCACCAGCTCCCAGAAAGGAAATAACCCCGCCCCCTCTCCCCCCCCCCCGGCCCTGAGAGGAGTTGGGGGGGCTACAATAAAGATCAAAGGAACCCAGCAAAGGGGCTAGCAGCATATGTGAAAGCTCTGTGGATACAAGACGGGCAGGCAGGGTTGACAGCTCGCCACGCTGTCTTTGTCTCCTGCAAAAACAAAAGCCCCGAAGAAACGCAATTAAAATATTATAATTATTTGCAGTGGCGTATTTGCTTTTATCGGCTCCTGTTTAAAAGGATGCAAACAGGGGCGACGTTAGCATTCCAGTCAGCCAGGCACCCTCCTACAAGGATGGAAATAGGAGTTTTAGGCAACTTTGTTGTGTTGATTTTTGTGGTGTGTTTTTCGATTTCTCAAGCGCACATTCGGATGGTCAAATCTGAAAACACTCTGGTGGTTTCTTCCCCTCAGCACCCCCAACTGAGCAGCTGCACAGTATGTGTACTAGAGAAACGCAAAAATGGGAAGCACAAAGCCCTGACATGTACTCAGGGGGGCAACCCAAAGAAACATGTGGAATCATTGAGTAGGGCCACATAGCCACAGCAGACTTACAGATGATGCAGAACCACCACCTAGAGGCATATTAGTATTAGTACGAGTATTGCTGGCAGATCTAGGGAAGTCATTATTCCTCTTGATTGGGCACTGGTGAGGCCACATCTGGAGTATTGCGTCCAGCTCTGGGTCCCCCACTACAGAAAGGGTGTGGACACATTGTGTTGCCCTCAGCTGGACTTTCTCCAAATAACTAGGGGGCTGGAGCACATGACCTACACATGGAGCACAGAGGCTGCGGGATGTGGGCTTATTTTGGCTACGTCTACACTGCGTTGCTATTTTGGGATACCAGAGGCATCCCGAAATAGCAACACACGTCCAAGGAACACGTCCGCTTTTTCGGAAAAAAAATGTCAAAAGAATAGACATGCTCTTTCACCAACCCCGTAAACCTCGTTCTATGAGGAATAAGGGATGGCTTGAGAGAGCATTTTCTTTTGCAATTTGGCGCCATGTAGACATGCCAAATTTCGAAAGAGCAAATCATGTATCTTTTTCCGATTTAACAGTGCAGTCTAGATGTAACCCTAGTCTGCAGAAGAGAAGAATGAGGGGGGATTTGACAGCAGCCTTCAACAAGGGGGGTTCCAAATAGGGCGGAGAGAGGCTGTTCACAGTAGAGACGGATGGCAGAACAAGGGGAAATGGTCTTAAGTTGCAGTGGGGAGGTCTAGGTTGGATATTCGAAAAAACTATTTCCTTAGGAAGGTGGTGAGGCACTGGGATGGGTTCCCTAGGGAGGGGCTGCAATCTCCATCCCTAGAGGTTTTTAAGTCCCAGCTTGACAAAGCCCTGGCTGGGATGATTTAGTCAGGATTGGTCCTGCTTTGGGCCGGGGGCTGGACTCAATGACCTCTTGAGGTCCCCTCCAATCCCTAGGATCCTACATCGAGAGGCCAGTGGAGGAAACCACTTACAGTGGTGACCGGTTGCCAGTAGACGATGCTATGCAAAGATCTCCAGACATGGAGTAGAAGAGGCACCTGGAAGCTTGCAGAAGCTGTGTCATAGCAAGCCAAGTGCCACCTCATGACAAGGTCCTCTTGTCTCAACTGGACCCTGACACTTAATAGAGAGAGAGGAACCTGCCCACAACATTTTGGCACCTGAGGCGGGGCGCTCAAATGACATCCCCATGCCCCCTCGCTTGGGCCAAAACTGAAAGGTCTCAATTCTGTCTTCTTCCTGTTCTACTCCTCTCATGGCACTCCCCCATCTCTGTGCATCTAGAGCAGAGAGAAAACATCTGCACCAGCAGCAGACACAATTTTCTACACTCTGGGTCCTAGTGGTGTCCCCCTTCCCCCCCACAGTCTGGCACCTGAGGTGGCCGCCTCAGTTTACCTCATGGTGAGGCCAGCTCTGCCTACTTGGGGCTTAAAGAATAAAACCACCCGGCGATGGAGAACCACCTGAGGACTGTCATGGGGCTCTGAGAACATGACGGAACAGAGACGAGATGTCAAGATTTGGATTGGGCCTGGCAGGAGCTGGGGGTTGGTGCTTTCACCAAGTCCAGGCTGGGCAGTGAATGCTGCGGTGGGAAGGAGTGGTTCCAGGCTATCTGGCCTTGCAGCTCGGGAAGAAGAAACAGGCATTGCCGAGGTCCTGGCGTGGGGAGAGCGGCCTCTCTGCGCACACATCCCTCCACCCCCTTCAGCCCTCTTGAGCACCCAGCATCTAAGAGAGTCCTCTGCTACCACATGTTAGCTGGGCTCCTAGTCTGCATCCACTAGGCTGGCTTCTATCTCCCTTCATTTAATTGGTATTAAAGATTAAAAAGCAAATTACCAAAGCAATCACACAGAATCCACTTGTCTATATTTCACAACAGCTCCCAAGCAGTTTGATATTTACTGTCAGCTGGCATTTAATTACCAAGCCAGATTCAGAGACTATAATTGACGGAGAACTAATTCTTGAAAGGGACGCTCTTGCCATACTAGAATGTGCTGGATAATTGAAGCAAATACCCTCCTTTCTACCGAACAGGGAGGCTGCTCATTCCGGTTGGCTAAGCTCTCTTGCTTTCCAGCCACACACATCCTCTTAAGTACAGTTCAGCGAGGTTCAATTGAATGGTGAGCCAGCTGGTTCAGGGCTCTGTAATGGGGCACTGGACCTATTCAGGGGGTTTAAAATCTGTCCCCAGGCAATGTAGTCATTATTCACCATACAGTGGAAACTAGAGATCTCATCAGGGTTCTATCATGGCAGGCATTGAACATGCACAATGAAAGGCAGCCTGAGTCAGGACAGCCTGGGTCCTGAACAGTTTGCAGAAAAAGGGGTGTTGGAGAATTAAGGAACAGGAATTAGGCTCAGAAAAATATGGATTCGGTTCCTTGCTCTGCCACAGCTTTCCTGTGAGAAATAGGGAGAATTGCCTCATCGCGCTGTGTCCCTGGTCCCATCTGTAAACCAGCACTAATGCAACATCCCTGCCATCCAGGATGACTGGAGGCTAAATGTGAGGTGCCCATATGCTGTGGTGATGGGAGCAATAGGTACCTACATATATAAAATTCTAGAGGCACCTAAACAACATTAGTGGGAAATTTTTCATAAACGGTTAAGTGACATAGGAGTTTAAAATGCTCTCCACTTGCCAAGCCGGAGATCAATCTTCTGGTGTTTGATTTAGTGGGTCTAATAAAGACCCAATAAATGGAATCATAGAGCTGGAAAAGACCTCAGAAGGTCATCAAGTCCAGCTCCCTGCCCATGGCAGGATCAATCCCAACTAAATCAACCCAGACAGGGCCCTGTCAAGCCGAGACTTAAAAACCTCTAGGGATGGAGATTCCACCAACTTCCTAGGTAACCCATCCCAGTGCTTTACCACCCTCTTAGGGAAATAGTTTTTCCTAATATTCAACCCAGACCTCCCCCACTGCAACTTGAGACCATTGCTCCTTGTTCTGCATCCGTCACTACTGAGAACAGCCTCTCTCCATCCTCTTTGGAACCTCCCTTCAGGAAGTTGAAGGCTGCTATCAAATCCCCCCTCACTCTTCTTTTCTGCAGACTAAACAAACCCAAATCCCTCAGCCTCTCCTCATAGGTCATGTGCTCCAGCCCCCTAATCATTTTGGTCACCCTCTGCTAGACCCTCTCCAATGCATCCACATCCTTTTTATAGTGCGGGGCCCAGAACTGGACACAATACTCCAGATGTGGCCTCATCAGAGCCGAATAAAGGGGAATAATCACTTATCTGGATCTGTTGGCAATGCTCCTCCTAATGCAACTTAATATGCCATTAGTGATAGAAATGTAGCCATGTTAGTCTGGTCTAGCTGAAACAAAAAACAGGACTATGTAGCACTTTAAAGACTAACAAGATGGTTTATTAGGTGATGAGCTTTTGTGGGCCAGACCCACTTCCTCAGATCAAAGAGTGGAAGAAAATTGGCATGACCATATATACCAAAGGATACAATCAAAAAAAGAATGCATATGAAAAGGACAAATCAAATTTCAGAACAAATGGGGGGTGGGAGGGAGGTAAATGTCTGTGAGCTAATGATATTAGAGGTGATAACTGGGGAAGCTACCTTTGTCTCTGTCAGTGGGATTAGAGCAGATGCGGTTGTATCGAAGGGCTTGGCTATAGACGATGGATCGTATGGTGTGTTCTGGATGAGAGCTGAAGGCATGTAAGTAACTGTATGAGTCACCACAGTACAAATCACCAATGGAAAATTAGACACCACTCTCTACAGAAAACCCACTGACTCCTACAGTTACCTACATGCCTCCAGCTCCCATCCAGAACACACCATACGATCCATCATCTATGGATCCTCTAATCTCACTGACAGACCAGAAACTTCAGGATCCCTACAAAGCATTTATAAACCTCAACTACCCACCCAGAGAAATAAAAAAACAAATTGAAAGAGCCAGACGAATACCCAGAAACCATCTACTTCAAGACAGACCGAAGAAAACCAACAATAGAACACCACTTGTCATCACCTACAGCCCCCAACTTAAACCTGTCCAACACATTATCAATAAACTACAACCTATACTGGAACAGGATACTAAACTCCGAGAGGCTCTGGGAGACAGATCCATAGTCTCCTATAGACAACCACCTAACCTCAAGATGATTCTTACCAACAACTACAGGACATACCACACTAATACCAATCCTGGAACTTTCCCTTGCAACAAACCCTGTTGCCAGCTTTGTCCACATATTCACTCTGCAGATACCATTATTGGACCTAATCAATTGAGTTATAAGATCAAGAACACATATTCCTGCTCATCCAGAAATATAATTTATGCTATCATGTGCCGAAAGTGTCCGTCTGCTATGTACATTGGACAAATGTCTCAGACACTTCGCCAAAGAATCAATACCCACAAAACGGATATTAGACAGGATCACAAAGAAAAAACAGTGTCTTGCAATTTCAACCAGAAAGGGCATTGTCTCAACGACTTGATTACCTGCATCCTGCTTCAAAGACATTTTAACACCAGACTTGAAAGAGAATCCTCTGAACTGTCATTCATGCTTAAATTTGACACTTTACACATAGGTCTTAACAAAGACACTAATTACCTTACCCATTACAAAGATAGCTTCCCCAATTATCATCTCTAATACCATTAGCTCACAGACATTTACCTCCCCCCCATCCGCCTTCTGTTCTGAAATTTGATTTGTCCTTTTCATATGTGTTCATTGTTTTGATTGTATCCTTTGGTATATATGGTCATTCCAATTTTCTTCCACTCTTTGATCTGAGGAAGTGGGTCTGGCCCACGAAAGCTCATCACCTAATAAACCATCTTGTTAGTCTTTAAAGTGCTACATAGTCCTGTTTTTTGTAATATGCCATTAGCCTTCTTGGCTACAAGGGTACCCTGTTGACTCATATTCAGCTTCTCATCCACTGGAATCCCGGTCCTTCTCTGAAGAACTGCTACTTAATCATTTGGTCCTCAGCCTATAACTATGGTTGGGATTCTTCCGTCCCAAGGGCAGGACTCTACATTTGTTGAACCTCATCAGATTTCTATTGGCCCAATCCTCTAATTTGTCTAGGTCACTCTGGACCCTATCCTTGTCCTCCAGCATATCTACCTCTCCCCCTAGCTTAGTGTCATCCGCAAACTTGCTGAGGGTGCAATCCATCCCCTCATCCAGGTCATTAATAAAGATGCTGAATAAAACTGACCCTAGAACACTGAGGGCACTCCTGGTGGGTGCCAATACTCCTTACAGTAGTGAGGAGTAGAGAAAGCTGATGGAAGCATTTGCTCCTGACAACCTCCCACTGTGAAGACAGCACAAAGCTTGGTTTAAGATGTGTTGACTCCAACTAGGTTACTTACATAGCTGGAGTTGCATACCTTAAGCTGACCTTCCAGGTCTAGTATGGACCTGGATTAAAGCTCTTTGGAGCCTGTATTTCAGTGAAATTTAATAATAGAACCTAAGCATCAAAGCTTACATGGTCCGATCTGAAAACTTTACCCATTACATAAGGGCAGAGATATCTTTTCTTGCTGGACTCATAGGATTAGGGGGAAATATTCACATAAGGAGAGGTAAACACCATCTTTTTTTGGTTTTGTTTTTTGCATAAAATATTTCTATCCTAAAAACCCCTCTATCAATGTTCAAATAATTTTGCTCATTTACTCTTGTTCCCCCTGTTCTTTGATCATATCCAACAGTGATATGGATATGTTGTATTTACAGTGCTCCTACTGTCAACTCCAGTTATAGTGTTACTTAGTACTGGGAACGCCTCATGGACTATGCGTAATCATAATCAATTTTGAGAATGGAGAGAGGTAACGAGGGAGGTCCTGCAGGGGCTCATACTGGGACCAACCCTATATAACATATTCATAAATGATCTGGATAAAGGGCTAAACAGTGAGGGGGCAACATTTGTGGATGATACAAAACTGTTCAAGATAGTTAACTCCAAAGCAGACTATGAGGAGCTTCAAAAAGATCTCACCATACTATGTGATTGGCAGATGACTTTTAATGTTGATAAATGCAAAGGAATTCATATTGGGAAACAATGCCAACTATACCTACATAATGACGGGGATTAAATTAGCAGTTTAAGTGGGAGATCTTGGAGTCATTGCGGATCGTTCTCTGTAAACATACATTCAATGTGGCGCAGCAGTCGAAAAAGCAAACAGAATGTTAGGAATCATTACAAATGGGATAGAGAATAAGACACAGATTATCGTATTGCCGCTATATTAAACCGTGTACGCCCATGTGAATATTATGATCCCCTTCTGATGTAGTGGGCAGGCCATACCCTCTGGGGATCCACTGGCGGCTGTATGTTGGCTGGGGTTGACCCCTACTGGCCGGTACCTGTAGCACTGCCCAGCAGGACGGCTGCCTTAAGTCACGTAGGCAAAAAGACCCAACCTGTCGGACCGGTTGAGGGCAGGCAGGGAACAAAAGGAAGGGAGGTTTTGGGGGAAGGGTGAGTTGCTGGCTGGGAATCATGAAAGAAGCATCCATAAATGAGTGCTGAGGGTCCAATAATGACAATGGACCCCCTAATCCAAGGGGTCAGAGGCATCCTGGCCCTTACTCCTGAAACCACATCACATCTATGCTGTGTTGTATCCTGGAGGAGCAATAAGCCCTTTCTATACTACTGGTTGGCAGAGTCTCATCTTGCTGCAGACGGGGTCCAGGATCGATGGGGGGGGGGGGGCGTGCCCGATGTGCAACAAAAATGATTAGGGGTATGGGACAGCTGCCATATGAAGAGAGATTAATAAGACTGGGACTTTTCATCAAGGAAAAGAGATGACTAAGAGGGGATATGATAGAGGTCTATACAATCATTAGAAAGTTAATAAGGAAAAGTTACTGATGTTCCCATAACACAAGAACTAGGGGGTCACCCGATGAAATTAATAGGTAGCACATTCAAAACAAACAAAAGGAAGTATTTCCTCACACAATGCACAGTTGACCTGTGGAACCCCTTACCAGAGGAGGTTGTGAAGACCAGAATTTTAACAGGGTTCAAAAAAGAGCTAGATACATTCATGGAAGTTAGGTCCATCAATGGCTTTAGCCAGGATGGGTAGGGATCATGGAATCGTAAAGCTGGAAGAGACCTCAGGAGGTCATCAAGTCCAGCCCCCTGCCCAAGGCAGGACCAATCCCAACTATGGTTCCCCTAGCTTCTGTTTGTCAGAAGCCAGGAATGGATGACAGGGGAGGTAATGACTCCCTGTTCTGTTTATTCCCTCTGGGGCATCTGGCATTGGCCACTGTTGGCAGACAGGATACTAGGCTAGATGGACCTTAGATGGTCCATCTAAGGTCCACTAGGCTAGATGGTCTGACCCAGTATGGCCATTCTTACCAGAACATTGGACGCATCAACAGCCCGGATCCCACCAACACTCATACATATGCTTACTTTAGAACATGAATAGTTCCATTAAAGTCTGTGGCTTAGGTCCAGTTCTCACTGAACTCAATGTGACTACTCATGTACATAGAATTAAGCACATAAGGACGGGTTTGCAAAATCAGAGACTCTCTTTTCAGGGCGAAAAAGAAGAAAGCAGAGCATTAGCAGGTCTTTTGCTGTACATACAATGCACCCTTCACCATCCATACAATCCATCATATACTAGACGGTACTTAGCCAGCAAGACTAAGTGCTTGTATAATTCAAGATTATAGGGTTTTTTTCCCAAAGGAATAATGTTTAGTACTTAGCTATAACCGTGAGAAGTGCTATATAAATTCTCATTGGTGGATCAAGGCCCTACATTTAGATTTTGAATGGGTATTACAAAACCTAATGTGAGTAGATAGCATTTGCAGAGCCATTGACGAAACTTTACTCATTCTGATTTGTACTAGGGGAGACGGGTAAGATTCAGCAAACACCATTTTGGAGGGTGCAGAAGAGGATTTAGACTTTCCTGCATTGCAGTTGGAATTCCAGGCTTTGTGCCACTTGACTGAATGTCAACCAGACAGCGCAACTGACTGGAAACACAATGCGAAATTGATCGATCTCAGTTTGGGCTTTACTCTCCCAGCAAAAAGTAAACAAATGGATTTGTTAAAGTAGTAATGACAAAGCACAGCACACCTTGCCTCCAGGAAAAGATGAAAAAAAACCCCAAAACAGGCTGCCACTTCTAAAACGGGGCTCATGACTGGGGGAGTTGAAATGATATCAAAAGGGCCTGATTTTCAAAACATCTGCCCCTCTGACTATCAGCCCCTTTTAAGAAGTCTTGAGCTGCCCCCTCCTTTCAAAAGTCACTAGTCATTGTTTAAAATCATGCTCCCAATTTTGTTTCCCATCTAGGTACAATTAAATTCCATGACCGCGCCGATTTTGCCCTTAGGTGAAAATTGTGTGCTAGCGACAATTAAGACCAAATTTATCCTCCCTCTAAAAGAGCAAGGGGACCCGCTAATAACAGGGAAGATGAGGGAGCATAGGAATAGCCCTACACGGACTCTTTTAGGAGTCTGGGTTACCTTGCATGCACAGGAAAGTTTTCTGGGACCATGCAAAGGCAAAACAGTGGCTAACATTCACAAAAGGGCAAGAGCTGAGCAAATGAACGACATGCAGAAGATCTGGCAGATCAGGGACACGGGCTATCTCCAGCGATCTTTCCAAGCGTACATTCCCTGTTCACAGCAAGAGCATGCAAACCGCCACTTTGTACCTCAGAACAAAACACTTTTTTCCATTTGCAGTGTCACGACAGCCATTTCAGTCCCAGGACGTATCTTTCAGGGGACTGACTTCTGTCAAGCAGTTTGCCTTGCTCCAACCCCAAACTGCAGGCAATTTCAAAGCATGCTACCCAGTTAATGAAAAATCCTAACTGTATTATAAACGTCACCTCAAATTTAAAACCCAAAAGGTTTTTTTAAAATGCACTTTATTCTTCAGCCCTTGATTCTGTTTACTCTGATCAATTTTGTTTGTTTGTTGGGGTTTTTTTTACAGACATTGAAATTAGGCCAGTCACTTTCACTTTGTTTATAACCCATTTCACTTTCAGGCTCTTTGTGCTCATAGGATGTTGCTACAATTAAAGCTCCCAGAAGAATTTCCAGACTCTTAACTGTGAAATAGGTGAGGGTTTCAATTTGTTTCTCAGCATACCGGCATCCACACTGGAGTTGAATGAGTAATTCATTTTTCAGTTCAGTGGCTTAACCAAGAAATCTGAGGAAAAAATATTGTTCCTCTGAATTCTTTTCTCCAAAATTGGGGGGGGGGGGGGGGGGGGGGGAAGAGAGGCTAAAAACACTTCACTACAACCCAGCAAACATTTCAAATGGCATCGCAAACCAATGCAATCTGTTTAGAAACAAAATGTTGGAACAAAACTGATTTTTTAAAATGATTTTCCTTTCATATTTTTCTGAATACATCTATGAATTTCTCTGGGCACCAGGAAATGGCATTTTCCAGACATTACTCAGCTTTAGGCCACCTCTTCCCCCCAACCCCCACCCACAAAACTGTGACACTCCACACCAAGATGGAAGGAGCAAAGCTCCTCAGGACTGGGTGTACCACAGCAAGCTTTTTTATACCAGGCTCTGCCAAACCCATTCACAAATTTTTGGTGGACTGGTAGTATTTATTTGCATATTCTTTATGCGAAGAATTAATATGCAAATGCAATGTTGGAGGTCTGCCAAAAGTCCCAGCTCCCAGGGTCCCCCAGAACCAGCCCTAACCCCTAGAGTTCCCCACCCCCACACTACTCCAGAGTCCCCTGCACCCAACACCCCCATGCCAGCCTTCTGCCCTCAGAGCCACCCAGTGCCAGGTCCCCACCCATTAGAGCCCACCCCACCAGACCCCCCCCCCAGTGCCAGGCCCCCACCCATTAGAGCCCACCCCACCAGACCCCCCCCCAGTGCCAGGCCCCCACCCATTAGAGCCCACCCCACCAGACCCCCCCCAGTGCCAGGCCCCCACCCATTAGAGCCCACCCCACCAGACCCCCCCCAGTGCCAGGCCCCCACCCATTAAAGCCCACCCCACCAGACCCCTCCCAGTGCCAGGCCCCCACCCATTAGAGCCCACCCCACCAGACCCCCCCCCAGTGCCAGGCCCCCACCCATTAGAGCCCACCCCACCAGACCCCTCCCAGTGCCAGGCCCCCACCCATTAGAGCCCACCCCACCAGACCTCCCCCCAGTGCCAGGCCCCCACCCATTAGAGCCCACCCCACCAGACCCCCAGTGCCAGGCCCCCACCCATTAGAGCCCACCCCACCAGACCCCTCAGTGCCAGCCTCCTCCTTCCAGAGCCCCACTGCATCCAACCCCCAAAGCCCTCAGTCCCCAATATTACCCATCCCCAGAGCCCGTAGTGCCTGCCGCACCCTCTTCACCTAGCCCTGCACTGCCTCCCAGCCGCCAGCTGAGCGCTGCCACCCGGGTTGCGTCTGCTCTAAGTCTGCTGTGCCGGGCTCCACGTGGCCCTCCCACCGCACAGTGAACTGCTCTTCCGTGGCCAGGAGACCACCCCGCCCCCGCCTGGCAGGGCAGGACACGCCTCTGCCAACGTCCGTGGTGAGAGGGGAGGCACTGGGCAGTGTCCCCCACCCCAGCGCGCTGCAGCCCGGCAGCCAGCGTCCGCGGCCCAGCGGTTGGGAACCGCTGCCGTTGAGCATTGATCCCTGCGCGCCAGGGCCGGGGTGCAGCAAAGGGGCAGTGGGCAAAGGAAGCCTGCACAGCCCTGCCCCCATCCTGTAACTAGACGGCGGGGAGGCAGGGCGTCCTACCCCCAGCAGAGGCGCAAGGCAGCCTGCCAAAGACATCGGTCCCTTCGTGAAGCCGGAAGCAGGACTGAGTTCCTTGGCAAGCACCAGCTAGCGGGAGACCCGGGTGCCCACATCTGCAAAGGGCCAGGCTGCTGCCTCTCTCCGGCTGCTCTAGAGACTCCTGTTTTTTCCTTATTGTATCACATCCAATCAGTGCCCTTTCTCCCCAGTATGCAGAGGTGGAAACCGAGATCAGCCCACCCAGCAGCCCTCGGCACCCCCACTCGGACCCCCTGGCTGAAGGAACCCCCCCTACTTGCTGGGACAACCCCCGCCAAGCCCCTCCGTGAAGGACGCGCTATAAATGAATCCTATTACTTCTTCGCTCTGCTCCTCTCTTTACTGGCTGCTCGTTAGCTAGGACACTCACTATATTTTAACCCTAATTGTCTCCCTGCGGTACTGATTAAAGCATGACGGGGAGATTTGCATTACAACCGCCATGGGGCTTTCCAAATGGCCCTGATGAACTGCCAAGCCTGAGTTGAGGGCCCTTTATCTTTCCCTTCATCTCCAAGCCTCCTAAGCCTCCCGCTCAGAAATAATATTTGGCTACCTCAGTGTCCACCAGCTCGTTTCTCCAGGCCGGGCCGTAGCAGCGTGTGGCCCTGGCAGTGACAGCAGCGAGCCAAACTGCAGCTGGGACAAGCCAAGAGTCTCAAGTTTATTAGTTCCCATAATAGAAGAACTAGAGGACACCAAATGAAATTAATGGGTAGCAGGTTTAAAACTAATAAAAGGAAGTTCTTCTTCACACAGCGTGTTGTCAACCTGTGGAACTCCTTGCCAGAGGAGGCTGTGAAGGCTAGGACTATAATAGAGTTTAAAGAGAAGCTAGATAATTTCATGGAGGTTAGGTCCATAAAAGGCTATTAGCCAGGGGATAAAATGGTGTCCTTGGCCTCTGTTTGTCAGAGGCTGGAGAGGGATGGCAGGAGACAAATCGCTTGATCATTGTCTTTGGTCCACCCTCTCTGGGGTACCCGGGGCAGGCCACTGTCGACAGACAGGATACTGGGCTAGAAGGACCTTTGGTCTGACCCAGTACGGCCGTTCTTATGTTCTTATTAAGTTGTTTTCTCTGCGCAGCACCAGCAGGTAGTTGGCTCCGACTCTCTTGAATCTTGTGCATACAGAGATCAAGCACAGGGTTCGAAAACGTGTCATCTAGCTCCCTGGTCAACTGAATTTTGCCCTGAAGGGGAACAAATATAGTCACGTTTCAAGAGTCCGCTGGTCCTGGTGAACCCCACTGGAGACACCAAGTAGCTAAAGCAACACCGGAGGCCGGGGACACCGTCAGATTAACCACGACCAGTTCTCGGAAGCTGTGTTTGTCTGTAGTGGCACAAACAACGAGGAGTCCTGCAGCACCAGGGTTATTTCGATACCCAGGCAAGCATCCGCTCAGCAAGTGCCTTGTTTTGAAATTATTTCAAAATAACGGGCTTGTAACGAGGAATAACGCCTATTACAAAATGGCTATTTCACGCTAGGGCGAGTGTGGACGCGCTGCTGTGCTGACTTCAAAATAATTGGCCTCTGGGGCTTCTCACAGCTGCCCTGGGGGCCGTTCTGTCCACACCCTTTCAAAACTCTTCAGGTATGTCTACACTAGCCCCCTAGTTCGATCTAGGGAGGCTAATGAGGGCGACCAAAATTGCAAATGAAGCGCGGGATTTAAATATCCTGTGCTTCGTTAGCATGTTCCCGGCCGGTTGCCATTTTTAGAAATTGACTAGCCCAAAGTAGCTGCCCACCTCTACACGCAGCAGTGAAACGGGATTCCAAATTCAAGTCCTAAATCGAATTAGCTGGTATTCCTCCTGGAATGAGGTTTAAGGAGTCAAACCTCCAGGATCTCTCCACACCAAGCACAGGAACACAGACATATAGAGCCAGGGGGCTGCAAACCTGGCCCAGAAGGGGCACACCCGCACCGGGCCCTGGAAGAGGCTGGCATTCATGAACATGCAGGCATCATGCGCCTTCCCCAACCACCCAACGTAAATGTCAGTGAACCAGCCCCGGTGGTCCATGAGGGCCTGCAGGACCATGGGAAAGTACCCCTTCCTATTTATATAGTCTGAGGCCTGATGGTTAGGGGTCAGAATGAGGATTTGGGTGTCATCAACTCCCCCCAGAGTTGGGGAAGCCCATGGTGGTAAATCCAGCAATGATGGGGTTCATGTCGCCCAGGGTGATGACCTTCCGTAGTGTGATGGCATTGATAGCCTTCACCTCCTGTAGAATCATAGAATCACAAGGTTGCAAGAGCTCTCTGAATCCAGCCAGGACTTTGTGAAGTCAGGACTAAAAAATCGCAGATTCTACTCCCTTCCTCGGGGAACCCATTCCTGTGCTTCACCACCCTCCTAGGGCAATAGTAAGTATCAAACTTGCATGAGCACGGCCCCAACAATTGATCTCCCTATGCCGAACTGGTTCCCAACAGAATGGTAGCTGTCCAGCATATCTCACCTGGGTATCCCGTCACCGAAGGGCAGGGGCAAGCCACTCGCTGAGCTCCAGGAAAGTGACCTTCTGCATACAGAAGTTCTGGATCTGCTGCTGGTTGCCCCAATGCTCCATGATGATGCGGTCCCACCCGTCGGAACTGGTCTCCCAGCACCAGACACGGCGATGCATGGTGTGCAGGGGAGGATGGAAGGCAACGTGGGGCAGGAGAAGTACCCAGGCCTGGTGAGAAGGTCCCCCGTGCTGGGCTGATCGTCGTCCTCCTGCAGCACCTGGTGGACAGTCTGCATGAACTGGCTAGGAGATGCAGGAAGGACATCAAAGAGGCTGGCACTGCTTTGCCACAGCTCTGGCTCCATGCTGGAAGTGCAGTAGTGTCCACAACTGTGTGAGTTTGCTGCTCGTTAAGGGGGTAGGCAACGGAGAAGAGGAGTGTGCGATACAGCTGTCGAGAGGAACCCCTTTAAGTACGAGTCTCAGCTCGGCTCAGGAAGCAGCTACAGGAAGTAACTGCTGTCCTGGTGCCCTGCCGGGAGCGCTTCCAAGGGGCATTTAATGTGATTCAGTCCCCAATCAGTGCGGACACACCAGTTCAGCAGAACTCTGTGCTATTTCGATGGGGACTTGTAGTGTGGAAATGCGATTTCAAAATAGTTATTTCGAAAAATAACTTATTTCAAAATAAGCTGGTAGTGTATAACCTGGAAATGTGATTATTCCCCTTTATTCGGCTCTGGTGAGGCCACATCTGGAGCATTGTGTCCAGTTCTGGGCCCCCCACTGCAAAAAGGATGTGGACGCATTGGAGGAGGTCCAGTGGAGGGCAACCAAAATGATGAGGGAGTTGGAGCATATGATCTACGAGGAGATGCTGAGCAAGTTGGGTTTGTTTAGTCTGCAGAAGAGAAGAGTGAGGGGAGATTTGAGAGAAGCCTTCAACTTCCTGAAGGGAGGTTCCAAAAAGGCTGGAGAAAGGCTGTTCACAGTCATGACGGATGGCAGAACAAGGAACAATGGGCTCAAGTTGCGGTGGGAGAGGTTGGATATTAGGAAAAACTATTTCACTAGGAGGGTGGTGAAGCACTGGAATGGGTTACCTAGGGAAATAGTGGAGTTTCCATCCCTAGAGGTGTTTAAGTCTCGGCTTGACAAAGCCCTGGCTGGGTTGATTTAGTTGGGATTGGTCCTGCCTAGGGCAGGGGGCTGGACTTGACCTTCTGAGGTCTCTTCCAGCTCTATGGTTCTATGATTCTATGTAAACATGGCAGATTTATAGGCTAGCAGATTTCTGACGGCTTAAGCTTCTGTGGGTAAAACCCACTTCATCAGATGAATTGGAGTGGAAGTTACAGAAGCAGGAGGATACAGAAGGAAGAAATTGCTTGTGTTAAGGAAACTAATCAAGTCAGGGTGGAAGTGGGTCATTCATAGCATTTGGTCTGAAGACGTGAATATTCAAAGAGGGGGAAATTGCCTTTGTAATGTGATAACCAGTTGAGATCCTTATTCAATTTAAGATAAAAACTCTAGCTATGAGAATTGCATAGCCGGAGTTGACATACCCTGAACATAATTTCTGGGAACTAGTGAATAAAAACACACATTCAAAGAGGAAGTAGCAAGGCCCAGCAAACACAATCAAGTTCCATGGAAAATAAACAAAGTTGCAGCCTCAGGCTCAACTCTTTCAAACTAGATCAACTCCGTTTTCTAAAGCCAAGTTGCCTGTTGCCTCTGAACAGTTACTAAGCCTTTCCTGCCATAGAGGGGAGCCAATGTTTCAGGACAGCACCCTGAGATCAGGATGAAGACATCAGTTTCAAACCTTGGTTTTTAAATGCCCTTTATTCCTGGCCTCCTCCTTTGTCTCCTGGCACAATGACTCAGAGTTATTCAGGGTGAGAAAATTCTAGCTGGGATGTCTGAGTGTCTTCCCATTACCTTTAATGGCCCATCACTTGTCTTTTCCTGGGTTGTACAATGCTAGGGGGTTGGAGAGGCAGCCCCTCCCTGTCGGACTGCACCACAGTTTTCTATACACATGACTACATGCACATGTCTGTCATTATGAATTTATCAAAGTGACCAGCAAGTTTAGAACACTGTAAGCTAGTGACACAGGAACATTTTTAGAAGTGGGGATGCTGAGCCCTCTTACCCTGGTCCAATTCCACTCCCAGCTGAGGCCAGGAGGAAAATCCCCCACACCCAGAGCCAGGACCCCGGGCATAGGACCAGCAGCGAAGGCCTCAGGTGTACAGTGCTCAAACCAGCACACAGGGTCAGCAGCCGGGACCCCGGGCATGGGACCAGCAGCGGAGGCCCCAGGTGTACAGTGCTCAAACCAGCACACAGGGTCAGCAGCCGGGACCCCGGGCATGGGACCAGCAGCGGAGGCCTCGGGTGTACAGTGCTCAAACCAGCACACAGGGTCAGCAGCCGGGACCCCGGGCATGGGACCAGCAGCGGAGGCCTCGGGTGTACAGTGCTCAAACCATCACACAGGGTCAGCAGCCGGGACCCCGGGCATGGGACCAGCAGCGGAGGCCCCAGGTGTACAGTGCTCAAACCAGCACACAGGGTCAGCAGCCGGGACCACAGGCATGGGACCAGCAGCGGAGGCCCCAGGTGTACAGTGCTCAAACCAGCACACAGGGTCAGCAGCCGGGACCCCGGGCATGGGACCAGCAGCGGAGGCCCCAGGTGTACAGTGCTCAAACCATCACACAGGGTCAGCAGCCGGGACCCCGGGCATGGGACCAGCAGCGGAGGCCTCGGGTGTACAGTGCTCAAACCATCACACAGGGTCAGCAGCCGGGACCCCGGGCATGGGACCAGCAGCGGAGGCCTCGGGTGTACAGTGCTCAAACCAGCACACAGGGTCAGCAGCCGGGACCCCGGGCATGGGACCAGCAGCGGAGGCCTCGGGTGTACAGTGCTCAAACCAGCACACAGGGTCAGCAGCCGGGACCCCGGGCATGGGACCAGCAGCGGAGGCCTCGGGTGTACAGTGCTCAAACCAGCACACAGGGTCAGCAGCCAGGACCCCGGGCATGGGACCAGCAGCGGAGGCCCCAGGTGTACAGTGCTCAAACCAGCACACAGGGTCAGCAGCAGAGCCCCTGGCGAGTGAGGCAGCAGCTAGAACCTGATGCACGGGGCAGGCAGCAGAGCTGGTAGGTGGGAGTCTGGGGGCTGCAGCATCCCCCACGCCTATGCTGTAAGCTCTCTTACAAGGTCTTACTTGGCTTATTTTATACAGAATAATATTGTGTGCAATCAGTTGTTTCATCTTCTGGGGCAAGGGGGCATTCTCCTCTGGGATGGTCTGGTCCCTGATTGTCAGAGTTGGAAACCAAGTGAAGGATTTACCCAAGACTCCCTCATTGCTAAATAATGGGGTTTGAGAAACAAGTGATAAAGGTTCCTGACTTAATTATTCCATGGGGCATCAAGAACCATAAATGCTGCATGTTAGTACTTGACCAAACAGGCACCAAGCTGTTGCCTCTGAACAGTAAGAGAAGCAGGTCTACGCTGGGCGCAGCATCTCAGCTTACGATCCGACTAGCTGAAGTCGCGGAATACCTTAAGCCGAGCCTGGCAGCTTCTCCACAGCGGGAGGCCAATGGGAGCAAACACTGGTGTCAGCTTCCCTTACTCCTGGCAAGAGCAGAAGTACCAGATGTAGACTGGGGCACCTTCAGTGTTTGATTTAGTAGGTCTTAACTAGACTCACTAAATTGAACTCCAAAAGATCGATCATGGCAGCAGGGATCTTCCTTTTAGTATAGATAAGGCCTTAGATTCCTCTGATTGGCTGGAATGAACATAGCAAGAGCGAGTGTTCTCCTCTAACCCAGTCAATGCATGACTGTACCCAAACAGTACTGATCCCAGCTACTACGGCCTCCCACTAAAATAAAAACACCAAACAAAAAGGCAATAGATTTCTGTTTGGGGGATTTCAAAGTCTCTTACACACATACACACACTCTACGTATGAAAAGAATCCCCACCAGAAACCAGACGAAGAAGCTGAAAACTCAGAGTGGAAAGAAGTTAATAAATAATGAATATGAATTAGGAAAATAAAAATGTATTAACTTAGAAAGTAGACTAGAAACCACAGTTGGTAATTATCAGTCTATAAAGAGTAAATTGCAGTGGAGCCGTTGTTTATTTCGTTTTACTTGCGGCTTTCTCAATACCTCCGCTCAACACCACTCAGTCCAGCCCAGCGGTTACCATAATTGTGTAGGAGATTAGAGGGACTGACTACTAGTTTAGGTACACAGGTATTTTTGTTGTTAAAATGATTCAAATAAATTTGTTACATTTGAATCTCAACGAGAAACTGTTACATTTCGATTTCTGCGTTCCCCATCAGTGCATGAAACCAGAGGTGCCTTTTCAGATTGGAGGGGGGGTGACAGAGGTCAGCAGCTTCTGCAGTGTTACTAAGCACATTTAGTACAAACCAAGTTGAGAAGTCGCAGCCTTTTTAATCTCGCCTCACATGGAAGCTGTTCCTTACCTACAATCATTTATCTTGCCCTTCTCTGTACGTTTTCCAAATCCCATAGGTCCTTTTTAGATGGGGCAAACAAATTTGCATGCAGTGTTCAAGATGTGGGCATATCATGACTTTATATAGGTATTTGTCATTTTGTTATCTTTTCCTTTCCTAACGATTCCCAATATTCCGTTACCTTTTTAGACTGCCGCTGCATATTGAGAGTGTTTTCAGAGAACTATCTACTGAGAGGTAACAGTTAATTTAGACCCCATCATTTTATATGTATAGTTGGGATTATATGTTTCCATGTGCATTACTTTGCATTTATTAGCACTGAATTTCATTTGCCCTTGTGGTGCCCAATCACCCAGTTTTGTGAGTTCCCTTTGTAAACCTTTGCAGTCATCTTTGGGCTTAACTATTCTGAGTAATGTCGTAGTACCTGCACAGTTTGCCACCTCGCTCTTTACCCATTCTTCAGTTCATTTATGAATAAGGTGAACAGCACCACAAGGGCTGTGGCAGTTAAGAGCAGCATTTGGGGCTGGAGCGGCGAGGAGTCCTGTGGCACCTTATAGACTAACCGAAGTGCTGGAGCATAAGCTTTCGTGGGCAAAGACCCACTTCGTCAGATGACAGGACTCCTCGCCGCTTTTGCAGATTCAGACTAATACGGCTACCTCTCTGATATTTGGGGCTAGAAAAGTGTTTCTCAATCTTTTTTATAAAGTACCCCTTTTGAAAAATATATATTATAAGTACCCCCAGTTTTCAGAAGCAATTTCTCTCTGCCATTGCAACACATTTGTTTAAACAACTTAATCGTAGCCAGGCGGACGATGAAATTTGTGTGTAAAATGTACAAAAATAATAAAATGCTGTAAAACTTCAAACAAATTCAGTTTTCTCCAAATTTCAATTGTGTTAAGAGAAGTCCATGGGGTACATCGAGTAGCCCTAAGGGTACTCGTAGCACTGGTTGAGAAAATACTGGGCTAGGGCAAATGCTTTAAGCAGACTTCAAATATGAAATTCCACAGTTCAGACTTCAAGGGGCTACAACCCTCTAATGGCACCCAATACAAACTGTGGCCCATGAAAACCCAGAAAGGAAACAGTAAGTGAAACTAAAAACTGCCTATTTTGGTTTCCTAAGTGCCAACACAGAATTGAAAGACAGTTGAAAAACCACCACAAATGATTAACCAGAAAATCATTTGGGTGCATTTTAATTAAGTTAAGGAAGTGGTCACAGTACATTAGAGGACAGACAGAAATAGTCTCTCTCTAAATTTAGAATACAGAAAAATTGAGAAATGTGTAGGCAGAACCATTAATTTTCCATCTCCACATCAAGCACTGTTTTGTTCCAAACACACTCAGAGGACCTGTTGCATCATAAATGCAGTGTTGCCATCTCTTGCAATTTTACCAAAGGTCTCAAGACAAAAATTAATGGAAGAAGGGCTGTTCTTAAAGACCCAGCTCCTGGAATCATATTATTATGAAGGAAAACATGGTTACTTCTCAGCTCAGACACTCTGCTTCCTCCACCAGACCTGAAAAAAAGCTGTGTAAATTAAAAACTTGTACTGTTCTCTAACAGAAGCTGATCCACTAAAAGATTGCACCTCTGACTTGTGTGTCAGAATCAGTAGCCATTTAAAAAAAAAGTTTCTAGTCCTTTTAGCTGGGGGAAAAAAGTTTGAAAATGTGACAAGAGAACCTCAAAGCCTCAAAAATGAGAAAGAAGAAAAAACCCACCTTGAGAAAAGTATTTCATGATTTTTAAGCCCATCTTGTCAGTCTGAGGCCTGACATGATTTTTTAACAGCTGGTTTGAGGCTGTACTGTAAAAGGAAGGAGGAAACGGTTGGTCTGAACACATCAGTTTGCCATGAGCTTTAGGACGTGGAGAAAAGGGGCAGTAGATTTTTATAAATCCCAGAATAGGATTTCATCTCAAGATATCCCACACAAACCCTGCCTTAAGGAGCAAAGCCCTTGCGATCTAGGCTACCCATTCGGAGGGTGTCTGCCTGCCAAAGACGCTCTCATTGCTTGATAAAGAAAATGAGAACATGCTGAGTTCCAATGGCTAGGCTTTTTCTTATTTGAAATAGTTGAAATCCTGATGATTCAGGGCATAATTCAACCTCTCACTAAATAGGGTCAGAAAGAAACTTTTCATCAAGGCCAATTCCTCCACAACCAGGGTTCCCTCTAATGTTCTCCACCCTTGGGCAGAATACATTTTGTTCTGTGCACCAAGGCATGTGTAGATGTGCACCACCATTAGAAACACAGGCTGCTGGCTGTGGCTGGTTATGGGCACTCTGCTAATCAGCTGGGCGGCACCTAAATCTCTCTGGAGTGGCCACTCCAGCGCTCAGCTTTGAGGGAACACTGTCTACAACTACTATCTGCTTGGTTGTGTGAACCTTCCTCAAGGATTCGGTGAGGTCGCTGTCAGAGAAGAGGCTGGGAGGACCCCGGCCAATTGCTGTGCCGTTTGCAAGAAGTTGCAACGCTGTTGAGGTTTGCCTCAAGCTTTAACTGAATTATAGGTTAGTTCAAAATAGGGTGTCTGGCAATACGTGTCTTCTCTGGCCAGCCAAGCTAGAGAGCAAGGCCTGGGCAATGGCTCTGCTAAGCAGCGTAACGAGAGGGAGAGAGAATTGATTCAACAGGCACTGGAGGAGCGGAAGCGCCGCCAGCCACAACCCAGCCTGGTGCAATCTTGGCTCCAAATATTTTGAAAGACCTGTCAAGCTCCAGCAGAGAGAGAATGGAACATCAGGGCAGGAGCACAGCACGGCTCACTGAAATGTCCGGGAGACTGAGCGCAGGCAGGCAAGTACCAATGCATGGGGATGCTCAGCCATGGAACGGCAAACCGCTGCTTCTAACCCACATCCAGGAACCCTCTGCTCCGCGCTGTGGTTCACACGTGTTTGGCTGCTGGTGTGATCAGGGCTAAGAAGTCTGCTGGAGACTGGCTGAGAGCAGACGGACATTTGATATGGGAACAGATTTTTTGGCTCCTCACTAAGGTTCTTTTCATAACCCTGTGGCTGCTGCACCAGATCAGTCTCCTACCTGTAACGGAGAAGTCAATAGAACCTATTGCCTATAACAGAGTTTAAAGAGAAGCTAGATCATTTCATGGAGGTTAGGTCCATAAAAGGCTATTAGCCAGGGGGTGGAATTGGTGTCCCTGGCCTCTGTTTGTCAGAGGCTGGAGAAGGATGGCAGGAGACAAATCGGTTGATCATTGTCTTCGGTCCACCCTCTCTGGGGCACCTGGTGCTGGCCACTGCCGGCAGACAGGATACTGGGCTAGATGGACCTTTGGTCTGACCCAGTACGGCCGTTCTTATGTACCTACTTTGAACCCCACTTGGGCACAAAGAAAACATTTTACAGAAACATGTTGATTTGGAGGAAAATGTCATTTAGAAAAACAAAACCAAATCAGAATGGGGCATTGCGAGAGGGGCGGGTAGAACATGTTGACTGTCAGTTTCTAAACAAGGTGGGTTTCCATTACGTGTTAGTGTTCTAGGCTATTAAATCGAGTCACAACAACGAGACTGAAACAGTTCAATTCTCTCCGCGCTGAACCACCCAACCTGGCGGGGGGAGAGAGAGGAGGGTTTTGTTTCATGGGAAATTTCACATTTTCGTTCTATCGAGGAACGCAATGAAACGCTGGGAAAACCCTGTGGCAGCAAAGCTTCGGTTCCCATCCAGTGCCAGGATGGAGAGAGAGAGACTTGCTAACAGTAGGGCTTTTCCCCTCCATCATACTGACGCGTGGATTTCCCCTCCCCGCTTTCACATCTCCGTCCTTCCCAATGCTGCTGCCAAGGCGGCACCTTCCAAACGTGTGGAGGGAGGGGGGAGTGTATCATCTGGAGTGAAGAGTAAAAGATGTCCATGCTGAGCAGGGCGTCTCGCGGACGAGGATTCTTCCTCTAAGCTATCCAAACCCAGTCAGGTCCATTAACTGCAGGGTGCAGAGCAATAAAATCACCCCCTAACGGGGACTGGACGAATCCTCAGTTTTAGGCTGGAGGGGGAGTTTGGCCACACGTGATGCAAACCCTCCCCCCCCCAGGCTGTTTAACACGAGTCCCCGCACACGGCCAAGCGCCGTGCACAGAGACAAGAGCGACCGGGGCAGTCCCAGACAAACCAGAGTGACTGAGCTCCAGCCACGTGGCGAGAGCAACTGCCCTGCGGGGTTTCGACACCATGGGCAAGAACTGGGTTGGCTCTTCCAGACGCAGGCCAATGAGGCAGCCTGTTTGCTAACGCTCGCCTGACCCCGATCCTCTCTCGGGACTCTTGCACAACAGATCCGGCTGAGAGGAGCGGAGTCCCCCCTTCCCCACCACGCCTCGAGTCCCACCAGCCCCCGGCCCACACACTGCAGACACAGAGCCCGTGGCAGGAAACTCCTGGGTAATCACAGCACTGCAACATGCAGCATCGCGGGCCTCCTCCAGGAGGGCAACAGGGGTCTGAGGCAGGGCGAGTCACTGAGCCCACGTTCAGGAGTTTGAATCCTGCAGCGTGAAGGAAACCTTCCAGGAAGGATCTGGCCCCCACGGTGCGAACAGCCACACGCTTTTCAATTCGGGCCCAGCCACCCCACCTCATGCCTATGGGAGGTTCCTATTCACTGTAACAGAGGCAAGTTCAGGGCCCTTCTCTCAGATGCAGCCCAGGGTCAGGAGTAAGCAGGGAAGCGGTGCATGGACTGGAGAATGGAGTTTATGCCTTCAGCGCTACTGCTCCCAGCTCAGCAATAGTCCCAGACAAGCCTCCGTGCAGCTGCTCTGGATCTGCTCTCCGCCAGCCTCGGTCACTAGGGGACCTCCAACTGGAGCTCTCTAGGCTCAGCCTTTCCAGAAGCACCTTCGGAAACTCGGCAGCCCCTGCCACGGCCCTGCAATGCTGCTACTGCACAAGCATCTTGCATTGCTGTGGCTGAATGCAAGGGCAGATCCGATCTACATAAATCAACATATTACTCATTTTCTAGCATTGCAGTTTGACAGCTGTTACATGAGCACATTGTTAAGAGCTGTCAGGCGGTGATACATGGTGCCTTTTACAACATATGTTGACTTTTATCTAATGGTGTTCCATAATTAGCCCCAGGGAGTTCGAATCCAAGCATCCGGTTGGCTCTGATCTCGGCTAACCTTTTCTTCTACTGGGAGAAAGTTAAGACAGGAAGGGAGTAGAGTGCCAGGAGCCAGGACAGGGCAAAACGGGAAGGCAGGCGAAGTTCAAGGTGTCTGTTGCACCCAGAGATTTCCATGCAGCCGTTTAGGAACACGCAGGTTCTCATGGGCTTCTCGAGCTCCTAGTCAGATCATGAGCATCTGAGGCTCAGGAACTTCTCCCAAGGGTGGAGCTGAACTTTGGGCTCGGGGAGAGAGGGACTATTTTTAAGGGGGGATATTTAGAAGGAAGCAAGAAAGTTGGGAAGCCCACTTAGTGTGCGAAGGGAGGGGTGGAAGACCAGCCAGGGCCCCCTTCCCAAGAACCCAGCCTGGGACTGGCTCAGTCCGATTGCAGAGCCTTGGATAAGCAAGGAGGACAGGGCCCCCTGCCAGCGAGCAGATCCTCAGAGCCGAGGCAGAACGGGGTGTTTGGCTGCCAGAGGGGCAAAGGTGCTCCACGTGCCTCCTGTGATGTGTGCACTCCTGCCCTCTGCTGGGTGGGCTCGCCCCAGCTCAGCTGTGTGTTATAGACCTATACTGCCAACAGCTAAGGGAGATTCTCCTTTCGCTCTGGTCTCAGAGGCCTGTCCAGCAAGAGGAGGAAGAGCTGGCTATCACGGTGAAGCTGCGACAGCCTTTGAAGTGCTTGGAAACACAGGTTTGGCACCATACACGCTTGTCATTTCGAACACACAGCAAGGAGCCAGCCAATTCCCAGACACCTCCAGGGCATCTTGGGTGGACTCATCCAGCTGCTGTTCCTACCTGGGTTTGTCACTTTCATTAGTGTCACACACACACACACACACACACACACACACCCCCACCCCATGGAGGAAGGAGCAGGTGCGGGCAGGAGAGATTCCAGGTGCAGCGTGCCCTGGCACAAGGAGAGAAATAGGGAGCAGCGTTAGTGTACTACACTGTCTGGCTCCACCCCGTGCAGGGCAGACACAGGACAGGAGAGGGCTGGGGGCAGGCTCCTTATGACAGTGAGGTAGACAGCTGGAGGGTTAGTCCTCCAAGCAGGAACATGCCTGGGTTTCAAGCTGAAGGGATGCAGGAAGGTAGCCGCTGCTCCTGAGGCTTTTTCCAAAGGATCCCAGGGATAGGAATGCAAAGCCCTCGTCTCCACCTGGGAGAACACAGCCAGCCTGTAGCTAGAGGATGTAGGAACACTGAGGCCCCAGCTTCACCCACACAACCAGAAAGACAGGACTCCACACACACACCCCCATTGGGTAGAAGAGGGGCCATATGGGAATGGGAGTGCCGGCATGGCAGGAAGAGGAAGTGCACAGTAAGGGGAGATGAGGGGAGAAGATGAGGTGGAAAGTGGAGCAGGGAATTCTGGGAACACGTCCTCCCAGAGACTGGTTGGGTCATGAGGATGCTGGCAACGATGCCAGGGAGGGGCAGAGAATTCCGGGCTCGGACGGTCCCTTTCGGATGCGAAGTGGAGGCTGCCCATGGCTCACGCAGCCAGTCTGTATCGCGCATTGGCCATTGCTGACAATTCACTAACTCGGACCCTGACTGGCTCAGGAGTGGCTGGACGCTGCTGTCTGGCAGCCAGTGAAGAGAACCCGGTGGCTTAGAGCAGTTCCTGGCAGACACCGATCCATGCAAGACGGGTGGACCGTCTCAGAGACCAAGGGCTGAACAGGACCTCACCACACCCAGAGGGCATCCCTCTAGGTCAGGCTGGAGGGAGTGGGGCACCCACACCCATGACAACCCTGGAGCCGGAAGCCTTTCTAATCAGCACTGCGATCGCTCGAGCACTAAAGAGGAAGAGAATGACCCATTGGCCCAAAGAGCAGCGCAACAGCCACCTGCAAGTCAGCCCCTTTGCCTGCCCCGAGACCCAGCTCTTGCAGTCAGCTATGCGAGATCTCCTTTAGTTGAAGTGCTAGGGGCCTGTGCTTTGGCACCCAAAGACAAGTGTTCTAGCCCTAGCTCTGGGCAGACTCTTAAGAGAATTGTGACTTTTCTCCCCAGCACCAGGGCCCCGGTAGGATGCCACGAATCAGGACAATGCCAGTGCCCAAAAGCCAGCCTGCTGGTTCACCCGATCTTCCAGATGGAGACACAGCACGCGGGGCTTGCCTCCAGCCTAATTCACAGAGGCTGCTCTAAAGCCTGCAGAAGCCAGTGGAAAAGCGCCCATTGATTTTAACGGGCTTTGGATCAGGCCTAGCCGAATAGCTCACTGACCCCAGAAAGGCTGACTGAAGGTTGGGGCAGGTGCATCGATCCAAGGATATAGCTGATTAGACAGATCACTTTGTTTTCAAGCTTTTTGGGGCAGGACTCATCCAAGTTCTGGGTTTGTCCAGCACCTAGTACAGCGGATCCTGGCCTGGAGCTCCCGGGTGGGGAATAGACCACAAGGAATGGCGAGGCAGATGAAAGAAAAGCTAGCTTAACACTCCTACAAGCACAGCCACCTCACCCCCATGCGTTACACACCACGCAATCCTGCCACGTCCCCCGCCCATCAGCTCCTGCATTAGAAGCCATGTACTGCCACAGACAAGCTTGAATCCCAGCTCTTCCCCGCAAAACCCCCTCCAATCCCATTCTGTCAATACACGCATCAAGTAGTCACTGGTTCTTTTAAAGGGCTTCCCAGCCGCTCGAGATCACACACTAGAAGAAAGATAAATCCCAGGGGATTAGGAGGAGGGGGCGGGGCATCAGAGTGGAGACGTCGGCCAGGTTTGAGGCTGTTTTGGTGCAGCTTGCGGGCACATTTTAAGGGGCAAGACAAGAGGGGGTCAAATCAATACAAACAAGAGGAGAAATATGCTTTTCAGAGCAGCAAATTCCCTGGCCCTGCCACAGCGGCTGCATGATTCATCAGCTCTCTAGTAATATGCAAATGCCTCAGCTTCCAACAGGCTCTCTTCCTCGCTAGGAACCCATGAAGTTGAGAGCTCACAACAGGAAACAAGAAACGAGCCTTAATTGTGAATTACGCCAAGCCCCCCTCATGAATTACACAGGAGGCGTGATGTGCGGATACAGGTAATGGGCTGGTTTGTATGTTCTGCTCTGGTAGCTTTGAACTGCAGCTCCCCGCCCCCTCCCCCCCCAATTTTAGAGTCAACCTCCTTGCTCCACTTTTTTCCACCTTCCCTCTCAAATCTTCATCTCCCGCATGTCTAGAAACTCCAGGGAACTTGTGTTTTCTGGCCACCGGCACACCGCCTGCCCACGCCACATGCCGAACGGCCCACCGTGCTCAGCCGCACACTTCACGTGCCCGTCATTAGCACCACCGCAGCCTGCCTGGCCAAATCGGTTATATGAAATTTAATTTATTTTTCACCGTGTCTATTTCATTTCAATTGCCTCATGCAAATAGGATACTTAGCGCTTTTATTTTATCTGTGATTTCAAGGTGCTTTACACGTACAGGGAAACCAAGACACAGAGAGGTGGGTTAAGTTACTTGCCTGAGGTTCCACACACATTTGTACCAGAACTAGGGCTGCCCCTCTGGTCAATTTCGTCTTTATTTCCATCCCTTTCTCATGCATCCCTGCCTGCAACTGGGGTGAAAGTAACTTACATTTCTTGCCAGTACTGTTGCATTACTCCTCCTGGGGGCGAGAGGTGTCAGTACCTGTAAGAAATGTAAGTGTGGGGAGGACTGCAAGGACCTGGGGATGGAGCACAGGTCAGGGGCCAGGTGTGTGTAGGGGGCTACAGGAGTCAGGGTCGGAGTGCGAGGAGCAGCTCAGGGCAGAGTAACAGGATGGTGCTGGAGTGGCAAGGAGGGGTGCAGGAAACAGGGCAAAGGTGTGTAAGAGGAGCGACCCACACTGTGTTTTCCTCTCATTCCCTGACAGCGAGGAGGGCGTATAGCAATCAGTACTGGTAGGAATTCGGGGGATGGGACTTGAGACCCCCTCTTCCCTGCTCTTCTTAAAGGGTGGCCTGGGGATGGGACAGTCCTGGATCATTTTTCTGAAAAAAGCTCCACTTACGTCCACACCGCTATTGTGTTCTTTTGAAAGAAAATCAACAAGATGCAGGGGGATTTCCAACATTGGTAAACCTCATTCTATGGGGAAGAATGTCTTCTCCAAAAATGCCTTTTCTGAAAGAGCTCGTGCGGATGCAGAAGAGGGAGTTTTTCAAAAGAGGAGGCCTCCAGAAAAAAAAAATCACAGGTGCCCTGGTGGCCACTCCGTCCATAGTAATCACAGCGAGATAGCGTCCACACTGAATGGACGCTCTTTCGAAAAAGCAGATTACTTTTTCAATGCGGTGTGGCAGTGTGGACGCTCTTTCGGAAGAAGGTTTTTGGAAGATCTCTTCTGGAAAAGCTTCTTTCGAAAGAAACCTTCAGTCTCGACGTCCCCTGAGGTCTTTGGCTCTCAGAACGGGGAGCCCACCTATGCCATGGGATTGCAGGGCGCCCAGCGCGGCTCCCGGTAGCCGGGAACGGTGAAGCACATCCAACGGGAGCTGCGAGTGGCCGTACCTCTGGCAGCCCACCGGGGCTAACCCTGGCGAACCACATCTGGCCCAGGGGCTGCTCATTTCCCACCCTGAACTAGCGACCTTGGTCAGCAGCAGGTCTTGTGGCGTTAGGGGACACCCAAATACGTGGTCAGAGTCCCTGCCTCAAAGGCTGCATGCGCATAGGATCCAGACCTGCATGTGAGCAGACCCTGGTGAGCACAGCCCCAGCCAATCAGGAGACTTTGTACAGGCTTCTACTTGCACGGGGCTCCTGGCACGCTCGGTGTCTCCGTTTGCCATCTGCTTGCACAGCGCTGGATCTCTAATCTTAGCCCGTGTCCTCTTTTCCTGCCGCCGACTCGCTAGCCTCATCCCTAGCCACCGACTCGCTAGCCTGATCTTGTGCTGCACGGTGACGTCAGGCCACCCAAACGTGCACGGCCCTGGCACTCAACAAGCGCGCAGTGGCTCGGATTCCAGCCAGCCGGGAGGCTCTCTTCCTATCAAGTCAGTGGCTCGAGCCAAGGGGAGCAAGGAGGTTGCCCACTGGAAAGAAAACACAAAAACCCCAGACTGGCCTTCAGGGCGCACTTCATGCTGCTGAGCCCAGGCACACCAGGAAGAGTGGATGCCTTCATTTTAACCAGACCAGGCTTGGTGGCTATAAGGCTGTTCAGTACTGGTCCCTTCTGGCTGATGGAGACTGTCTGCCCTCAAAGAGGAGCAGGTTTGGGGTAGCAGCTAAGCACCTTACCCAGAAGAAGGGTGGTCATGAAGTCAAGGCACTAGCCTGGGAGGCAGTAAAGCCCGATTTTCACCATAGCTTTCAGCAGAACCTATCTGGTTTGACCCCAGAACAGTAACTTGCCCTCTGTGTGCCTCAGTTTCCCCTCTGGAATATGTGGGCTGCTCCCCTTTTCAGAGGGGGGCTGGGAATGTGGGTCATCGGTGAGGTGCTTCAATACTGCAGCAACAACCTCATTGAAGTGTCCATCTCTAATGCACAGCTGAGTCAGGCAGCTAACTCAAGCGTGCTGGGGCTGGGTCATAGCCTACAAAGAACAGAGGGACATTCGCAGCAGTTACGTAAATGACTGACAAGTAGAACAACTGCCTCTCACTCCGGAGAACCTGAAGGGACCTCCTCACATCTCCGCCAT
This sequence comes from Pelodiscus sinensis, assembly GCF_049634645.1. NCBI lineage: Eukaryota > Metazoa > Chordata > Testudines > Trionychidae > Pelodiscus > Pelodiscus sinensis. The sequence goes on from NC_134736.1 coordinate 15,971,383, forward strand.
CCCACGGCACCCATCAGCAGAGCCATGGCTGCCACTTACAAAGCACTACAGACTATTAGCATCATCAGAACACTGTAATTAGAATCTCTTCTGCATCCCCATCTCTCATTAATAAAACTTCCTTCAGTCTCAGTGCACCTCACGCCTTCCCTAGCCTGCACTTCGTTACTGGCAAGTCAGAGGGATACAGGATTGAGTAGCTACTTCCGCCATTAGCTTCTTTGGAACCCGGATGGAATAAGCAAGTGTTATTTACTCCTTCCATGACACAAGAGCTAGGGAGTCACCAAATTAAGTTAAAAGGCAGCAGGTTTAAAAGCAAACAAAAGGAAGTATTTCTTCACGCAACCTACCATCAACCTGTGGAACTCCCTGCCAGAGGGTGTTGCAAAGACCAAGAATATAGCAGGGTTCAAAAAAAAAGAGCTAGATAACTTCATGGCTATTAGCCAGGATGGCAGGGATGACATGGGGGAAGAGGGTGGGGTGATGGCAGGAAGGGTCAGGGCTTGGGAGATGGAAACAGACAGGCCCCCCACCCCCAGGGCCTGCCCCTTGGACCAGATTGTGCAACTGCTCCATCCGGGACCAGGAGTTTGAGACCTCTGGGCTAGACGGACCTTTGGTCTGACCCACTGTGGCTGCCCCTATGGAACAGCAGAACCGCACGTGCTATTTTTAAACAATCCCGAAAACACAGCAAACACAAAAGCCCACACGTCCCAAGCCAACCAGCTCCCTCCACGGCAGGCACATGCTTGAGCGCATTTAACGGGATTTAAGCGCATGCTTCCGAGCTCTGCTTCACTTCTTTAAGGTGGCTTAGAATCCCATTCTTTGGGTTGGGATGGCCCCAGGGTGCTACTGGCAGCCCTCGGGCAATGCTGTAGCTGGGGCAGAGACCTTTCACTGCTCCGTAGCAAAGAGAGATTTAATAAGCACTTCTGCAGCAGGTGTTTGGCGCGTGCCCTTCCCAGAGCCCTGTGCTTTGGGGGCCTCTTCTGGAACACGCACAAGGCAGTTCAGACCACGGCAGCGCGCCAGCCCTGCACTGGAATGTGCTCGGTTGCTCATTCCAGCTTCCTCGCCATCCCTCTTCAGCCTCACTGCCCACCCTCCAGGGCCCCCCACTATCCTTGTAACAGGGTTGCACCCACCTTTCACAAGGGCCCCCGCTGGCTGGTCAGGTCTGTGCTCTTGGGTTCTGGCCAGGCCTTTCAGGGGATCTCAGGAGGTTTGTTCAGGGACTCAGAGCTCACGCATGGTCTGTGCACTAAGCTGTCTGGGGTGTACGTTCCCCCAGCGCCTTTCCCTACTACCCATCCCTGGGCTTTGGTCTTGTCAACAGCCCAGGCCTGACATGGGACTGTATCCACAGGCCTTGCGGACTGGAGAAATAGCCCTTCCCAGGCTCAACCCTACTCCATCTAGATACGTTCATGGAGGTTAGGACCATCAATACTTGTTAGCCAAGATGGGCAGGGAGGGGGTCCCTGGCCTGTTTGTCAGGCTAGAAATGGGTGACAGGAGAGGGATCGTGGTGATCCCTTTGGGGTACCTGGCCTTGGCCACTGTCGGCAGACAGGACACTGGGCTAGATGGACCATTGGTCTGACCCAGTCTGGCCGTTATGTTCTTAATCATAGCAGCCAGCTAACAGCGGGATTCCAGTGGAGGAGAAGGTGGACATGAGTCAACAGGGCGCCCTTCTAGCCAAGAGGGCTAATGGCATATTAGGTTGCATTAGGAGGAGCATGGCTGGCAGATCCAGAGACGTGATTATTCCCCTTTATTCAACACTTGGGAGGCCACATCTGGAGTATTGTGGCCTCACCAGTTGTAGGTGGCACCCCCCCCCCCCCCCCCCACACACACACACACAGAAAGGATGTGGACACATTGGAGAGGAACCAGCGGACGGCAACCAAAATGATGATGAGGATGGAGCATGTGACCTACAAGAAGGCGGCCATGCAGCAGAGAAGAGTGAGGGGGGGATGTGATAGCAGCCATCAACTTCCCTGAAGGGGGATGGGTGTTCCAAAGTGCATGGAGAGAGGCGATTTTCAGCAGTGGCAAATGGCAGAACAAGGAGCAATGGTCTCAAGTGGCAGTGGGGATGGTCTAGATTGGATATTAGGAAAAACTATTTCCCTAGGAGGGTGGGGAAGCACTGGGCTGGGTTCCCAGGGGGGGGGGGGTGGAATCTCCATCCCTAGAGGTTTTTAAGTCCCAGCTTGACAAAGCCCTGACTGGGCTGATTCACTTGGGACTGGTCCTGCTTTGGGCCGGGGGCTGGACTCGATGACTCCTGAGGTCTCTTCCGATTCTATGAGCATCTTGCTCCTCTGGTCCCTGCCTACGCTGAGCTATCTCCGGGACAGCCAGGCCTGCAGTCTTTTTTTTCCCCACCAGCTCCAAGCAGCACCTTGCTACTGCTCTCTTCTGCAGCTCCTTTTAGCTGGCCCTCCTGACCCCCGATTGGCTGCTTTCCCTGCAGCCACTCTAGCCTGCTTGGAGGACCTCTCCAGTGCTCTTTTCCTAGTCCGTCTCATCCCAATCCACTCCCATTGCTTTGCTTGTTGGTTTGTTTTTCTCCCTGCCCCACCCTGTCTGGCCTGTACGCTGTTTTGGACAGTGGTGGTCTATCATAGCCTCATTGTGCTAGATGCTGTACAAGCCTCCAATTATATTGTAGTCTGATTACATTGCAGCACAGTCTAGAGACCTCAAAAAACAATGCCACTCTCGGGTAGCCAGCTGGAACCTTGCCCTTCATATGCTAGGCTCTGGCTGCCGGTGTCCCAGCGAAAGAAGCCTCCCTCGGCGGCCCCACCTGCTCTGTTTTTAGCTAAGGATTTGTGGTTTTTAAAGGGAGGATTTTCAAGGCATTTCCTTTCAATCTGAGAGGCAAACACTGCAGAGAAGGGAAAACCTCAGGCTAAGACCTTGAGGGAATAGAAGGGCAAAAACCTGTGTGTTTTTATGAGAGATTAGGGCAAACTTAGTTTTGTCTTAAGCCACTAAAGGCTTATTAAAGCCCTCAAGAATAGACTGCGCGCTTCGGAAAAGCCTCCCCGGGCTTAGGGAAGAAAAGTCAATTTAAAAGTTAGAGAGCAGCTTGCTTAGAGAAAGAGGCAGCGTCTTTCCGACTGCAGAGAAAGGCTGCCCAGAGACGGGAGAGCTGGGGCCTTTGCAGGAGGCCAGTTCGTAGCCACGGGAGGCTTCTCCATAGGCCGGAGGTACCCTCAGCTTTGTACGATGGGAGCAGGGGTGTAAGTTTATACCCGTGCAAACCCAAGGGAGGGCACCACTACACTGTGTAAAGGTGCCTCTACAATACAGCTTATTCCCCTTCCTATACCGGGAACCATCTTTCTACGGATAAAAGCCTCCATCCCGGCATGGAAGTCATTATAGCTACTCTAGCCGCCTAGTTAGGCAGTACAGCTGGCTGATGGAGAGACCAGCCCTTCACCGGGAGGATTGGCAAGATACAGCTGCCCCCTAGTGGAAAGCAGAGTGCATTACGTTTATTATGTGTTCAGTACCAAACATCAGTGCTGGAAGGATAGATATTAACTCACAGACATCTACCCTTCCCCACCTCTAATATCATTAACTCACTGGCACGGGATGCTCCATCCTCCCCCCTGCCCCAGCCAGCCCGAGTTGCACGTGTTCTGGGGCAATTGACGGGGGGAGAGGGGGGGGACACTGGGTCATCTTGTGCCACCTGCCCGGAATTTCTTCACTCACCCCCGGGGGGTGTGCCCCCCAGTTTGGGAATCCTGTGTTCTAGATCTTGCTGACCCCAGGAGGGGACCAGCCATACACCTTGATTCAGTAACATCCATATTCATGAAATGTCCAGCACAGGCCAATGCCAGGTTAAACGGCCCACTGATCTATTTCTGTAGCATTAGGTGAAAGTTAATGAAGCTCTTCCCCCTCAGATAGAGACCTCCTTGGATCAAGGACCCTCTCAGCACCATCCATGCCAATGCAGCCTAGAATCTGAAAGTCAAGCAAGGTTCTCTCTCCCGCATCAGCATCCTACAAATGCTACCATAACCACAGGTTAGCTCACATTTCTGTTGGCAACACGCAAGCCAGACTGAAATGCAGCTGGATTTACTAGCACTGTATTGGCTCTCCAATGTCAATATTGGGTTTGGGGGGAGAAACACAGCAAAAAGTATGTTCTTCTGAGAGCTTTGTTCTGCTCCCACCACTGTCACATACTCTCCGGGACACTTTGGGCAAGTCACTTAATCTCTGTGCCTCAGTTTCCCAAAATATAAAAGTTAGATAGTATCCCTTCCTTTCTATTGAGATTGCAAGCAGTCTAGGGCAGAGACTCCTCCTTACAGTGGCATTGGAAAAAGTTCAGAAAAGGGCAACACAAATGATTGGGGGTATGGAAAGGCTGCCATATGAGAAGACTGGAATGTTTCAGCTAGGAAAAAGATGACTAGGAGAGGATATGATAGGAGGTCTATAAAATCATGACAGGTGTGGAAAGAATGAAGCAAGAAGAGTTATTTACTACTTCCCATAACACAAGAACTAGGGGTCACCAAATGAATAAATAGGCAGCAAGTTTAAAACAAAACAAAAGGAAGTTTTTCTTCACACAACACACAGCCAACCTGTGGAACTCCTTGCCAGATGACGTTGTGAAGTCCAAGACTATAACAGGGTTCAAATGAGAGCTAGATAAAATAATGGAGGAGAGGTCCATCGATGGCTAATAGCCAAGATGGGCAGGAATGGATGACAGGGGAGGGATCAACTTGATGACAGGGGTGGCCCGTGAGCATTGGCAGACTCAGCGGTTGCCTAGGGTGCCACCAGCCCGGGGCGCCCGATGATGGTGTCACGGCCATTGATGGATCCTGCTTGATGATCACCTGGTCTGTTCATTCTCTCTGGGGCACCTGGCATTGGCCACTACCAGAAGACGGGATACTGGGCTAGATGGACTTTTGGTCTGACCGAATAAGACCATTCTGAGGTTCGTACAGCGCCTGGCACAAAGGATCCCCGATCGTGGTTTCAACCCCTGGAGGTGACCGATACAAATACAAACGTTTCCCACTTCTTCCAGCAAGTTATACAGTGACTTATTTGAGGCAGAGAATGACTCAGATGGAGGAGACTGACATCATGAGTAAGAAAGTGCCACATTTAGTCATGAGCTCTCGCCCCCCAGCCCAGAACTGAAGCCGGATAAACCCTCCGGGATCCCGGCGAGGGAGCTGTATAATTTTCTGGCTTGAACAATGCCACGGTGCGGGGTGGAAGCTCAGCACTGAAGCTGGATTTCAATCAAAGAGGAGGAAGGAAACCTCACAGGAGTGAGTCAGGGAGCTGGGGCAGGCTGGCTGGCTTGTCAGGACAATGAGTTTTCTCCCCTACCTGTCTCTTGTCAAGTGGGGGAGGGAGGAAGGGGGCTCGGAGGGAATTGATCTGGTACAGAGAGTGGTTTCTTGCCGTTCCCTTATTGGCTCTGTGAGGGGATCGCATGGAGTCGTGCTCCAAACTGCAAATTAGTCTCCCATCCTCTCCTGCTGCAGGGGGCTGAGCTGCCCCTCTGCCCTCTGCTCCCAGCCCCCTTTCCTCACACAGCCAGGAAGAGCCGCAGGGCTGGGGGACCCAGCTGGCCAAGCCCTCAGGGAACAGGGGCTTCCTGACACACAACCTCCGGCTACTCACTCCCTGCCCCCTGAGCTAATACCTGGCCGCACACAGCCCTTAGTTACCCCCTTCCTGACCCCAGGGCTACTCCCTAGGGACACAGTCCCTAGTTACCCTCTGACTGCCTCCCCCTGGGCTGCCCCTGCCTGCACCCTGAGCTAGCCTCCTATCTACACACAGCCCCTCTCCCCTGCTCTCACACAGCCCCTAGCTGGCCATTCCTAGCACCCTGAGCTACCCTCTCCCTTACCCTGGACTGCTTCTGAGCTCCCCCCTTTAAGTTATAGTTTTTGGTTGTGCCTCCCCCGCCACAACCAAGACAGGCTGGGGAGCCTGCTGGGGCGAGTCAGGGTGGAGGGGGCACGGCCCCCTGCCCTAATGAGCCGGCTTGAGCCTCCTGGCCCCTGCTCCCAAAATGGAGGTCATAGGATTGAGCCTCTCCCCCCGCTCAGCCTGGACCCCACAGCTCCCTTTTCCTGCTGGGCTCTGGGGTGTTTATAACATGCTGGGGGGGGGGGTCCCACAGCTCTGATTGGCTGCCATTGCACTCACTCGCATTCAAGCAACGTTACCAGGTGGCCTGTGTTCACCCCAGGGAAATACGGTCACTCTCTACGTTGGCATCGGTGCTTGAAGGAGGGGTACAGACGCCCCCCCTCTTGGAAGCAGCGTGGTTCCCTGGCTCTCAGCCACACGCTGTGCCAGACCCCGGCACCACCATCCAAGCGCCGCTGCGCCTACCCCACTGTCCCAGGACACAAACTTTTCCCGGCTCCCCGGGGCACACGAATGGGCAGCAATGGGTGATTTATACTCACCCCTCCTCCGGCCGCCAAGCACAGCTGCCTCGCTCTGGTCTCCCCGCAGATACCGCCCCGGTTAGCCCTAGCCAGGGGCAAGTCTCTAGGCTCAAACAAAGCAGCCAGGCCCTCTGCTTGGCTTGTTGGGAGCCACTGGCTCTCAGCTACTCCCTGCCAGCAAAGCCCAGCGGCTCCTGCCAGCCCAGCCGGCCTCACTGAAAGGTTGTTAGGTGTGACAATCAGCAGTGAGCAGGAGCAGCTGTGTAAATGGCCTGACAAGCTCTTGGGGGGTTGCTGTGGCTGAGAGAGGCAGGTTAGGCTGGAGGAAGCAGAAACGGGGCGTTAGAAGAAGGGTCCCTGCACTAGAGAAACCCTCCTGGGTCGTTGCTGTTCTCACCCATCGCTGCCCCCCGTCCAGGGACATGATCCAATGGACGGGGCTGGGATGGAACCGAGAGCGAGGCTCTGCCGCTCCGCTGCCTGGGTGACCCCCTGCCTCGGTTTCCCCTTGGGGACTCACCCCAACTGTGAGATGAGACGTGCCAAACGCTGCCCCTCCCCCACACGCACTTTCCTTGGCAGGCTTGGGTCTGATCCAGCCGGGGGCTAAGCTGCCCCCAGGGTTCCAGTGGGGCTTGAACGCCCTTTGACTCAGCTGAGCCTGGAGGAATACAGCCTGGATTTCCAGAGGAGCCTACAGCTGCGGGGGGCCCCGATTCCATTGAGAATCGAGAGGAGAGCGGAGCCACCCTGGGCCTCATTTAAGGACACTCGCTGTCATTGCGGAACAGCACCAGCTCCTGAAACCAACAGGAGCAACCTCCCCCTGCCCCTGCCCCCCGCCCCCAGAGTCGTGGTGCTGCCTGGCTTCTCTCCTAGCCTGGGGCTAGCGTTCAGCACAGCAGGGCATGCCGAAGCTCACCTTTTACCCTGCCCCACCAGGACCCTCTAACCCCCCCAGCTGCTTTCTGTCTTCATTGTGTGCAAACACACAGCCTGCCTTTCCACCAGCCACGACTCTTCCTCCTTCCTTCTGACCTCACCCCCCCACCTGGAGCCCGGCTCCCCAGTGCGCCCCTTGGTCTGAAGCCCCAATCCCCGGCACACCCCTCCACCCCCACCCAGGCTGGAGCCCTGATCCCTGCTGCTCCTCCTCCCTCCTACCCACCAATGCCACCGGGAGCCCCAAGCCCTGGCAAACGTCAGAGGCTCCTTTAGCAAGGGGACTACACTGCGCAAGCTGGCTAGGGGCTTTCCAGGGCAGTGCGTGGGGCTAGCAACCACCATCAGCTACTTCCGTGGGCTAGAAGGGAAGGCCACTGTCGGCAAGGTGGCCAGAAACTAAAACCTGGCTGGCAGGAAAACCCATCCTCAAACTGCCCAGCTAGAGCCAAAGGCCAGCTGAGCTTTTACAAGACTAGGTCTGCACTGTGACACCGGCTTCCACGTCTCAAAGCCTGGGATCTGAAAGCCCCCCCTCCCGCTCGAGGCCCACACGCCGGAGTCAGCTGGGGCGGTCGTCTCTTACACCACCGCCATCGCGAAAGGAGCCTGCACTTGAATGGCCGGGGGCTCAGCCGTTTGGGAAGACCGGTTACCTTGAAGGTATCTCACGTTGGGCTCCCCCAAAATGGAGGCAGCCAAAATCGGGAGCCCCTTGTGCAAAGCACGGCCCCGTTCGCTAGGCCATCTGAAAACAAGACCACGGAGAAAGGAAAGCGACCCAGGAAAAGCCACGCCGGCGGGAGGCGGAGATGGAAATAGACACGTCTGACTGGCAAAAAGAACACTAGACATGTGGGGGAAGAGTTTTAATCTTCCAAATTGGCAAAAGATTTGAGCTACACGGAGAACAATCATTAGCTTCCTTCATGCCTGAAGGAGCTGACAAACTTTGCATAAACAATCTTCCTTCCCTCTGATCTGCAGAAGCTCCTGGCATGCAGCAGGCAGCTCCCACAGCTGATCCCCAGCTCACACCCGGCCTCCTGAGCTGTTAACGCCCTTGCCAGCTGGATGGCACATTTCACCCAGGAGCTCACCAAAGCCCATTCCCCCATGAGAGCTGCAGGGAGTTTGACCACACAGGCAAGGCCGGCTCCAGGCACCAGCAAACCAAGCAGGTGCTTGGGGCGGCACATTGCCAGGAGCGGCGTTCCGGCCCGCAGGAGGAGCAGGGCGGCGAGAAGCCCTGCGGAGGCCGCCCCAAGCTGGGAACCCCGCGCCCAGCTGCTCGGAGCCTGCACCTGGCCCTGGGGTGCTGGGAGGGCAGGGCAGGGCAAGGCGGGGCACTGGGAGGACAGGGCGCCTGGCCCTGGGGTGCTGGGAGGGCAGGGCGGGGTGGGGCGGGGCACTGGGAGGACTGGGCGCCTGGCCCTGGGGCGCTGGGAGGGCAGGGTGGGGTGGGGCAGGGCACTGGGAGGACGGGGCGCCTGGCCCTGGGGCTCTGGGAGGGCAGGGTGGGGTGGGGCAGGGCACTGGGAGGACTGGGCGCCTGGCCCTGGGGCTCTGGGAGGGCAGGGTGGGGTGGGGCAGGGCACTGGGAGGACTGGGCGCCTGGCCCTGGGGCTCTGGGAGGGCAGGGTGGGGTGGGGCAGGGCACTGGGAGGATGGGGCGCCTGGCCCTGGGGCTCTGGGAGGGCAGGGTGGGGTGGGGCAGGGCACTGGGAGGACTGGGCGCCTGGCCCTGGGGCTCTGGGAGGGCAGGGTGGGGTGGGGCAGGGCACTGGGAGGACTGGGCGCCTGGCCCTGGGGCGCTGGGAGCTTTGCATGGGCAGCCCTGGCTACTTCCAGGGGGGCGGCTGCGGCTGATGAGGTTGAGCCCGGGGGCCTCTTCTTCGCCTTCGTGAGTGTGCCCCCCCCCCCCGTGCATCCTTCCTGCAACTCCCCCTTCCCCCCCGCCTGTGTTCTCTCCCCCGCAACTCCCCTGCCTGTGAACCCCCCTTGACCGGCTGTCCTCCCCTCCGGCCTGTGTGCCCCTGACCACTATCCTGCGGCCCCCTCCCCCTCACTACCTCCGCCTTCTCTTCTCCCCGGCTCGGCCTCTGCCCAGCAACCCCACGTCCTGGCCCCCTGCAACACTGAGGGGACCCCGTCTCCTCTTCTCCCCCCTCCCCCGCCTGGATCCCCATCTCCTGTCTGGCTCTCTAAACAATCCCCCCCCCCCACTCTCTGGGCCCTGTACCCTCCCCCCCCCCCCCCCCACATACACACCTGCCCAGGAACCCAGCCCCCTTGTGCTGTGTCCTGACAACCTCACCCCTGCCTGGGACCCAGGCGATTCTCCCTCCCCCTTTGTCTGAGGAAGGGGAACTCTGGTGCTCGCAGGGCCCGTGTCCCCAAGTCCCTCCCTGGACAAAAAGGGAGCGGGGACGAACAACATTTTTTTTCGCTTGGGGCTGCAAAAAACTAGAGCCGGCCCTGCTCACGGGAATCCTCCCGGAGCAGCCTACCACCCTGCTTGCATTGGGTGCCAGGAGCCCGTCCTCAAATGGCTCGCTCGGGGTCGCGCAACAAGCCAGTAATAGGTCCCAGGGGGTCTGTTCCAAGACACGTTTCCTCCCGCAGCCCGGGGTGGATTCTACGAGCAGAGCTGCTCCATGAATGGCAGCACAGATGAGATTCAACAAATTATACAAACAACTCCACGGCAGCGTGAGCTGAACAGTGCACGTGGAGCGTGTGGTGGGACCTGCGCCACCTCGCTTCGGGATCCCTGGCTCCCGTCCTCAGGCACGCGCGTTCCCAGAGCCAAGAGAATCAAGCATCCTGCCCCTCTGATCATTTGAACGTGGGCCCTGGGATCCCGAGTCCCTGGGGTGGGCCTTGTATTTCCAAGCGTGTTCGCATCACACCAGGTATCATCATCTACTGTACATTGGAGAGAGTCTGTCTGTCCGTCTGTCTGTCCAAGAACTCCTCCAACATGGGAAGAGCTAGGAGCACCAAATTCGCTATGCAGCCTCCTCTTATAACGTCAAGCAGTGGTCACCCACGAGTCGATCGGGATCTACCGGGAGATCTTGGAGCCTCTGACGGGATCCTGACTGGTTTGGCCAGGAAGCTAGCAAGCACTGCCGTGCTGCTCCTGCTCTCTGCCTTGGGGATGTCCCCTGGAAGCCTCCTGCTTGCTGTGCAGGGTGTAGGAGGAAGAAAAGCAGGGGTGCTGATCTCAGGGGGTCCCTCCTCCACCCACTCCTGTACCTTATCTCCACACAGAGGCTGTGTCTAAACTGGCAAGTTTTTCTGGAAAATCAGCCGCTTTTCCGGAAAAACTTGCCAGCTGTCTACACCGGCCGCTTGAATTTCTGCAAAAGCACTGACGATCTCATTTAAGAGCGTCAGTGATTTTCCGGAAATACTATGCTGCTCCCGTTCGGGCAAAAGTCTTTTCCCGAAAGACTTTTGCGCAAAAGGGCCAGTGTAGACAGCACAGTACTGTTTTCCGCAAAAATAAGCCCCGATCGCGAAAACGGCGATTGGGGCTTTTTTGCGGAAAAGCGCATCGAGATTGGCCATGGATGCTTTTCCGCAAAAAGTGCTTTTCCGGAAAAGCGTCCTGCAAATCTAGACGCGCTTTTCCCAAAATGCTTTTAATGGAAAACTTTTCAGTTAAAAGCATTTCCGGAAAATGATGCCAGTGTCGCCGTAGCCAGAGTGCAGGGGATGGAGGGAGTTTGGCAATGCAAATCTCTGTCGCTCTCACACACTGTGTGTGTCTGTCAGTCTCACACACACACCCTGTCCTTCGCTAGCATCTCCCGCCCCACATACTTAGGGGTTATTGTTACTTCTTTTACGGCTTGCCCCTGCACATGCTCTCCTGGCCTGCAGGCACCACTCCTGCAGCTCCTACTGGTCACTAATGGGGAACTGTAGCCAGTAGAAGCTGTGGGCTCGGTGCCTGTAGATGAGGGGCAGCACATGGAGCCATTGCTGTACATGTCAGCTGCTTTCAGGAGTGGTGCAGAGCCAGGGCAGGAGTGAGCTGCCTTAACCCCACTGCTCCACCACCTAGAAGCCATCTCAGTCAAACAGTGCCCAGCCAGAGCCTGCATCCTGAACCTGTCCCAGCCCTGAACCCCCTCCTGCGCCCAACCGCCTGCCCCAAACATGAGTCCCCCTGGACCCAAACTCCTTCCCAGAGCTTGCCCCCTGAAAATCCTCCCGGATCCCAATCCCCCACCCCAGCTAAGTCCAGAGCCCCTCCCACACTCCAGACCAGAGCCTGCACCCTAACCCGCTACCCTAGCCTGGTGAAAGTGAGTGAGGATGGGGAAGGAAGGGGGATGGAGTGAGTAGGGTGAGTCCTCAGAGAACAGTCAACATGGATTCATGACAGGCAAGTCGTGCCTGACCAATCTGATTAGCTTCTATGATGAGGCAACTGGCTCTGTGGATATGGGGAAGTCAGTGAATGTGATATGCCTTGACTTTAGCAAAGCTTTCGATATGGTCTTCCACAATGTTAAGGGAGTAGGGATTGGATAAATGGACTGTAAGGTGGATAGAAAGCTGGCTAGACTGTCAGGCCCAGCGGGTAGTGATCAATGGCTCGATGTCAGGTTGGTGGTCGGTTTCTAGCTGAGTGCCCCAAGGATCAGTTCTTGGACCAGTTTTGTTCAACATCTTTATTAATGACCTGGATGAGGGGATGGATTGAACCCTCAGCAAGTCTGCAGATAACACTAAGCTAGGGGGAGAGGTAGATACGCTGGAGGGCAGAGATAGGGTCCAGAGTGACCTGGACAGATTAGAGGATTGGGCCAAAAGAAATCTGATGAGGATCAACAAGGACAAGTGTAGAGTCCTGCCCTTGGGACGGAAGAATCCCAAGCAGAGTTACAGGCTGGGGACCAAATGATTAAGTAGCAGTTCTGCAGAAAAGGACCTGGAGGTTACAGTAGATGGGAAGCTGGATATGAGTCAACAGTGGGCTCTTGTGGCCAAGAAGGCTAATGGCATATTAGGGTACATTAGGAGGAGCATTGCCAGCAGATCCAGAGAAGTGATTATTCCCCTTTATTTGGCTGTGGTGAGGCAACATCTGGAGTATTGTATCCAGTTCTGGGGCCCCTACTATAGAAAGGAGGTGGATGCATTAGACAGAGTTCAGCGGAGGGCGACCAAAATGATGAGGGGGCTGGAGTACAGGACCTATGAGGAGAGGCTGAGGGATTCGGGTTTGTTTAGTCTGCAGAAGCGAAGAGTGAGGGGGGATTTGAGAGCAGCCTTCAACTTCCTGAAGGGAGGTTCCAAAGAGGATGGAGAGAGGCTGTTCACAGTAGTGACAGATGCAGAACAAGGAGCAATGGGCTCAAGTTACAGTGGGGGAGGTCTAGGTTGGATATGAGGAAAATCTATTTCCCTAGGAGGGTGGGAAGCACTGGGCTGGGGTCCCTAGGAAGTTGGTGGAATCTCCATCCCTAGAGGTGTTCAAGTCTCCGCTTGACAGGGCCCTGGCTGGGTTGATTTAGCTTCCAGCTCTGTGATTCTATGAGAAGGGGTGAAGCAGGGGCAGGGCCTCACAGAAGGGGCTGGAAGGAAGTGGTGGAAGGGTATTGGGGTTGGAGGTAGATCTTACATTGCACGTAAATTGAAAGTGATCTTATGGTTGAAAAGGTTGGAGACCCCTGGCTTAAAGCAAGGTCGGGGTTGGCTGTGCTAGGACAACGGGATGTGTCTGGAATGGGATCGCTGCTCATAAAAGCAAACAGGAGAGAGACCGAATCACCAGGCAGGGGAAAGGGGCCCCGCCCCACGTTAGGAATGTCCCAGCTCCGAGCATCCAGCCCCACAAGTGTCCTTTAGGAAGGGCAAAGGGGCCTCCCCCACAATCCATGTGGGAACATGGCTGGCTGTTCCCTTTCCTCAGGGAGCGAGGGAAAAGTGCAGTCTAGCTAGGGAGTGCAGGGACAGAGCTGGCCCCAAGCTACTGCAGCGAGAGCGGACTGGGCTTGTCCTCACTCCCTGGGACAGCCCACATAATGAACAGCCCAGCCTCACCCCAGAGCAAGAATTCAAATGCAGCATGGACATTTTCCTTTCATTTTCCAGAAACACAAACGTTACTTGAGGTAAGGACCCAAGCGATGCCAGGTAAATGGTCTAGTACTGCATAAAGGCAGGAGAGGGGCTGAGAGCCAGCTCCCTACTATTCATCCAAAGAGCAGCTCGCGAGGAGAGAGATCTCGCTGGACTTTTTAGCCCTGAGACGAACACAGGTCCACGATCGTGCTGGAATATTAATAGCAGGGAACACAGGCCCTCACTCTAGCGCACAGAGATACCAGGCGCTCAGTTTGTGTTTGCCGGAATGAAGGAGAAAATCTAATTAAACATGGCATCTGGGCTTGGAGGCGCTGGGGATGGGGCTGGAATATAAAGCATGGCTCCTACCCACAGATCAGAGGGCAATATTAATAAACCCACGCACGGGGCCCAGAGGATCAGCCGGTAATATTGATAAAATGCAAAGCCAAGACAAAGCAGCCAGGGGATATTGGATGGTGATGCTGATAAAAACGCAATAGGGACCATATCAACAGCAGCCAACTCAGGAGTGAAGAGGACACCACGGTCCAGCCGGCTCTGCCCCCGGGCTACTCTCTGCCTTGCCCCTGGCTGTGTTCCTGATGCAACAGGGCATGCTGCTGTTCCCCTCCCAGAGGGCCAGTGGGCACAGACGTCTCCAGGCCCACCCCCACAGAGACACGGGGCCCAGGCCTGGAAAGGACAGCTGCAGACAAAGGGGCCATTCCATCCCCCAACGGTGGAACTAGTCTGTGCCTGCTATGCGCCTGTCTGCTTGTGTGTGGGTGGCCCCTGTAAGATCCTCACTAGAGGAACCCTGCTGTTGCCCTTCTCCGGCCCCGCTCCCCGCCGTGGGGGCAAGCGCGGTCCCATTTCTAGGGAGGAAATCACCGGGGGGAAGAAGGGTTGCTCCTAAATGTGACGGCCCCACCTTAGTGGTCACTTGGTACCCGCAGCGCCTTGCCCGTTTCCTGGCGGGGGTCCCCACCCAGCTCAGGGCGGAGGGGCTCCATCCCAGCCGGTTCAGTCCCTGAAGCCAAAAGCCCCTTGCTCAGCTGCCTGTACCCGTCTGCCAGCTCTGCCCCTCCCGTCGCCAGCTCCCTCCAGAGCGGCTGCTGAACAGCACTATCTCCAGAGCGCGATGCCTTGGGGGGAGGGGGAGGGGGAGCAGGGAGCTAGGCTAAACCCAGGGCCCTCTGGGGTGCAAGGTGTGATGGCGCGTCGGGGTTTTCCCGTCTCCTGCACCCCCATAATGGCACGGACAGACTCCCCCAGCCAGTAGAATGGAGGGAGTTTATTGCTTCTCCAGGATACAGCACAGCACAGATGGAATCTGGTTACAGGGCAGGCCTAGGATGCCTCAGCCCCCCTTAAGATGGGGGAGCCTGGGCCCCTAAATCCCAGCCCCTTTCCCTAGGCTGTCTCCTCCATGCTCCCAGACAGAAACTAACTCACTTCCAGCCCTGCCCCCAGCCAGGGGTGGCATTCCACCTTCCTTTGTTTCTCTCCCTGGGGGGTAGCTGGTTGGACAGGTTGGGAGACCCTTACCTAGTGACTCATCCCCTGTCCTGCTGGGCCGTGCTACAGACAGCAGCCAGTGGGGGTCACCCACAGCCCCAGCATAGCAACCAGCAAGGTACCCCCACTACGTCACACAAGGCACACAGCCTGCTCCCCCAGGCCAGCGCTGGCTCGCTCAGAGCGGCAGAGCGCACCAGAACTTGGGCAGGGGCTCTGCAGGCTGACAATGCACTGCTCACCCAAAGGTGCTTGGCCAGCTGGCCCGGATGCTGGATTTTACCTCCTGCCTCAGCAAGGGGAGGCCAGAGGAGCAGCTGCCTGGCCCTGGGCTGCATCTCGGGTAAGAGGCCTGGTCAGGAAGCCACAGCCCGTAATGGGGGAGAGACAGGCAGACCCAGAGGAGCCAACGGGGCGGCTGGGTGTCCTCTTGTCTCTTGAAAAGGCCTTTTGTGCGGTGTACTAAGGCTCCCCAGCCTTCCCCGAGGCATGGCCCCAGAGCTGGCACTCACTACAGGAGCAGGCTGGGCAGTAAGCCAGCAAGGGGGGCTGGGGAGGGGGATTAGGCAGGGCTTTGCTTTGGGACTGGCTCTGATACGGGAGGGTGCCAGTCGGGTCAGGGCTGAAGGCAGGGGAGTAAGCGAGCAGCCAACTACCCGATAAGCCTAGTGCGGACACGGGAACCGCTCCGGCTGCTCTTCACCAGGCGAGCGTGTGTTTGCCTTTCCCAAGTGCCTGCCATCTTCCCTCTGATCCCGAGAGCGGACGGTGAAAGTTTTGTCTCACTCTGGGGGTATGTCTACACTACCCCGCTAGTTCGAACTAGCGGGGTAATGTATGCATACCGCACTTGCTAATGAAGCCCGGGATTTGAATTTCCCGGGCTTCATTAGCATAAGCGGGGAGCCGCCATTTTTAAATCCCCGCTGCTTCGAACCCCGTGTAGCGCGGCTACACGGGGCTCGAACTAGGTAGTTCGGACTAGGGTCCTATTCCGAACTACCGGTACTCCTCGTGAAACGAGGTGTACCGGTAGTTCGGAATAGGCACCCTAGTCCGAACTACCTAGTTCGAGCCCCGTGTAGCCGCGCTACACGGGGTTCGAAGCAGCGGGGATTTAAAAATGGCGGCTCCCCGCTTATGCTAATGAAGCCCGGGAAATTCAAATCCTGGGCTTCATTAGCAAGTGCGGTATGCATACATTACCCCGCTAGTTCGAACTAGCGGGGTAGTGTAGACATACCCTGGGAGTCGAGCACAGAGTGAGTGCGCTGGCCCCTTGCTCCCTGGGGGCGGTGCGCACTCGGGGGGGTTACCTGGCGGGGGACGGCTGCCGGGAGCCGAGGAGGGCGCACGCTGTGGTGGGGGTTGGCATATTCTGTGATCCAGGGCTGTTACCGTCAGAGTCACACGTGGGGAAAGATCCCATTAGCACTAGCAGAGAAGGTGGGAGGCAAAGCCTGTGCCAGATGCAGACACACAACCCGGCTCTTGGCTGGCTGCGAAGGACCAAGCAGCAGGGATTGTGCATGGATGGGCCTGGGAGAAGCAGAGCCCTTTGCGCATCTCAGGCACTGGAGAGACAAACCTGGCACTGCCCTGGGCAGCAGGCCTAGGTATCCCCAGAGCCAGGCACGGTAAAGATGAAGGCAGAGCCAGGGCTGTAACACAGGGATGCCTTGATGAGCTAAGTGCAAGTGGGGGAAACAGTCCCTCTCTCGAGGGCAACTTTCCTGGCTTAGACATTACCCCGGCAAAAGGATCTGAGTCCTCGGTCCCAATCCCTTTACCCAGAGGCCTCCCGGACCTCCAGGGCTTCCCAGCCATGCTCCTGTGAGGCAGAGTCCTCGGAACCCCAACAAGGGTGGGACCAGCAGGGTCTCAGCCCCCAACCTTGTCATGGTCACCAGGGCATGAGCGAGGGTGTCTCCACAGCGGGGTGCTCGCTCCCCCCCGGCTGTTTCCCTGGCCCACTGGCCATTAGATGCAGTTCAAAGCAAATACCGGTCATTAAACGGCACGTAATGTTAGAACATAAGGAAACCAACAGCACTGGAGTGTAAGGCCAGTTCAGTCCCAGGCCCCCGGCCACGCCGTGGGTCAGACATTTGCTCTCGCTGTGGCCACACCCCCTCTGCTCTGGGTGGCAGAACTTTTCTCCCCAGCATCACGCCCCCCTCCTGCATTGGGGTTGATCCAAGCAATGCTGCTTGGCTGGGCACCTCCCTGAAACTGGGGCCTCCGCTCAGGGTCCACCTCTTGCTCTCTGCTCGCTGCACGACTGCTCTAGCCCCAGCTCCACTCTGCCTGGGCACTGGTGCTGCTCTGCTTCCCACCCCTGGGCTGTTCTCTGGCCCCGGGTGCTACAGCCCTGCACAGCTCGGCTCAGGCTCTCAATATGGATCCGCTCTCTGGGGGGCTGCTCCATGGCTCCCCTGCTTTCCCCTTAGCTCTGCCCCACACTGGCTGACCCAGGTAATTCCATCTCACATGGAGGACGGGACCTCTCTTGCCTCCCACCTCCCTCCTTAGCTTGTTTGCCCTGTCAGTCAGCCTGACGGGGCTCATTGGCCTCTCTCTATTGTCCCTTGGCACGGCCAGTCTCTGATTTCCCATCCACTCTCCCCCTTCCTGTTGGTACCGGGAGCTAGCCAATCAAAAAACCTGCCTTGAGTTTCAGGAAGGGGATAACCGTGTCCTTGCACAAAGCCTTTGTCTCCGCTCCTGTGCTGCTGCCAGGCTGAAACGGGGCAGGGGCAGGCATCTGGGGAAGGTGGGGTGGTGGGCTCGGTCCTCTGGTGACCTCGTGGACAAAGCGCCAGCCTCCGGCCCCAGGGGTGGTGGGTTCCAATTATGCCAGCCCTGGGAGCTGCCGGGCACCCACCTCCACACGGAGCCGGGAGGCAAAGAGACTGGTAAGGTGTCACACAGCACAGCGGTTGACCAGTGCCTGTGTGTGTCTGGGAAAGGCAGACCCCTCTGACGCCAGTTCGAAGCTGCCCCTCTCTGGGAAGCCAGCGCAGAGTGGCCCTTACCTTCAAGATTCTCCGCCTTGCTAAGCCGCCAAATGCTCCAGGGTACCACTGTGGGGGAGAGTCCCATGGCTCAGCAGCCTGGAGAAAGCACAGGGAGAAAGCTTCTCTGGGGAGGAGATGGGCTGTGGACAGAAATCCCTCAACAACTCCAGCCCCTGCAAACCCTCCTTTCGCAGAACCAGGCACTCTCCTCACACAAACCCAGAGCAGCGCTGACGTCCTGAAAACCCAAACACGCCCCTGCGCACACTCACCCCGAGAGGGAGCCCATGGGTATGTCTAGACTACATGGCTCTGCTGCCTGAGGCGTGTAAATTAGACTATCCGACATAGTCAAAGAAGCCAGGATTTAAATATCTCCGTCTTCATTAAAATAAACGTGGCTGCCACGCTGTGCCGGCTCAGCTGATCGTCAGCACAGCGCGGCAGTCAAGACGCGGATCGGTCGACGGGGAAAGCCTTTGTCGACCGCTCCCATAAACCTCGTTTCAGCTGAGCCAGCACAGCGCTGCGGCCATGTAGTCTAGATATACCCCATGGGACTCATTGATAAGAGAACAAAATCCACAACGCAAGCCGTTCTCTGTCCCGCTCCAAGAACCTGGTACCCACCTTCCCCCTGGCTGCATTGGGGGACTAGACTTGATGACCTTTAGGGTTGCCAGGTGTCCAGTATTGTACCGGACAGTCTGGTATTTGCGTGAGCTGTCTGGTTAAAAAAAACCAGAAAATACCGATATGTGAAATGTCCAGTGTTTTCTGATTTTTCCGGTTGCGTACCGGACGGAAGCCGGGGGGAGGGGGAAAGGGGCAGCGGGGAGCGGCTGGGAGTCCCAGCTGGGAGGTGGGGCCGCGATTGCTGCCGGGAGCCCTCAGTCAGTTGAATGTGAGGAGGAGGGGAAGCCTCCTCATCGCTCGTGCATCCTCGGGATCCTGCGCAGGACGGGCAGCAAGTGCCCAGGTCAGTCCCGCTCCCCGCCAGCCAATTTGCTTATCCCCCCTTCCCGGCCCGCTGGTTCTCCCCCACTTCCCCTCCTGATCTTCCCTGGCCAGACCCCTGCACCCACCCCCTCCCAGCTCTGCTTCCCGCCCTCTTCCTCTCAGCCGGTCCCCCCTCCCCCAATATCCCGCAGCCAGCCCCGTTCCGGCCGACCCCCCAACCCCATGACCAACCCTGCTTCCCGTTCCCCCTCCCCCTATCTCCCCCAGCCAGCCCCATTGCCCCCCTCCCATTAGCTGTTTCCAGGCCAGCACTGCTCCCTTCCTGGCCATTCTACCCCCCCCCCCCCCCCCCCCCCCCGCTTCCAATGATAAAGGCTTTGGGTTTTTTTTTTTTTAAACGGACTACCTGGTAACCCCTAGCAGTGATCCAGGTTCTTGGAGGGGTTTTTTTGCTCAACAACTTTGGTCCCCTCCCGCCTTTTTCTTTTTTTCCTTTCCGTCAACAAAATTTTTTCCCAGTGTTTTTTTTTTGGGGGGGGGGGGGGGGGGGTTCGGTATTTTTGTTTCAGCCATCTGGCAACCCTATCCTGCAGTCCCTTCCAGTTCTAGTGTTCTGTGATTGCTGTATGCATTCTCCAACTGCTTGCCCATAGCCCGGATCCCGCCATCTGCCCCGTCCCAGTGGCACTCGGTTTGCTTGCCCACTCCCCCGCAGCCCCAGGCAAGAGCATGGAAAACAAACAAGGCGCGAGGCTCAGAGAGCCGCTGAGCACATTAAATAAAAGATCGCATATTTCAGAGCCGTTGGAGCGATGATTTAAACATGAACTCCAAGTCAGTAATGGTGTTGTCTGAGCTGTAGCGTTAACACCGATCAATAATTCACGGATGTGCTGTAACGGCGCCTCCGGCCATGCGGTCTGCCTAGCGTAGGCCACCGGGGCTTCCCTTAGAAACGCTCCCCCCACCGCCCGCCAGCCTCCAGTGCCAGGCGCAGCAACGCAAAGTGCAGGCTGAACTCCCGGCTGCAGCCTCTCATCCCCATGGGCTCCACCCGGGAGGAAGCAGAGCCAATACTCCTTCCGACAAGCCGAGGGCCCGGTGTCCAGCTCTCCCTGGGGCGTGGCCCCGTGCAAGGCAGGGGAACCCCCGCTGGAAGAGACAGGTGGGTTGTGTTGCTAAGCAACTTGAGTGAGGGGAACTTTACCTGGCTGTGCCTCTTTCGGCTGAGCAGAAGGGGGACAAGGGGACGGGAGAAGGAAGAGGATCCCCCCCCCCAATAACCCTAACTGGGAGTGTCACAACTCAGGGCAATTGCACCCGTATCCGGGCTGTAGCCTCCTGCCTCCTCAGCCATCGCCTTTCCCGGGTAATGAGCTGAGCGCCTCTCCTTTCTGTGAGGGGTTTTTCCAGGATCTTCCCCAGGAGCCCAGCTGCTTCCTGGGCTCTCTCGCCGGAGGATACGGGCAGCAGAAGGGCCCTAGCTACAAGTCACCCCCCGCCCCAGCTCCTTCCTAGCAAGCGCGTTAGTTTTTTCAGATTAACAAGACCAGAGCCTACCCAGGTGCCTTGCAGGGATCAGGCCAATTGACTCCAACCAGGGTGTCTCGGGACGAGCGCTCGTTGCCACCGCACCTCCTGCTGGTTTCTCCAGGGAATTAGTGCTTGGCTACGCCTCAACTGGCATGATTTTCAGATTAACGGAAAAGTATTTCCGTTAAAAGCATTTGCGGAAAAGAGCATCTAAATTGGCACGGATACTTTTCCGCAAAAGCACTTTTTGCGGAAAAGCGTCCGTGCCAAGCTAGACGCGGTTTTGCGCAAGAAAGCCCAGATCGCCATTTTCGCCATCGGGGCTTTTTTGCGCAAAGCAGTTTTCAGCTGTCTACACTGGCCCTTTTGCGCAAAAGCATTTCCAGAAAAGGGCTTTTGCCCGAACGGGAGCAGCATAGCATTTCCACAAGAACACTGACAATCTTACACGAGATTGTCAATGTTCTTGCGGAAATTCAAGCGGCCAGTGTAGACAGCTGGCAAGTTTTCCCGCAAAAGCAGATGATTTTGCGGAAAAACTGGCCAGTCTAGACACAGCCCTTTAGTCCACAGCGTGCCTCCTTTTGGCTGGTATCCCCCCGGGTCCTCACTCCACACCCCAGTTGTAGGCCCCATCACCCCCCAAACCACAGTGTCCTCTTCAGGACACTGCCCGGTACAATTGTCTCTCACCCCCTTTCCAGGGGGTTTATCAGCAGTCGGGTGTCTCTGTTGCCACAGTGGGCGGGGGAGAGGAGGAGGAGGAGGACCCAGGACCACCCATTACTCTGGGTCCCTATCCAGCGACCCTCTGGCGCAGCCTTGTCCTGCCTCTCTTCTACTGCCTCTAGTCCCCTGGGCCACTTCCCCTGTGTCCCTTTGCACCCTCCTGGCCCTTGAAGAAAGGCCTGCAGCATGGCAGGTATCAGGCTGGAGCCGCCCCCGTAAGCCCACCCAGCAGTGGTCTCCAGAAGGTGCTTCTCTGGGAACCAGTCCTGCCCCTTGCCTAGTCAGAGCCAAATTGACTCGCTCTGCTGAGCAGCTCCTTATATACAGGGCTGCCCCTCAAGTTACACCCTGGTTGGCTCATTGAAAGCCTCTCCCTCATTGGCCAGGGTTCTGCGGAGGCCAGCCTTCATGAACCCCTTCTGGCCAGTGTGGGGCAGTCACCCCACCACACAGGGACTGTGGCGGGTGTCAAAACCCGTAACTGGGTTTTCCCCAGGGTTACACAAGCGCCTAACGGTCTAAGAACCAGAACCACCACAAATAGTTCAGACTTTTGTTTTAAATACAGTTTGCGCCTTTGATTTGGCCTCAGATACTATCAATCAGCAGACAACGGTCCACTCCTCAGCATTCACCGCCCCCTAGATCCTCCCCAGGGAAACAACTCCCCCCTCTTTGTCCCCAGAGACCCATTCTTCTCTGGTCCTCTGAACTCCCAGGTCCCACATTGGTTGCATCTCCCCCTCCAGAGATTTCAGAGAGACCTAGCCGGTACTGTGACAAACCCCTCATTGAATACAATGCACCGCAGGGCCACTTCTCTGTAATTCAATCACATTTCACAACAGCACTGCAGGAAATTACCACTGCTCTCCCAGAGGGCCCTTCAAAATTCATAGATCCAGAGACCATAAGGCCAGAAGGGACCACTGTGATCCTCGGCCACGTCCTTCTGTGCAACACAGGCCAGAGAAATGCCTGAAAGAACGCCGAGAGCTTTTAGAGAAACAATTCCACCTCAGTTTTAAAAGTTGCCAGTGATAGAGAGTCAGCCACAACCTGCCACAATTCACCGCCAATGGTTCCTTACCCTCGCCATTGAAACGGTGGGCCTCATTTCCAATCTAGCTTCGACATCCGGCCATTGGATCGTGTTAGACCTTTCTCGGCTAGACTAACCCATTATCAAATATTTGTTCCCCACGGGGGCCCTTATAGACTGCAATCAAGTCCCCTCTTAAGGAACCAATAAAATCAAGGTTGAGTCTCTCTCAAAGACATGTTTTCTAACTGCTCCCAGCCCCGCCTGCTACTCAAACCCTCATTTTTCCCTCAGAGCCATTCACCGGTCAGCCTCTCGCAGTCAGGGAGAGGCATGTTGGGAGCCCTGAGGGAAGGCAGTCTAAAATTCCTGCCTGGCAGTCAGGGTCCCAGCAAGGAAGTCAACAATCTTGAGAAGGTCCTGGGCCGGCCACGGTGCCTGAGCTGTGACCAGCTGGCCTTTCCGAGCAATGTCTGAGGTAACACTCACGCTGGGATCCTCTGCTTGCTCCATGGTGACCTCCCCAATCTGCAGGCTGGCCCAGGCCCACCTTCAGACTTACACATCGTCCCAGCGCTTCAGCCGTGCCAAGCGCTAGTTTCCGGACCAGGGACCCCTCAGCATTCCTGCTGCAGCCACACGCTGCCCCATGCCCCTGCGAAATCCAGGACCCACTAACACCGTGACGAGCTTCTTTGGCACTA
Source organism: Pelodiscus sinensis (assembly GCF_049634645.1). Taxonomy (NCBI): domain Eukaryota; kingdom Metazoa; phylum Chordata; order Testudines; family Trionychidae; genus Pelodiscus; species Pelodiscus sinensis. The sequence continues at coordinate 15,994,418 of NC_134736.1, forward strand.
TTTAGCGACACAAATGCCTTGGTCCTGGCTCACATTTGCCATTCATGTCCCTTTAATCCAGCATGAATCAGTGCCCCTCCCCTCGGTAACACAGTGCAGCAGACACTGGTTCTACCCCCCCCACCCGCACCCCGGCTCAGTCACGTGTGGAACAAAGCTCCACTGGAGGCATTTAATGAGTTTGCTCCTGCCAGCAGCTTGGAGAAGCTGGGTTGTAATCGCCATAACAATGGCTTTGCCCCCTCTCTCCCTCACATGGGGTGTATTGTTGCTGCCCAACAAGCAGGAGGACCAGCTAGCGAGAGAGCAAGGATCGGCAGCAGGTGAAACCAGGTGTCTTGCTATGCTCTCTGGGGAGGAGGGGGGGTCTGCTGGGAGGGATCAAAGCAGCAGCACTCGGCAGGAGGTTGGGGTCCCAGAGAGGCAGCAGCCAAGGGCAGGGGGTGACTATGGGGGTTAGGGAAGCAATTACTAGACAAGGCAACTGATGATTGACAACAGACCGACTGCTGGTTTGCTAAGGGCACTGCCCCGTCACGCTGACCACCGTGGCCTTATTGTCTCCTCACACAGCCCATTAGGCGCATCGTGTCTAATACGTGTCTCCTCCTTACGATCGGTGCGCTGGTCCAGGATTCTGAAGCACTTGGCACCATAAGGCCCCGGATCAAAGGTCTCGTAGGGGCGCCCCAGCCACAAGTAGTAATCACAGAATAAGAATGACAAGGAGCCTCAGGGGACTTTTCAGCAGCAAGTCCTCAGCACAGCCCTGCCAGCGCTGCTCCAGCTGGTAAGCCCATCGGGGACAGGCCGGTATCTTGTGTTTGTACAGCACCAAGCACAGCAGGGACCAGTCACTGAGCAATGCAACTACACAAGTCTACATAGAGCCTGGGGCACATTTCTCCTCTCAGGGGGCAACTTGTGTCCAAAAGGCTATTGGAGGAGGGTTCCGATATGGAAAATCAGAGCTGACGCAGCGATTCCCTCCTTCTGGAGAAGCGAGGGGATTCTGAGATACTCACATCTGTGCCTACATCACCCAGCCACCTCACACAGTAGAGCCCCTCAGACTCCTTCCCCTTTCGGTCCCTCTAAAACATTTCCCACCGCCTGCAGGGCAGCTGGATGATATGGATAAAAATTGTGATTTCCCCTTTCCTTAATGTCTGGCCAGCCTTAAATTGTTAGCCTCTGAGGCGGGGACTTTACATAGGTGGGGAGCATCTTGGGCACTGCCAGACAAGAGAGAGGCACAAACACCTCTGGGCTTTTACGGTCATGCATGTTACTTTATTCCTCTGGGGTCCCCTCACTTCCTTCATTCCCGCCACCTTCTCTCTCTTTCTCCTCCCCTCCATCTCGCTGCACTGCCATCTTGCAAGTCAACATCCCCATCTTGTGGCCTGTCATTGCTATGCAGGCCAGAGAGCCGCACAGACATGCCCCCCTGAATACAGCTTTGCCTTAGAGCGGGCAAGTCGTATTCTACATAACAAGCGTCTTTAATGACCATCTCGGGTGTACAAAAGAGGAGGTGTAAGGCCGTTGTCATAACAATACAATACTTTTGCCAGACTTGCTCAGAAAGGGTTGGAGGAAAAATTTTCCAATGCAGCCCATCTCGGCAGTGGGAGGCCCAGACTGGACACATCTCTGCAAAAGAAAAAGCAAGCGAGCATTGAGTACGAGCGCTAGGGCACTGGGTGAGCCAATGGGACAGAATCCTAGGGAGGTAAATAGGATTAGCACCTTTCCCCACCGAGCACAAAGCACTTCTGTTATTTAAGGAGTTTTACAACCCCATTGCCCTCGGCTGGAGGTGCATGCAAAACTTAGACAGCAGTACTTTCGTTCAAACAGCTTCCTGCTGGTCATTGCTAACAGTCCTCACTAGCCGTAGCACATAGATCTGTAACGATTTACAGGCCAATGGACACTTCTTCAGGAGGGGAGGCTGGCACTGTACCCTACCGACCAGAGGACTCCATCCCTACCGGCTCTCACCAGCCAGGACTCTTGCCAGGACGGGATGGCCCGCAGAGAGCTCTCGTAAGCGCAGCCCAGCTGACCTCAGCATCACAGCTGCTAACGGCCTTTCACAACCCCTCTCGCCCCACAAAGAAGAGGAGGATTCTTGTCCCGTGTCGCACCAGCCTGGAGAAGTCAAGGCCAACATCTTCAAACCTGGCCTTGGAAGGGCCTCAGCATGTGGCTGGCCGGCTCAGCTCACCTTAAAGGCCCCGGGTTTCAGAGATGCTAAGTTAGTCAGCTTGGCTCAGGCCATGGCAGAGCCCAATATCTCACCAAGGGGATCAGGGTTACTCCAGGCTTTGGGCTAGCTCTTGTGCCAGGCGTCTCGGGAGCCACCACACAGAAGAGGCGGCGGCAAGGGTGTCTTTCAAACCACCTCCGCAAAACTCCATGCACCTGACGAAGCGGTTTTGACCCATGAAAGCGGATGCCCAAAGAAACGTTAGCCTTTAAGGTGCCACAGGGCTCCTTGCTGTTTAAACCACTTATGTCTCTCCTGGATGCTCTCTGCTCCAGAGGGCAGCACAAGCTAGACCAGCCCCGGTGTGTTTGCCAGCATCTATCACTGTGGTGGGCAACCTGTGGTGTGTGGACCGCCTGTGTGCGTTTGCAGCACTCCAGCTCTGGGAGGGAGGCAGAAGAGTGGAGAGCAACAATCAGCAGATTCGTGGCACTCTGGAAGTGCTGGGAGGCAGGAGGAGTAAGAAGTGTGGGGCTCCAGTGGGACGTGGAGGAAGGGGGCAGAGAGGGGGTGCACAGGCTGCAGGTTGCCCACCATTGATCATGTGGCCTACAGAGATGAAGTAGGGCCACTCATACAACCCACTCACTATTCTTGCCCTTCGCTGATCTACTGTGTTTCTCTGCAAATGGGTGGGGATTTGCCTGGGGGCCATCACAGCTCCTCTGCGTACCACCAGAGCCCAGGCCAGAACCCAACACTTGACTTTGGGGGTCAAGATACAACTAGACCCCAGAACCAGTGACCCCGGTAAGCTGAGTGTTTGGGTGGCCACCCAGGGGAGATTCAAATGGCCCACCGCTGGCAGCATGTGTTTCTACTAGTTTTGCACATGCCTCAGCGCAGAGAACAAAAATTATTCCGCACATGGATGGAAAAAATTAGAGGGAACATTGCCTAGAACTATAGACTTTCCTCGCTCCCTAACTCTTGGTGAACAGGAATCGGAGCCCATTGAGAACAGAAAGCAAAGATGAACAGAATCACCACCTTTCTCTGTGTAGGGCAAAATACTGGGCAAAATACCAGGCCTACCCCAGGCAATGGAAAAGAAACTCGGTGCCTTCCCTCTGGCCTAGTCCACACAGATGGACTTGGCAAGCAGTTGCTGGCCGGGACAGCTTCCCAGGCCGTTTTCAGGTATTGACAGCAAGCAGTCCTGGTAGAACTTGATGAAGTAAGTGAACCCTCAGCCCCTTGGGTGGCTTAGAGCGACAGTTGACACAATCCCAAAATGGCCAGCCAGGATGGCATGGGACCGGATCCCGTGGGATTCTGCACAGGAGAGATAAGGTCAGCAAGGTTCCACTGAGCCACCGTGGGGAGCCCAGTTTCAGACGTCCGTGGATGCCTAAGTCAGGTGTGCAACGCCTATCAAATTCATGGTCCATTTCAGCTATTGAAATGTGAAATGTCATGGCGGTGTAATGGCAGGGGTTCTGAGGCAAAGGGGAATGGGGGAGTCACAAGGTTACTGTAGGAGGAGAGTTGCAGCATTTCAATCCTCACGTCTGCATTGCTGCTGGTGTAGGCGTTGCCTTCAGAGCTGGGCAGCTGGAAAGCGGCGGCTGCTGGCTGGGAGCCCAGCTCTGAAGGCAGCATCACTGCCAGCAGCAGCTCATGAGTAAAGATGGCACGGGGTGGTATCGCCACCCTTACTTCTGTGCTGCTCCCCGCAGGGTGGGACTTCAGTCGGCGACCCCCCTCCCAGCGCTGAAGGCAGCGCAGAAGTAAAGGTGGCAATACGGCAGCCCCTCTAAAATAACTCCCAGGGGCAGGTTTGGGAAAGCAAAGAGCACTGAACCCAGGAATGCATCTCATCTCCAACGGCCCATACATCTTACCTGTTATATTTAGCTTGAAACTGTGGCTCGGATATCCGTGTTCGACCTGTTGTTCTGCATTGCTTGGAGCATGACCTGGGACACGCTGAAGAAACAAGACATTATAGGGAGGTGCCAGACTCGGCAATGCACCGGGGAGATCTTCCATCTCTCCAGCTCCTGGTTTTGCACACATGCCTATCACTGCAGGACGTGAGCTGTGTTACTGCCTAACTGCAGAATTTGGGTTCTGATATCAGTGTCCTGCACCCGGAGGTCATTTAGGGAGAGCTACACTTCAATCTTCAACTGGTAAACGCCCTGACAAAGCACATGTTGCAGTTGAATCTGCAGAGGTATAAGCTAGAACTGGACGTCTTACAGATGCCCTGACACATAAGAACAGCCAGGACAAGTGGCCAGACAAGAGGTCTCACAGGAAGGTGCAAGACTGTTACAATATGCTGAGGTGGGATAAACTGTCCTTACTAAGGCCTAACCCTATCCCCAAATCTCTGGAGACTGGCTTAAACCCAGAAGCAGGGGGCTGTGTTCTCTCTTCAAAAATTTTTGCATTAACTATCAGCACTCAGTATTTTCCTTTTCCATATCAATGTTCGGCCCTATCATTCTAAGAGGCACCCTAGGCTTCGCTGTTTAAACACATGTGGAGAGAAAATGTATTTCTTTTGTTCCACATGGAAACTTTCCATCTTGCCGTTCACTTGAAATTCCCCTTGTGCTTTGGTTGTGCCAAAGGGACAAGGAGTTCGTTTCCAGCTGGCAGAGCAGCTGTGGTAGTACGGTGACAATTGACTTGATGTCTAGCCAGGGAAGACCCTGGACAGCCAAGAAACCTGGGCTCTCCTTCTGGAAGAACACCTGGTTTCGAGGACTTTTGTTGGATTTCCAAGTGGTGGCAAACCTAGATAGTAGCACAAATGTCTGAATTCTCTCTCGGATATGGAGGCCTAGCAGAGTTTTCCCTGGGACCCACTTGGAGTATCAGGCATAAAGACACAACACAACTTGGATTCAGGCCTGCAGGGCTACTAGGCAGCCAAATGACATCCCCACAGCCCCAGGCAATAGCACCTGTAACCTGGCCACTCCCTGCAACCCACAGTCTGCAGAGGTTCAATGTCCCAGGACATTTCACCTCAGCTGATCTGATAGAGTGTCTTAGCAGTCCCTGGTTGGCGCTGCATCCCCAAGTACGCCCATGAGGTGTACCAGGATGTGTCCAGGCAACGAGGAGGATCCCTAGTTAGTTTGCGTGACCGGTCTGCTTCTCTGTCTCCAAGCTCTCAGCTCTGACTCCTGAACGACCCCTGGAACTGCGATCCACTAGCTGGTATTGGACCCTCTGCCTGATTTCTGACACTGTCCAGTTTTGACTCTTGGCTCGACTCAAACCTCAGCTTGATTCTTGACTCTGATACTGGCTCTGACCCCTGGGGTCCCAAGCCCTTCCCCCTAGTCCTGTCTATATTGTAAAATGTAAAGTAATGCACATTGGAAAAAATAATCCCAACTATACATACGCTATGATGGGGACTAATTTAACTACAACTACACAAGAGCGTCATTGTGGATAGTTCTCTGAAAACATCCACTCACTGTGCAGCAGCTGTCAAAAAGGCAAACAGAATGTTAGGAACTATTTAAAAAAAAGAGATAAGAGAATAAGGCAGAATATCTTATTGCCACTATATAAGACTATGGTACAGCCACATCTTGAATACTGCATACAGATGTAGTCACTTCAATTCAAAAAAGATACACTGGCATTGGAAAAGGTTCAGAAAAGGGCAACAAAAATGATGAGGGGTTTGGAATGGGTCCCCTATGAAGAGAGATTAAAAAGACTGGAACTTCTCAGTTTAGAAAAGAGAGTAAGGCAGGAATATGGTAGAGGTCTATAAAATCATGACTGGTGTGGAAAAAGTGAATAAGGTAAAGTGTTATTTACTTGTTCCCATAACATAAGATCTAGAGGGTCACCACATTAAATTAATAGGTAGCAGGTTTAAAACAAACAAAAGGAAGTTTTCTCCCCCCACTCAGAGCAGTTAACCTGTGGAACTCCTTGCCAGAAGATGTTGTGAAGACTAGGACTTTAACAGGGTTCCAAAAAGAGCTAGATAAATTCATGGAGGTTAGGTCCATCAATGGCTATTAGCCAGGATTGGTAGAAATGATGTGCCTCAATTCTCTGTCTGAAAATGGATGACAGGAGAGGAGTAGCGTGATGATTACCTGTTGTGTTCCCTCCCTCTTGGGCATCTGGCATTAGCCACTGTCAACAGACCGAATACTGGGCTAGATGGACCTATGGTCGTTCTTATCTTCTCCCAGTGTCCTAACAATATTACCCTAGTGCTCCAGCATGCGGTTTCCATTCCAGCACCTGCATACTCCCACTGCATCAGCCTTGAGACGGGGGCAGCATCTGGCAGCTTTTGGGCAGAAGCTCAGTAAACACCTGCCAGCCCATGAAGGGCCTGGCCAAGAGGCTCTCACCTGTTGCGTACTTTTTCCAGCCTCTCCCGCATGGCTTCGTTTCTGATCTCGCTTGATACCCGATAGATCCGGGTGTGACTGCAAGAAAAAGTCCATTCCAGTATTTTTATCAGGGTGGCCTGGTCACCAATAAAGTACCTCCCCCAACAGGCCCTCCATGCCCAGTTCTGTGGAGGTCCCCAACCTTTATGTTCTCCCAGTGCAACCAATGCTCTATGCTAAAAGTGCTCCTGTCATTTACAAGTTTGATACGATCAATCTGAGCTTGAATAAACTGGTTAATGCACGACAGAAGCAATTCCCCTCACCTTTGATATTCACATTTACACATGAAAAGCTATGAATAGGACACATCCAGCCTGACTCAATTAGCTTCATTAAACACTGGTCCTACAATGGACAGGTACTTCTTTTGCTGTTATATATACCCTGGATTTTGTAATTGCCACTCCAACTCCAACTCATCTAATGAAGTGCGTTTTACCCACTTCAAGACTATTCATTGTTTTTAAAGTTGCAGACTAACAAGGTCACCTCCCCATTGTAATGATAGTTCTAGAACCACCAAGAGATCAAAATTGCTGCCCTGGGCAGTATAACATGAGGCTGTTAAGTTTGCGGCTTTTTTCTTTTTTAAATATACATTGCAACATAGTTGCATATAAACTCCATTGATACATGACCAAACACCACCCACTTTGGTATAGACCCTCAGCTGGCATAAACCAGCACATCACTGATTTCACCGCACTGATGTACACCAGATCTGGTCTTTTGGTCCAGTCCTGAATCCATTGGCTCCCATTAAAGCTCATAGAATACCAGAACTGGAAGGGATCTTGAGAGGTCACCAAGTCCAGTCCCCTGCACTCTCAACAGGACCAAGCACCGTCTGGATCATCCCTGACAAGTGTCTGTCTAACCTGCTCTTAAATATCACCACTAACGGAGATTCCATCAACTCCCTAGGTAGTTTATTCCAGCGCTTAATCACAGGTAGGAAGCTTTTCCTAACCCAATTTAAACCTCCCTTGCTGCAATTTAAGCCCATTGCTTCTTATTCTGTCATCAGAGCTTCAGGAGAACAATTTTCTCCCTCCTTCTTGTAACACCCTTTTAGTTACTTGAAAGATGTTATGTCCCCTCTCAAGTCTTCTCTTTTCCAAACTAAACAAGCCCAATTCTTTCAGCCTTCCCTCATAGCTCATGTTCTCTAGACCTTTCATCATTTTTGTTGCTCTTCTCTGGACCTTCTCCAATTTCTCTGTGTCTTTCATTGGCACCACATTTCATTCATCGCCTTCTCTGTTTCCCCCTCTTGCTTCTGCGTGGCTTTCGCTTTCCTACTCCAGCTCTGTACCTTGCAGAATTCCAATGGGATAACTACAAGGGATACTACCTCCATCTTATGAGCTGGATATTTGTCCTCTCCTCCAGAAGACTGTGGCTGGATGAGGACACTGGCAGGCTTGTGCTAGAGACTTGAATGGTCTAGGGAGAGCAGGGGAGAGCAGATCTTATTATTCATAGCAGCAGGAAAGGAAATAAGATGAAACGCAGCTCAGAATCTGAACCAGAACCACCACCCCCCTTTAAAATCTACTTTACTTCAACATTAAGGAGACCAACGTGGCAGCTGAGAAGTGTCTATTACACCTGAATGCAAAGCAGGGGCATTTCAGGTTTGTGGAAAGGCTGTTTTTCATGTTCACATGGAAGACAGGGGAGAGCAGGATTTCCCATACTGGATCAGAGCACTGCAACCACCAGTGTGCATAGCAAAAAAAACCCAAACCCACCCTGCTCCTTGTTCCTCAAGCTCCAAGAGTCCAATCTGAAGCCAAGACAAATGAGAGACTTTCGGCTAATTCCAGTGGGCATTGGACCAGATCAGCTGCTTATTTGTCTATAAGCTTATCCGACGTGACTGGGTCACCTTGCACCTGGTGCTGGCCACTGTCGGTAGACAGGATACTGGGCTAGATGGAGCTTTGGTCTGACCCAGTACGGCCGTTCTTATGAGATCTGAATAGCCCTTCAACTGCACAGCAAGGGATGACAAAGGAAACCAGGAGCCACTCCAAAAGGCACAGGGGAATGACGGCTTGGGAAGTTTTTCCTCTGTGGAGAAGGGCACCATTCTAACCAGCAAGGGCCAGATTTTCCAAAAGAGCTCGGCACACAAAGGGCATGCCGGGCAGAGCCGGCTGCTGAACATTTTGGAAAACGGAGACCTTGTTTGGAAAATACCAAAAGGGGAGAGAAAAACTCGATAGCCTGGCTCTGGATGAGGGTGTTGAGCCCGAGGGAACCTGGCCGTCTGGGGTTTGGCGGACACAAGGAATGCTTTCAGCCCAGTCCTGGGGAACGCCCAGCAGAGTCCAGCAACCTATAGCTGCTACGGTTTCACTGGCATAGCCAGGCCCGGTGTCATCACCAGAAGGAAAACCTACTATTGTAGCTAGTTCCGTTCAGGTTCTCACACCTCACTTGCTGTTAAGGTGTTGGAGCAGCGAATGCCTCCTTGGCCACGCTAGCCCAGCCTATTCATAGTGCTTCATGGGGCAACGGTGTTACTAGGCCTCTCGGGCTCTGATCTTCCCCCTCTTTCTGTACAGAATCACAGACCCCATCCACCTCTCAGTCCTGGTCCCCACGGACACTGTTCTGGCGAAGATACCTGTGACTTCATTGTTCCCAAATCTTGGCCAGCAGTAGAGGTCGCTTTGGTTTCTACTGTGGTTTCCGCCTTGTTTTCCAGTTTCTGCCTAAAGATCTTAGATGCTTCTTCTTCAATCTGAAAGGGAAGCAAAAAGAGCAACAACTTTCCTCGGCAGCGTTGCCTGCAACTCCTGAGGCAGGCCAGTGGCTAGATGAACGGTGCAGGTGTTGGATCTCAACGGTCCCTACGCACTTGGGGGTTTACTGTATCATTCTTTAGAACTGTGGGCTAATAACAAAGCAACTATCCACCCAGGGAAAACACTTGCCGGTCCCATTCCACCTGGAGACATAGAAGGGCACAAGAGTTGAATCTGCCAAAAGTCCTCGAATATCTGATACAGCCCCAACGAGGAGAGGACATCCTGGCCTTATAAAACAGACACTAGAGTGGATCTTAGACAAAGAAATCACCTCGAAGGTGGACTGAAGTAAGGATACCCTCAGGGGATTTGACAGCTGAGGACCAAAACCACAAGCCCTTCCCGCCTGTTGAAGGACATTGTTCTCAAAGATAGGCTTTTGCAGAACAAGCCCTGATGCTGAGCCAGCTGGGAATGAAACTAGATTTCGCCCCTCCATCTAGGTTATCACCCAAGAACCCAGACACTAAAACCATGTCCCCTCATCCGTACCCATCCGACACCTGGGCATTAGAATCATAGAACCAGAGCTAGAAGACATCTCAGGAGTCATCGAGTCCAGCCCCCTGCCCGAGGCAGGACCAATCCCAACTAAATCAACCCGGCCAGGGCTTTGTCAAGCCGGGAAATAAAAACCTCCAGGGATGGAGATTCCACCACCTCCCTAGGGAACCCAGCCCAGTGCTTCACCCCCCCAAGGAAATAGTTGTTCCTAATATCCAACCTAGACCTCCCCCACTGTAACTTGATCCCATTGCTCCTTGTTCTGCCATCTGGCAGTACTGTGAACAGCCTCTCTCCATCCTCTTTGGAGCCTCCCTGCAGGAAGTTGAAGGCTGCTCTCAAATCCCCCCTCACTCTTCTCTTTTGTAGACTAAAACCCAAATCCCTCAGTCTCTCCCCATAGGTCATGTGCCTCAGCCCCCTAATCATTTTGGTCACCCTCCATTGGACCCTCTCCAATGCATCCACATCCTTTCTGTAGTGGGGGCCCCAGAACTGGACAATACTTCAGATGCGGCCTCATCAAAGCCAAATAGGGAATAATCACTTCTCTGGATCTGCTGGCAATGCTCCTCCTAATGCCCCTAATATGCCATTAGCCTTCTTGGCTACAAGGGCGACCTGTTGACTCATATCCAGCTTCTCATCCACTGTAACCCCCAGGTCCTTTTCTGCAGAACTGCTACTTAGCCAGTCAGTCCCCAGCCTGTAACAATGCTTGGGATTCTTCCGTCCCAAGTGCAGAACTCTGCACTTGTCCTTGTTGAACCTCATCCATTTGGTTCCCTCCTCGTTAGCATCTGGGTAACGAAACATTAAAATCCAGGATCCCCCTAGTTAGTATCAATGTAGCAGAACCAGGCTCTGATGCTGCTCCCCACCTCTGGGGTTAGCAAGGTACCAAAGCATCAAAACCCTCCCAATTTTTTGACAGCCACTGAACTGTCAAATCAGGGCTCAGTGCCCCGTTCCCAGCCGGGTGCTCGCGCGGTGCCGGATTTCCTGGTTGTCGCCCTTGCCGGCCTCTTCTTGGCTAGGACCTCGCTCTAGTTCTGACATGCCACTGCTCTCGGGCGCTTACGCTCACCTTCCTCAGCCAGTGCTCGAGCACAGACAGCATCTCGGTCTCCATAACTTCCATGTCCTGCAAGGAATCAGACAGGGTGGGCATTAACCTCGTGCTTGTCCCTCCACGGGGAGTCTGCAGCTAAGCCCATTGCTCTCTCACCGTAGCCCTGCTGGATGGGAACCGGTGGCCAATGCATTTACGGAATAAGATGTACACCGCCCACGTGGAAATAATCATCCTGGGGACCCTTTCCCCGGGAGGCGTCCGCTCCCTCAGCCTCAGCTCCCCTCTTTGGCCGTAAGAATCCTGGCGGAGGGGGCAGCATTGTTCCATCACCGGATTCCACGGCACCGCAACCGCTGACACGGTAACAATGGCAACGGGCAGCAACCCGCTGCCTCCTGGTGCTGCCTCCCACACACACAGGCCGCTCCTGCAAGAGGCAAGGAGGAGGCTCCTGAGTAGGGACTCTCCCTTCTCCAGCCTCTAATCCTCCTTTGGATGTTACCAGGTACCTAGGCCCTCCTTGCTAAGGGTGCTAGAGCACCACACGCTCTGGAGTGCCTAACGGAAGATCAGGGGTAGTTGGCCACCTCCCAGCCCCCGGCAAGACAGGGAAGCATTCTCCCCATTTTATAGCTGGGGAACGGACGCACGTAGGGCGTGCCCAGGTGTTTGTTGCCAAGCTGGGCCCTGGAATTCAGGTTTTACAAATCCCTGGCCAGAGTTGGGGGGGACCAGCCAGTGCTTTCTGCAGCAAGGGTGTTTACGGGAAGATCTTTTCCTCTTCGTGGAGGGTACCAGGTGCTGCAGGGAGGTAGGGTGATTCACTGCCCTTGGCTCCTTGGGCCAACACCCCAGCCTGGTGCTAAGAGGCACTCTGCCACTAGAGCCGCCGTCTTTCCCACCTGACACAAAGCTGCAGCACGGGCCACTAACTATCCCACGGTGATTTTCGTAAGATCTGAGGCATTAATCCTATTCCCCGAAGGCTTTCCACTGTCTAGCTAGACATGGTTAAGTAGGGCCATCTACCGCCCTAAATCCTCGCAGCTGTTTTTACGGGATTCTTCGCTTCCTGCCCCAAAACAATTGTGTCACGTCGCTGTAGAAACAGCTGCTGTACTCCACGCCAGAGGGGTCTGCATTTGAGCAGTGGGTGAAGAGGTTCCTGTATAGGGTTTGGGAAGAATGTTGGGATCTTCCAGGTGGAAAGTTGCTAACGAACTGCAGCTTAGAACAGTGCTTTGCTCCTTGTGCGCAACAAAAGAAAAAAAGCACAATCCCTTCTCTGACATGCTGCGATGGAGAAATACTTGTACCTGAAAAACTGCTCCACTCTGCTCAAAAAATCGAAGGGTTTCATAGGTGGAGTGAGAGTTAGCGAAAAGTTCTGAGACTGAACAACTTAGTTGTTAAGACAGTAGCTGATCAAGCTGCCATGAACGGACTGGAGCTAACAATTGTGTGATTGATGGCAAAAGAGACATGGGAACTGTGCCTGGCATGACCTGAGAAGATGCAAAAGGTGGGGAGATCAACCAACCTACTGGGAGGAGGATTTAAAAAAAAAAGTTGAAGCCAGTGGTTTAGTCCTACTCCAGGGTCTGTTCCCATAGACTTCTCAGGGTTCCTCTGAAAGGTCAGACTGATCTGGCAACACCAGTAGTGTCCCAACTATGTGACCTCCTGGGATATGAAGAACTTTCTGTGTGTGTATGGCTGTGGAGAGGTGGCTGGAGCACAGAAGAGGGAGGGGGTAGTCCTACCCAGGCAGGCACGGAACTTCAGTTCCATTGCTTCTCTGATAATTGCTACCCCTCTGATAATTGATTCTCTTGTCTCATTTACACTCGTGCCGCAGGGGGTAATGTGATTAATGTGACCGTAAGATGCTGGAGACGTCAGAATTCTCCAGTCACTCACCTCAACAGTAGTGATACCACGTGAGCCAGGGAAGATTCCCGTAACATCACCTACAGCACACAGGGAGTATCCCAAGTGACTGTGTCAGAAGCTGGGAATGTGTGACGGGGGTTGGATCGTTTGATGTTTCCCTGTTCTACTCATTCCTCTGGGCCACCTGGCAATGGCCACTGTCGGCAGACAGGACACTGGGCTAGATGGACCGTTGGTCTGACCCAGTGCGGCCGCTCTTACGTTCTCATCGGCTGGACCACGGACAGAGGAGAAGTCACAAGAGAAAAAGGGATTTCACACTAGCACATGGCCCCAGAGCAAGAAACTGAAAGCAAGCAAATGCCACAGGCCAGCCTTTTTTAAGCAAATGTTTATTTATATCAAAATACAAAACATTTCTGAAGCAAAGTAATGTTACATGAGGAGCAATTCAATGTTAAACGTTATCGATTCCAAAATCCGTCGTTCTCCTACAGAATGGCTAGTTTTACGTAACATTGCAACACTGCCATAATTTCTTAATTGGGTACATTTTTTTTTAAATCAAATCTATGGTCATGCAATGTTACTGGTGATGAGTTGTTTAGTACTCAGCAGGCCTTAAAATACCAGCAAGTGAAGGTCTAGGGACTAGCCAGTCACATTAAGGCAGGGCTTCACATTAATTTCCCCCTAACGTTAGACTCTGTGTTTCAATTGGCAGTAGCCCAAGTGCCTCAGCGGCCAACATCCTTGGCAGACTGACAGAGTGGATTTATTGCTTAGAGCCACCCAACCAGAAGCGGGTAGGAGTTGCCTCCAGTGAATGTGAATCAGGTTAGCTCTTCATTTGGGACAGGCAAAGAGTGCCGGGGAGAAGGACGACTAAATGCTGTTTGACAGAGAGAACCAGGCAAAGTCAGTGTTTCTTTGGCCCGAGCAGGTCTAGTGCCAGCATGGCTGAGTTGGAAGATTTCTCCCGCTAGAGCCAAATTCCCTTGTTCTGTAACACCCAGGCCCAGCCACAGACCTCAAAAGTGGAGTGCATCAGTGCAGGGGGCAAGAATTGGGCCTGCAAACTCATCAAGGGAAACACTAAGATTCCTGAGGGTTCTCTGCAGTCAGCTTCCCAGGAGACAGCCTGGGAGGGGAGCAAAAAGGAGCTGTCCCTCCCCAGGAGGTTGCATTGACCCTCCGAGACCCAAGAGGAAACATCCCTGTTTCCTCCCCTCATTACACTGTCAAGGGCCAGACAAAACTTGACCAATGTCCTTCCCCAGCAGAAATGAGGCTCCCTGTCCGGGCTCTGGAGTGACAAAATACTGGCACTAGCTAAACTTCCAGGGCCAAGTCCAGGACCTTACTGCCCCCTGCTGGTATTTTACAGACCTTCACAAAAACAGAGGCTGAGAGCAACAATACAGCTATCGGGAGATTATATAGAGCGCAGAATAAGTTTTGTATAAGGCTTTGGTACAGCACCATCATGTCTTGGATTTATTTCTAAATCGTTTACAGAAAAAAAAAAGCTTACTGAAAAAATAGTGTTCTGTTTTTCTTCTTTTTTTTTAATTTTATTCTCTTGAATAACATACCTGAAGTTAAAAATTAACCCTCTAGTTGCCATTCGGGCTCAGGTCGCCTATTTTTGCTGTGTGCATCTGTGCAATTTCGACACAAAAAGGAATACGAAACTCAAAAACTATTGTTAACCTGGTACACAGCCTGCACAACTTGCAGCAGCGACCGGCATCGTCGCTACATGGGCCGGGCCCAGTGGCTAAGATTTGACATGCACATGTCAGCAACCGAGATCACGGAAGTTCAGTTCAAATCACGAACCTTTATTAAAGAAAGAAAACCACAACAACGCACATTAAGGAACCAGTGGGACAAAAGTTTCTTTTATTATTGTTATTTAAAAAAAGTCAGTTCCACTGGCTACCATTTAAACAGCACCAAAGAGCACCCTAATGTGTGTTATACATTGTAATACTCGACATTCAAAAAATGGAGACGAGGTTGAATGGTCTTCAAGGGTTAAAGTCATTTTTAAATATAGGCAAGTTGTCTGAAAAAGAAAGAAATAAAAAAAATACCCTACACAACAGAAGATCACTTGGAGTTCTACAAAAAAAACCCACTGGTTGAACAGGGAATTAAACCGTTAGAGGTCTGTGGAAATTCAACAGGGTTCCACAGGCTCTAAACTTATCACATTGAATAGAAAATGATAAGCTTTATATAGGAGTTGCAAACTAGCCTACACAATTCTATAGGGATATAATTTCCTACTAAATTCCATAGGATGACTCAAGAGACCAACAGAAAAGTGGTCATTGGTTATTAAAATTCAGTAGGGTTTTCCCACAAGAGAAATACAAACAAAGTCTGCACAGAAAGTCCTAAGTTGTCTTGTCTTAAATTTTGAGACTGAGTGGTAGATACGGCATCCATGCCCCATCGTAGGGTCATTCTAAAAGAAGAGTAAGTAGTTACTAAGCACAGGGGAGAAAGGAGGGTGTGTATGCGAAGCCCATAGAGGGGAAAAAACTGATGGGGGGGAAAAAGCATCTCCAAGACCACCAGCCCGTCTAGATCCATTCTGCAGTCAGCAGCCCTCATGCCTTGCACTGGCCGTTGTGAACATCACCGGGCAGAAGTGGGGTTGGACCAGTGTTCCCTGTAAGCTGGGCGCTGTTGTGACCATTCAGGTGAAATTCAAATGCTGCCCAGCAGATTAGCAGAGTGCCCATCAATAGGATTTTTGTTTCTTCTGGTGGTGCACATGCCTCAGCGCACATAAAATGTATTCCACGCATGGATGAAACGATTAGAGGGAACATTGGTTGGGACTGTGACCTGAAAGGTTAGGTAGGCCCTTAAGCATATCTGGGCAGGAGAATGGATGGGACATTCCAACCAAGCAGTCACACGGCAGATCTAACACAAAAGAGTGCTCAGGAAAAACCCTTCGTTACCTCTGATCCTCTAGGAGGCTTCCACGTAAGCTCTCTAGGTATTACAAGGCCCATAATGAAAAGCCTTTGACTCCCTGTGTTCACGTCCCCTCCCTTTTACTTCTCATTTAAAGGTTTTTAAAAATCCTGAAGTTACCAGAACCACCATTTAAAGCAAATCCCTCCAACACTTCGCCCCGCAAGAACCCCAACCAAAGCCTGCACTGCACTGGACGGGGGCACGGCAGATGGATGGACACTGGGGCTGGTGATTAAAAAAACAAACAAACAAAAAAGAAAGTGGACAGACGCATGTCTCCAAGGTTTCTCCCTAAATGCTAGTGCATCAGGTTGGAAACGAGGTGCCGTTGGTTTGCATTTGGCATCAAGAGAGTTAATATTACTGTAGAAAGTGTGCTTCATAAACGTCTTTTCTCCATTATTTTTCCTCTTTTTTTCTGTAAGTGATTTCCGGGGTGGGGGGGAAGATGGGGGAAATGGGAAAGCTGCTAACACCCCTGCCCCCTCCCAAAAAAACCATCACAATGTGAGTGTCCCAAGCTCAGAGAGCTGTCAGCCACACAAGCGAACAAGGTAACCAAGGACAGCCCTTGTCCTTCTGACTGTTTCACTTGTTTACTGCTACTCAATGCAATCTAGACGTGCCATCTACCATGCTTTTCTTTGAACAAATCTTGGCTCGTCATTAGAAACACTCCCTTAAAAAAAAAAAAAAAAAAAAGAATAAAAGATCAAGAAACATAACAGGTTATACTGATGAAAGAAACTGCACCGTTTCGAAGAGTTTGAACTCCTTGCAAACGGGTTACATTCATGCTTTAGCCGGTCGGAGTTACCCTGGTACAGAGCGTGGTGTACCAGGCTAGTTTTGGAAGTGACTGTGATAGTAGCACAGCGTAGCTCAAAGGGCTGGTTCATGATACTGCTCCACCATGCAGTGCCTTCTTGGGAACTGTGGAAATTTCCCAAGGTAAGATCTCGAGACAGGGACTGGAGCCTGTTCTATATGAAGAGTGCCCTTAGGTCACCTCTGGTGGATTTCTTACTCTGTGCCCCATTACCTACTTGCTTGCTGTACAACCCCTTTGGGTTAAGGAAGGGGGATGGAAGATGTTGAAGTATATTTTGCAGTTCTTTTCTATCTTTGCTCTTTCCTCCTAGCGGGAAAGTCACAAGTAAGAAGACTGCTAGCAGGTGACCGTTTTCAGTACGGAGGCAATGGGCGATTCTGTGTCCCTCGAGCGTGTATCCCTTCGTGTCACATCACCAGTCATTTTCCTCGGAAGCCACGCATGGTTTGTGGTCGGACGACACAAAGAGCTTCTCCAGCCACAATCCACGGCTTTTTAGGTCTGCCAGACTATTGCTGGCTGGGCTCTTAAAGCTGGAGCCCATGACACAAACCAAGCGATGTGGGCAACACGCGCTCCTTCGCCTGCGCGGGAACAGATCAGTGTGATATCTGGAGTGTGCACACCCCTCGCAGCCACACGATCAGCGTCACACAGACTACAAAAGAATCCTACAGCCGTAGGCAACTTGCCTATCCCACTGGCAGAGCTGTTTCCGTGAAGAGACCCAGTAGGAGAGGGGAGAGAAGATGGGATTTTCCACATCTTCCTTCAGATTTTAGACCATGCTCATGCACTTGTGACGGGCCTGGTTACTCTGCAGAGTGGGGAGAAAGGTCACCCACAAAGCACACATGCTAGAAAGGAGACCAAGCGTTTACAGCTCTACACGGACTCAGCTATGGAAGTTACATGGCCACGTCCAAGGGAACCAGGCCACCTTTCAGCAAGAGAGAGGCAGGCAACGGGGCCAGTGATGGGAGGAGCGCGGCCTGCGCACTCCAGAAATCCTCTCCATGCTACCATTTCCCTGACCCGCACTTCTGCTTGTTCCAAGTCCAGGGCGAAGCCCTTTGCTCAGTATCTAGCCACCAGCTCAGCCTCAGTCAGCAAATGCTGACTGGACCTACGGGAGGTTCTGCCCGGGCCTCCGACTTCAGAGCATTATGGGAACAGTAGCCAACACCTCCCCTTTAGTCATCGAGAGCCTGCGCCTGCTCCCACTGAAGCCCCAGGTAAAACTCCCACTGTCGCCAGTGGTGCAGAGTCAGATGCCCAAAGAGGAAGAGAAAGAGGTAGAGGGAGCCAAAAGCTCCAAGCCTCGAGTCCACATAATACTACTTAGCACTTTGCAAGGCCAAGATTCCAGCTTCAAAGCGCTGCAAACAAGAACGCCTCAATCCTCCGCAGGGGAGGTTGGCTCCTAGCGTATAAGCCCAAAGGCACTCTGGGAAATGAGCATCAGAATCGGGATTAGCGCTCAGGACTTCCTACGGCTCATTCCTGAAAGCAGATCCCACGTTTCCCAAGGTCTTGAGCCAATCCTCGGTCTCGGAGAAGTCCTCGGGAATTCTGCCACTCGTCTCAAGAGAATCCGTTTGTCTCTCCCACCTGTCGTACAGCTAATGCCCCAGCATGGTGACCGCTCCCCTTTCTGAGCTACACAGCTCAGCTACACAGGTCCTTCTGCTCTTCTCTGCCTGTGGAATCTCGGTGGGTGACACAGGGCCGGGCAGCAACGGGAAAATGCAATGGAAACCCAGTGTGAGGATTCTTGGCAGCCCTTCTGCTTACATTTAAAGAGAGTCTTTCCAGTCTTTCAGAAATTACCTTCCCCCTCGACTCACCCAAATTCAGAGTCTTGTCTGGTTTGGCTCAATGCTGCTTTGCAGAAAAACTGGAAAAACCCATCCCTAGTACACTCTATTGCACCCACCATGCAGTCACCAGTCCTGCCCCAGTACAACTCCAGGAGAAAGGGAGCAGGGTTTTGTTTTCATGCAGGAATGGGGGGTTATTTTATGGAATGCACCCTGCAGGGCAGGAGGAATTGTGGGGAGTTAAAACTACACCTGCACTATCTCTGCTTGTACATGTTGAAACTCTCCACTCCGGCACACACTGATCCAGCAACATCCGTGGTCTGGCATGATTTTAGTGAGCTGGATGTCCACTTAGCATGGGTGTGGCCAAGTTTCTCGCTGTCCCATAAAGTTTGCTTACAGCCACCAGTCCTGACTCAGGGTTCTGTGCTGTTATTTAGCTCTAATTTACCCCAAAATTCTTGTAAGAGCCCAGTGAGCAGTGGAAGTGTTGGTAATGCTGTTAGACAATATTGACCTCCCATGGTCAGGCAAATTCTCTGATTCAGCACCAGTCAGGTCCCGAGGGTGCCAGACTAGAGAGGTTCAACCTTTACCACAGACAGGACTTCGGGTGAGAGGACAGAACAAGGCAGTCCCACAGGACACCAACCGAGGCTTTAAAGTCCGGGATCCTTTTAGGACAGGTATAGAGTTACCTAGATAGATGATGCTCTGTTACAGTGTGCAACTGAATTCCATGCTACAGTGTGAAACCTACAGACAACGTGCCCCTAACTGAAGCGGTCTAGAGGTCACACGAAGGGCTCCCTGGAAACCTCCGACGTCTCCATGCCTTCCCAAGCTTACCAAACAAATCCACTCACAGCCGTGCTTCCACTGAGGATGCCCTGGAAACTGGAGGCCTCCAGCAGACAAAGTCGATAGCTGCTGAGAGCTGCTCCACTCCAATGTGCTGAACAAAACAGATCATCTTTAAACGTCAGCTACAGCTGCCCGCAGCCCCACTCATCCCCGCCAGTGTCACTGAGTTCTGCAGGTTTTGTAAAGGCAACAAAACACTCTCCAAGACAGAGGGACCACAAGGCTTGGGAACCAATGGAAGCCACAGTGAGGTAACGGTGTTCCCTTCTTGGGCCTCCTACATCTGGAGAAGCTCCGGAGGGGCCCAGAACAATCAGCAGAACGGTATCCTCTTCAACAATATTACCAAATCCAACCTCTCTCTCCAGCTGTCCCAGACCCAGCTCATCCGATGCAGAGGCCGCCTGCCTGGGCTGTGAACACACAGCCATGCCACTTCCATGGCAATTGCAGAGGTGTTAAGGGCTTGGATTTCTTAATTGAAAACTAAAAGGCTCATTTGTTTCCCCATAAAAGGCTTTAAAAAAATAAAGGACAAATTCCCTTCTCAGAAAAATAAATGTCAAACATTGCCTGAAGCAGAAATACAGCCACAGGGGCCTTCTCGGTGCAGACATCCCTAATTCACAGGAGCAGCCCATTACCTTTCCCGTCACACGGGGCCTCCTAAAAAGAAGCATCCACAACCCTACAGATCCACGCAGAAGCAGCACATGGAAAAACCGAATGCTGTAATACTAGGCAAGATCTGCACACCCAGACATACAGCCTCCACTAGCTTAAACAAACACTCTCCCCATCCCCTGCATAGTGTTTTTACACTGGAGTGATAATGTACAATAGCGACAACTTCAACGCACTTCACAGATAAGCTGCACCACAGGCACGAATTGCAAGAACCGAAGTGAAGCAGATCGATTCAAAACTCATCGTAAAGGAAATCCAAACCGGCTGTTGTCCAGCAAGCTCCATGATTCCAGCAAGGGTTTAAAAAAAAAAAAAATCACAGAAATTCCTAATGGACCCATCTGATCCAGAGGAAACCTTCAGCTGGGACAAGTTGTTTGGGCCACACAGAGGATCTGTTGCGTCACAAGGCCCACGATCACCCTAAGATACTGCGCTGCTCAAAATGGAGCTAAGCAAGGGTACAAAAATAAAGCAGACTGTGTGACTTACAATATATATACACACACACACACATATATATATATATATATATTTATCTATATTTATATATGGATGAAGAAGTGGAGAATTCTAAATGCAACACAATTAAAAAATAGTAGCTCTGCTCCTGCTGTTAGATTCTCTCCACCTCCAATGGCCTCTCGATCTTCATGGACATTTTGGATGCATATTAATAAAGTACTTTCTATTTCAAAGGGAGAGGGAAATAAATTGAAAGTATTTAAAAGAAAGTAAATATATATTTATATAGTTTTATATACAATGCCATTTTCAATACACAAAGGTCATGTATTTATGGGATTGCACAGACACTGACCTGTCAAGTCAGTTTCATTCTCACCTGGTGTTTCAGAAACAGGAAACGTACATGCAATTTAAGGCCCCCGGATCAACATCTCCAAGGGAGAGGTATTGCCCCTACGGATGTATAGCCCCTGTGTTTATTCCTCAAAGGCATTTTAGCTTGTGAGCTCAAGAGGAACAGAAAAGAAGCCCTCCTGTTTCGAGACCTTGGGTTTGATCACACGCAATCTTGGGCCAAATTCTTCTCTTGGTTACATTCAGAGCTAAACTGGGTTGCATGGGGCACTTGGAAGGCAGATTTCAGTTCCAAATTTTGCTCTGTCCAGAATGAAAAGAGGATCAAGGAGATTCCTGGCCACACCGGGGAACAAAAGAAGACCTGGTTTCCCAGCTCCTTCACACAAACAGTGACAGCTATGTGACATCCCATCCCTCCCTCCACACCTCTCCAGAGCTTCCAGCCATTCAGCTACAGGACTATTGTCGGAGATCTGAAGGCCACCTGACTTCAGCAGAAGTTGCAGGTGTTCAATCTGCTCTTAGACTCTGTCCTGAGGCAAACAGCTGGCTGCCAGCCCCTCATTTCTCCGGAGCTCCAAGAACACACCAACTTTTTTTTTTTAATTTAAAAATCCTTACATAATCACTAAAAAGCATGCGTGCAACAGCTAACTCCCCCAGACCCACGCCAACCCCCTCCTGCCCTCCTCCCCACCTTAAAGTCCTAAGCCATGCATTTACCAAACTCCTGGAGACCCCAGGATTTGGGATGGGGATGTCCGCTCAATTGCATGTGTCTTGACGTTACCCAGTCCAACTGGATGAACTATGTAGTGCCGTACAGAAAACAAGGAACCGAGACTCAGGCAGTGAGAAGCCTACTCAATTAGAAGACGTGAAGGAGGAACACCCATCTCTAAAGGGATCATTGATGGGGACAGAACAAATTGATGGAGAACATTCCCTACATGGAGCGCATTCTGCAGAGCAGGCAAGGAAGAAATGAACTTATTTTCTGCATTCCTCAGCTCTCCTCTAAATCTAACTGCTTCAAGCTCCATTCTCGGAGAGCGGAATAAGGTTTGTGGCACTAATCATTCCATGAGAGTGTTGTGTGTGTGTGTGTGTGTGTGTGTGTGTGTGTGTGTGTGTGTGTGTGTGTGTGTGTGTGTGTGTGTGTAAGTAAACTAGTGCAAATTAAATTAACTCACCAATTGACACAAATCTCACATGTATAAACCTTGCCATCCACAGCTCAACTTAAGCGCCCATTGCTTAACGCACCAATGCGGTCATCACATTCCCAGGGGTAAGAGACTTTAACACAGTGAGTTTACCATCAGGCCTGGCAGTCCTGGAGCATTTCTCAAACATTAGCAAACTTCACAACCTTCTCTGTGATGCACTCTGTGTCTGGGAGATGAAGAAATAGAGGCACAGAGCAGGGAAGCGACTCACGCAAGATAAGAAACAGCAAGTCAACAGTGTAAATGGGAACTCAGACCTGACTCTCAGTCCTATGGTAAGACTCCATCTCCTCTGACTCTCCTGTGCACATAATGGCTTGCCGCTGTCGGCTATCGCCTTCCTACAGGGTGCACACAAGAGCATGCTTTTGGATAGACCAGTGAGCATGGCATTTACTGCTGCATTTTTGAAAGGGTAAGAGATGAACCCAGTCTACAAGCCAAGGGGACAGGCCAGTCAGTAACTTGCAGAAATACACTTGCAAGCTGGATTTGAACCCACCACCTTGGGCTTCAGAGGCCTGCCCCTTATCGGTTAGGCCATCCAAGGAACTGCAGCACCACCCCCATCTTCCATGGATGCTTTATCCTGTCCACCTTCAACTCCAGTGCTGGGCCAAGTGGTGGTGGGTGCCCTGCTCCTCCCCAGGGCAGGACTCAAGCTCATCCCCCCTAGCTATGGAGGCCAACGGCTTATCCACTGGGCCACCAGAGGCCCTGGCCCACTACCCTGCCTTCAGCATATGCCTTAGTCTGTCCCCCTTCCACCTGACTCCCACATGGGGCATGGCGACCGACCGGCAGTTTCCTGGAATGTTGCAAATATTACCAGCAATGACAAGTCTGTCGACTAGAACGCCACAGCTTGCGAGTGAGTCTTGAGCAGTGTTCGCGGTGGGAGGCTTGTGACTCTAAAGAGATTAAAACCACACAAAGTCCCCCTCCCCCTCCCCAGTGCAAACAGGAACCCTGTGCGACAGGCCACTTTATAGAAGTGTTCATCTTTCCATCAAGTTTCTGGCATAAGTCACTATGTGAGGAAACTAGCTTCAAATACCCATTGGTGCAATCTGGCATGGAGAACACTACATGTCTCAAAGCGAGGAACAAAGGAAGGGTTTCTGAGAAGAGCAGATGCAAAAGAGTTTTGTTTCTCCTCCTAAGTGACCAGAGACTAAAATCAATGGGGATTTTATATTAAAGGGCTTTTGTGTGTTTGTTTTTCACGACACTATAAAAAAGTCAAAGAAAAAATGAGGTGCCATTAAATCGCATAGCAGAGCATTTGCTGGAGAAAGGATTTTTGTACACATGCCTTTCCTGATCCTCCCCACGCATGTGCATGCTTCGTGTCTACAGCACTCTCTGGGCCAGCCAGTTTGAGAGCTGCTGAGACACAGATCCTCTGCCCAAGGAGACAATGTGAGCCGAGACATGGCAACACAGACAGCCATAAGGAAGTGTAAGTGCACTGGAGCCCACGGACACTCCCCCCAGTTCCTGAACCCCTGGAAAAGAGTTCTCCCACAGGCTGGTATATGCTTGGAGTAACCCCAGTCCAGTTAATGGAGTTACACGGGTGTAAACTCAGAGAGATCTGAATCCTGCTCTTATAAGGACACCAAAACTGAACAACTGCACTATTTTTCATTACCCCTCCTCAGGGTCGGATTAAGACCTTTAGAGGCCCTAAGCACGGAAAAGATTATGGTGTTCTCCCCCCCCATGCAATTAAAAATAAAAACAATGCTATACCGTAAAATCTTTTTTTTTTTTTTTTTTGGTGCCCCTGCTTTGCTGGTGCCCTAAGCACATGCTTAGTCTGCCTATTGGGTAATCCAGCCCTGCCCCTCGCCTAACACAACACACTTCCTGACAAATGACTCCAAGGCATAGCAGCTGGAGCAAACTCAGATCTTCACACGTGGCAGCAAGGTATGCTCAATTCTCCCTCATTGTAAGTCCATCTGACACACCACAAGTATCCCCCCCATATGTGCACACACTGGAGCTACTTACTGACACACACCCAAGGCTCTCACACACACACCCCCCCCCCCCCCCGGGCGCGCGGGCGCGCTCTCTCTCACACACACACACACACACACACACACACATCCAGTGTGCAACATGTGCCTCGGCAGAGGTTCAGGACTACATCAAAAGCAGAACAGGCTGCTGTCAGACAGCCTGAGGCCCTCTGTGGCATCGGCTTGGCCACCAGCAGCAATTCGCAGCCCTGCTGGAGAAGGGTAACCCTTGCCGGCCTACAGGAAGCAAAGCCACCTCTCCCTCCTGCGCCAAGAGCAGGGGAAAGTTTGAAATAAGCTCCCTTTTTGCATTGCCACGAGAGAAACTGTGCTGACTGCCCATTGGCCAGGACAACCACGTGGAGCGTCTGGTAGCCCAAGTCATCCGTTCCTCTTGCATCACGTTCCTGGTCATGCTGGGATGCAGTTATGAAGCCTTGGAGGTCTGTAGAGCAAATGCTGTCGGTGTTCCGTGCATTGAACATCCCTCAGGTCTGATGTTAGTTAGCAAACAAGTGAGAACCCTCAGCGCCCCTCTCTGAACCCCATGTCCCTGGGACTCTTTCCTGCCGGGATCCCTGAATACACCTCAAAATTCTCAGCGTGTCTGTGAGGAAACAGACTTTGCCTGACCAACCACCGCCTTGCCTTGCTCGCTCCCAATCTGTTCAGCGCCCTCTGTCCCTGCCACAGTCCCTACACAAAGCAAAGGCCCAGCCAACGGGTGAAGGCATAGGGCTACACCAGTGTTCCTTAAACTGTGTGCCGCGGCACATTGGAGGTGTACCGCGACTCTTAACTCCCCCCTCCCCTCCTGCCAGCGGAGACGGAAGCTCAGTTGGGACAACACGTGTGGCAATTAAAGGGGCCACAACCGGTTTTTTGTTTTTTGCTCAATAGCTTTCCCCCAGTGTTCCACATAAAAATAAAAAAAGATTGGTGTTCCGCAGTCTTAAAAAGTTTAAGAAACACTGGTCTACATGGGCCCAATAGAACCTGGTGTGGCATGGCGCCCAAGGCCCACTGACTTAGCACCAATACAACTGGCTGCTCCTCTCTGCTTCGATCCTTCCCAGTCCAGACAGCCCCTGGGCCAAACTCTTCTTTGAAGCAGCCCCCTTCTCCACTCCTTAGGCCAGTGAGCTTTAATGCAACCCATCAGGTTTTACACGGGTGCCCTGCAGGACTCAGCTGAAGAGGCTGCGAGACCATTTCCATTACCTTGGTGCCATGATTCAATGATTTAAATTATTTGCAATGGTTAGCGAGAGAAAACCGCGGGTCCAGGTGTGGGGTTAAAGGACCAAAATGCAGGCCAGGCCTTGGTAACGTGAGTAGCCGAGACGGGTGCCCCATGCCCGTGTCTGCTCCCACACCCTGCCCAGACGTATTGTTTCCATCCCCTTCCCTCCCTGGCCTCCTCCCCACCCTGATACCAAACAGCTAACATCACCCCCATCACCCTCAACGTCCCCTTTACATGCAAATATATCAGAAGCCTGCGTAACTACATCTACCTCTTCTCCAACGCGCTTCTACATATTTATACAGAACCTATATACATCATCTCTCTTTCAGTTCCTCGGAAATGTTCCTTTCTGCAAAAGGATCAGTGGCCAGCTCTCGGCTGGAGTCACAGGTGAACCCCAAAAGGTTCACAGGAAGTGGGGTGACAGAGGGAGTTGGCGTTGATTTGGTCCATCCTCACTGGGAAATTACTTCTGCAGCCTCCAACTCCAAGCCTGAGCCATGAAGTTGATGCTTGGATCCCAACGTCTCAAAGGTCAGGTGCGTGTGGATCCATGGATTTGGTTCAAGCCTACGATTAAAACGAGATAAGTTGCCTACGCATGTCTTCATCTCTAGCCCATGCACTGGCAGACCGTACTGCCGGGAGGGTGAATCCTGCCTCGTTTTGCTGAGGACTCCTATCCATAAGCAACTGGCAGCTCTTGACCTGATCTGAGGTTAGTGACTTTTCCCAGCATCTAGCATTGAACATTGTAATCCATTGTAGCAATATAGGTCCCAAATCAAAGAGCTTATTATGATGTTTATTGCTGTAGTGCCTATACAAGCCCACACGATGTAGGTAACAGGGCAAGAGGGAGGCACTTGTTAAATACAAGCCAGAACATTTTTACTATGTTGTGCTTCGCCTATCTGGACTGTCAGGCCAGAGGTGCTGGGTTTCTGCACTAGTGACTGTCAGGAAAAAATAATTCAGCAATTAACGATCCTACATTGGGATCATCAGCCTGGCTCCAGACCCCTGTCCCCACACTGCACAGTGAAAGCAGAGTTCCCAACCCCAAAAGAAGGGAAACCGGAAAAAGAAACGGAAGAGTCCGAAAAACTGATCCAGCTAACACAGTAATGTCTGAAAGCTCATTATGGAGGGACTCCAATAACCAGCCACTAGGAGGGAAGACTAAGCACGGTCCCTGACTGTCAGGATGGCCAGCCAGGATGATCCAGGGGAGCTCAGCTACCTCATGGGTACATGAGACAAAAAGGTTTAAGAAACAAAAATTGTCTAACCCCAGCCAAGCCACTCAGGCTGATGATGTCCAGGGAGGATTCTAAAACACCCCTCCCTTTTTTTCTCCGACTCAAGTCTTGGCTGCCTTTCCCAACAATAAGCAGCAATTCTAACAATGGATTGTGTCTCAAATAAAGAGCAAATGCCAAATAGAAAGCCAAGTCACCAGGCGTCAGATATCACCCGAGTCTGGAGAAGGGGCCATAGGTAGCCTTGGGTAACAATGCTACGCGCAGAAGAGATGAACCGATATCTCCAGGAGAAGTCCAATCCCCACGCATGATGTTTACCAATCCCTCACGCGGTACCCCCACAGCAGCAATGGGGCACAGCACGGCCCCAACTTCATACACAGAAGCAGTGCATTACATCTTCGTTAGCTATCCACCAATTAACTTTTCAAAGTTATTTATTAAAATCTAGCCACTGCTTTTATGAGACTGTCATTAGGCTTCTACAAACAGGAATTTTTTAGGATAATTTGGTTTTTATATTGTTTATTAATGGAGGAACTCCACATTTACACCAGTGCATCCGGGAACAGAGTCTGACCCTTTGGGGCCTATGAAATCTGATTTCCTCAAGAATTTTGCATCCACACAAGTGCCTCTGAACACAGGCCATGTGTTTTGCTTATAGCCCTGAGAGCTTTACACCTTCTTGAGCGGCTGGACTGAGGGGGAAAACTTCCACTCCACCTCTATAATACAAAGGGACAAGGGACTTATAAATGCACATAAATAAATCAAGGGCCATATTTACACGAGACCCTTGTACCAACCTAGTCAGGTAATGGGTGTAACTCCCCTCACGTGAACACTTTCAGTTCGGTTTCAGAGTGCCTTAAAGCCTTGTAGCTTTCTCGTGCAGACACTGATATTATTTTAGGTGATGATTTAAGTGAGTTAGTTAAACTGGTACAAAAGGCTGCTGGACAATCATGTTAGAGAGACTTACTTTAGTTTTGCTTATAACAATTAGAAGCAAGTTCAAGTAAAGAAAATGAGCCACACTTAACCCCAACTGGGAGCATCCACTCTGCCTTATGCCCCATTTTAACTATAGCATTTTAAAATCTGACTCAGGTAACACCCTTGCCAACTTTCTCATGTAGGCAAGGCTTAGCTAACTGGTCCAAAACAATACATTTGATCTGCTTTCATTGATTACACTGAAAAGCTTAGCTTTTCACCTAAAACTCATGAGCGAAATTTCTCAGTTTAAAAAAATAAAAACTGATTCAAGTAGTAAGAAATAGGAAATGCTGTTCCCATCAGAAAATATATTAACCACGACAAACCAGCTTTGGGCAAAGAGCTAGCTTCTGGAACAGAAGAAGGAGAGAAAGACCATCTGGCAGACTCAGGAGTGATGCTGGTGAGCACTGTCCTTCAGCCTTACGTGGCAAGACCCATCAAATGGGCATCACAACAGCCCTATCAAATATGCAGTTAATGCTGAGCATTGTAGTGCAACTTTATCTCCCAACAGCAACTAATTAATCCTCACAACACTCCTATAAAGGTAGGTAATATTATTTTCCCCAATTTACACATGGAGAAACTGAGGCAGAGAGGTGAAGTGATTTGTCCAAGGCCACAGAAGGAGCCAGTGGCAGAGATGAAAATAGGACTGGGAGCCAGGAGCTCTATGCGCAAACCAGGCCTCTCAGTTCCATTTAATAAGGGATATCTTCACTTGCCAAGCCTACAATACGCAGTTGAATAGCTATCACGACATAATTCCCTGGGATTTCCATGGGTAGCTGACTCAGCATTTTCTACACACCTAACCAGAAACAGAGGCATTGTTGAAATTCTCCCTGAATGTATGGCTGAATACTGACTGCAACACCCAGAGATAGCGGGGCCGACTGTTTTCAGAAGTGTTAGTACCTTCACTCCCATCCTCCATACACTGCTGCCCATTTCCACAAGCAGCCTAGCTAGCCGCAACAGGAAAAGTTGTCAAAATCTGCAGAAATCTGGCAACTGAGACTGAGGGAAGAGGAGCTGAAGGATTGTGATGGGAAGAATTCTTACACTGAAATATCATTCTACACAGCAGGAAAACCGACTTCCCAAAAGGGACAAGAATCTATGGATGTGATGTTGTGACCTTGTAGTATTTACATTCAGGATACTCTGTAGAACGGGGGGGGGGGGGGGGGGGGGGGGACACATTCCTGCTGCCGGTGGTGCATCACGATTCCCGTGAAACTTTGTGTTTTGGATGTTGCCTGGGATTTGTTAGAAAAACCAATAGAAGTGCTCATTTTTCCATCCGGAGTGCAGCCATAATTTTACTGAAGAGACCGTAACATTTCCCATTAGGACAGGTTTACATAAAAGGAATTTGGCTCAGGAATTTTTCTGCCGTCTTCAAGAACAAGGTGTATTTGTAGCTGACCAAGAAAAAAGCAAAGTTTTCAACAGGGTGGAAACGGGAGAACAAACTGGCACAACTCAAATGTCCTAGACTGCCAAGGTCAAGAGAACCCACCTCCTCCCCATTAGAAGGCCCCATCGGAGTCTGGTTGTGAAAGTACTTTGCAGAATGAGAGTCAATTTGCCATAGCACAGCATCTGCTATGGTTGCAGGGAGTCAATATTTTTTCCCTTCACGCCCAGCACTTCTCCCCCTCCCCAACATTATCCACAAATAGTAGTCAAGATCACAGAGATGGAGAGGAAGCAACTGCAAAGGCTAAAAGATCATCTGAAGAAGGAAAGATGCTTCCATGAGGCTCACTGGCTGGATTTCCCTTTCCAGCTCTTCTAGGGCTCACAGAGCTGAAAAAGAGATAGAGAGGATGGCAGCTCCAGTATCTAAACGTTGAAGGCTGTGAAAAGCACGGGGTCTTTGCTCAAAGCTTCTGCAAAAGAAACAAGTCCTTAGAATGCTGTCCAAATGAGTTGGCATATTCTGCCGCGTGCATCTAAGTCTTCTACGGCTATGTAAGTCAGGAGACTGAAAGGGTCTTGAGGAGACAGTCGTCCCAAAAGACTGCCTGGTTAATATGAACAGGTCCCGCAAATAGCTCAGAAAATGCTCAAAAAGCAAACATCCTGCATGGATGGTCACAAAGAAAACAGAAAAAGGAAGCATTTTTGCAAGTGAAGTGAAGTTTGCCCTGTTCAGAGCTGGCAGACGATCTTTGCAACTCATCAAAATAGAGTTTCAGGGAGACGTACGTGGTGTGCAGACATTCATAAAACACTAGAACTGGAAGGGTCTTGAGAGGTCATCAAGTCCAGTCCTGTGCCCTCATGGCAGGACCAAACACCATCTAGATCATCCCTGATAGATGTTTGACTAACCAGTTTTTCAATATTTCCAGCGATGGAGATTCCACAACCTCCCTCGGCAATTTATTCCAGTGTTTAACCACCCTGACAGTTAGGAAGCTCTAGCTAATGTCCAGCCTAAACCTCCCAAGCTACAATTTAAGCCTATTGCTTCTTGTCCTATCATCAGAGCCCAAGGAGAGTAATTTTTCCTCCCTCCTCCTTGTGACCCCCTTTTAGGTACTTAAAAGTTGCTATGTCCCCTCTCAGTCTTCTCTATTCCATACTAAATAAATCCAATTCTTTCAGTCTTCCCTCAGAGCTCATGTTTTCTAGAACTTTAATCCTTTTGGTTGCTCTTCTCTGGACGCTCTCCAACTTCTCCACTTCCTTCCTGAACTGTGCTGCCCAGAACTGGACACAGTACTCCAGCTGAGGCCTGATCAGTGCAGAGTAGAGCGGAAGAATGATTTCTCGTGTCTTGCTCACAACACTCTTGTTAAGGCAGCCCAGGATCACATTTGCGGTTTTTGCAACAGTGTCAGACTATTGACTCATTGTGCTACCTCTCTGCACAGGGGCCAATTTCACCTATGGCTTGGAAGCAGGACTAAATAGCCGACTTCTGTGCAGTGTCACCAACTGGAAGCAGCCCAGAGTCTTGTGACATTTCATTCTGTGGGCGTATGCCCATGTATGCTAGTCTTCCTCAAAGCAAGCTAGGAACCTTTAAGCAAAGATTCCTACAAAAATTTGAGATGGTACCTCCTGCCAACTGCTTCCTTCCCCCTTGTCAGAAGTCTTTTTAAAAATCAGACCCAACAACTGGCCTGTTGGACCAGCGCTAGAAATTAGTTTCTGGTTTTCTCTGTGGCACTAATGTCTGTCAGCTGAAGTCACAGGGGCTCAGGTTTTACCCCTAGAGTGCAAGAGACATTCGATCCAATCCAGGTCCTAGTGGAGTATCGGGCAATCCCTAAAACACACAGTAACCAAAAAGATCCTCATTCAGGCCACAAGCAAAGCTGGTTTCTCACCTAGCCAGGGATACCAACTATGTACTTGCCAAAAAGCCCTGAGCCATGCTCGAGATTCAGATTTTGTCCAGAGTATCCTCCTTTCACGTGCAAATTTGTTGCTCTGAACCTAATCAGGATTTTGAAGTTTCAAAGTGTGCCGTAATTTTTATTATTATTTCTGAACAGCAGATGAGCTGGGAAACATCTTTAAAAAAGGTTTTCTGGGGATATTTCTAGGTGGGCTGAAAAGAGAAAAGTTTACCTTAAATTTCACCAAATAACTGACTCAGAAATATTGCTTAGTCTAAACTGCTCACTTTTACAAAGCATCTGAAACTCTTGGCTGCTTCTCCAACCCCCCGAGCCCTTCGAAGTTCAACCATTAGCAAAAACAATAGCCAAAGCTTGTGTTAACCATAGCAAGACTGGGAAATACATTGTGGGCATCCCCACTTAAAAAAACATCTTGGGAAGTATATGAGCGAACAGCCTTTGCCATGGAAACAGTGCAAAGAAGTACGTAAGTCTTCCCAGGATCTACCTGAGACATTTTCTACATCCTGAAATCACTTAAACAAAAAATGCCCCCATGAAATACTTTAAGAAGGGTAAGTGTGTTATTCCCAGGCAGGATACGATCTTAGCACTCCACCACAAGGGATGAAACACACAAAGACCTGGATGCACCATTTGATCCTGCCTCTTAGAAAGTACCTAAATATTTATGAATACAGGAATATCATAATACTCAGCATTTATGTAGCACTTTCCCGCTGTAGACTTCTAGGTACTTTACGAAGGAGCTTAAGTATCATAATCTCCATTTTACAGATGAGGAAACTGAGGCACAGAGTGGTTACGTGACTTGCCCTAGGCCACACATTGAGTCATTGGCAGAGCCAAGATTAGAACCCAGGTGTCCTGATTCCTAGCCTCATATTCCATTCACTACACCAGAGCTGCCCTTCTTATATAGACCTATGCAATCCAGAGAGAAACTGATGGCCACGTGAATCAAAGAAACTGGGATAGAAAACACTCTGGTGAAGAACTGGAATGGCATGAGTAAAAGGAGGACAATGTAACTCCCCAGACTGAATCATGAGAGCGCTAAAACCCAATGCACCTACACCCACATTCATGCTACAACGGAGGTGGAGGTGACAAACCAGCAACACATTTAGAACTGATGCAAGGTGACAGAACTGGTTTTTACTGCCTGCTGCTAGAAGCAACTATTCAACTCCAGGGACCAAAAGTTACCACCCCAAAGCCTCCTCTCAGGCATCGTTGTATTCGCCCAGTTTATGTTCATTAGTGGGGCAAAGGGCTGATAGCTGCAGGCTGACGTGTTGCAACTCTCACTTTTTGGGGGGTACACAGTCGTAGCTTATCCATTCACACTCTACACAGAAAATCCATCCTTGCTCCTCCTTTTGCAGCAAATCATAAAGAATGCCAACACTCCTGTAGTGAGACCTCGTATTCTAAGACTTCACTAATTTTACAAAGTAAACTAGAGAACATTTACTAAGAATATGAAGAAGCATAATAAATTGTCAATCTACACCACCCTCATCCAAGTTGACAAAGTACAGTTTGGGATAGAAGATCCTTGGTTTTAAATTCTCCCCCTCGCACACCCGATTTTGCAGGCTTGCAAAGACATGTTATCATAAATTAACAAGCTTTGAGAGTGTGCAGGAGTGTGACCTTGCAAGATAGCCTGGAGTTCTGCAGGTTTTGTGGACAGAAGTAAAATATTTGTGGTTTTGTTATTCATCATCCTTGCCCAAAAAGGCGCAGGGGCAAGGAGATTTTGCGCTGGTAATATTTTCTGGGATAATTTTGCAATGCATTATTCTAAAGTAATCAGATTAACTGAGTTATCAATTCCAATCTGGATTGTTTTGTCACTTAATTGTTTGTGGAATCCAAAGGATTCCTGTGAATTCACATCATTTGCTTACTTCCATGTTTCTACTCAAACACACAGGCTACGTCTACACCGGCATGATTTTCCGGAAATGCTTTTAACGGAAAAGTTTTCCGTTAAAAGCATTTTTGGAAAAGCACGTCTAGATTGGCAGGATGCTTTTCCCACAAAAGCACTTTTTGCAGAAAAGCATCCATGGCCAATCTAGACGCGGTTTTCCGCAAAAAAGCTCCGATCGCCATTTTCGCTATCGGGGCTTTTTTGCGGAAAACACTACTGTGCTGTCTACACTGGCCCTTTTGCCCAAAAGTCTTTCGGAAAAAGACTTTTGCCCGAACGGGAGCAGCATAGTATTTCCAGAAAAGCACTGACGATTTTACATGAGATCGTCAGTGCTTTTCCGGAAATTCAAACGGCCAGTGTAGACAGCTGGCAAGTTTTTCCGCAAAATCATTTGATTTTGCGGAAAAACTTGCCAGTCTAGACACAGCCACACTGTATAAATACATTGCAATCTGCACCTATGGTTTTTTTTTTTTAAATTGATGCGTATTTTTGGAAGCCAGGATGTAAAACCTCATCCTTCTTCCAGGGCTCATAAAACAGAGAGGGGGATTTGAGGGACCACAGAGTCTCATGACAGCCCTAAGGTTGAACCCTCTTGCTCTGAGCCCTGCATGCCCCAACCTCACCTTTTTCTGCTCCTGGAGAGGAGCCCCATGACATGGTGGTGGGTGAGGCGAAAGTATTTTCCCCTCCCCCCCTCTAATTTAGGATATCCTCCCCTCCTTCCCACCCCATGATCTGCATTAAATGGAAGGTGTCCTGTGAAGGGGAGAGCCTCTCCCAGTGGGCAAAGACTGGATGCTAGGTTCCCTGGATGCGATACCAGGCAGACTGTGCCCAGTGAGACGCAATCGCTTTTGCACAGTCAGCCTGTTGGTAGGAGAACCCAGCCTGAAGCTCATACCCCATCTCTCCCCACGTGTGTCAATAGGTCACGAGATCTCCCCTCCCTCCCCCTCCCCCCTTTGAACCTTGTCTGGCTGGCGCTACGCTAAAGTAAGGTGGCGTGCCCGCCAGAATCATCATGGTCCACGCTGTTGAGAATAGCCGTCTGGTCCTCAGGGAGCTGCCGGTGGCAGAGGTCATCCTTCAGCGCTGAGAGGCGAGCGAAGGGATCCTGACGAGAGTGTCTCTTCTTCTTGCGGAGGGAGACAGCTTCGTCAGGCCACAGTACCTGAGAGTTGGGAAGTTGCTGAACCTGGGAGGCAGAACCATCTGAGGAGGAAGAGGGAAGGACAAGAAATAAAGAGGATTAGTTGTCTATCTGGGTGCCATGAGCAGATGTGGTGCTTTACAGAGCTTGTCAAACAAGTACCTGGTCCCGGCCCTGAGAAGCCACAGTCTAACTCAGACGAACGTACCAACCTCTGGTCTGGCTGGGTAGCAGGTTAACAGAGGGTTCTCAGCTGAGGGATTTGGTGGAGGAAGGTTGTTCTAAGCATAGGGAACAGTGCGAGGAGGGCACAGCTCAGTAGGGGAGTAGGAGACAAGGGGAAGAGTCAAGGCAGAGGACCTGAGGAGAAGATACGGGACTGGAGAAGGAGCAGGAGGAAATGGCAGCAGAGATGTAGGTGGAGAGATGTAGGAGACTGAATTTAAAATGGACAGAGCCACTAACGACACTGGCAGAAGGGTCATTCTAGGGCTCTCTGGCTAGGTTCAGGACTACCAAGGGAAGTTGTCCCCTTCCTCTTCTGAACTAAGATCTGGAGTAACATCCCAAGGGGAAAAAACAACAGGCGATGGGGCCTCCATTTTACTGCTGAAAGGAGCAGGGAAGCCCTCGTGGCCTAATGGAAAAAGAGCCTGGTGCCTTTGTAAGGAATTGTTGAGCAAAAGGATAAAACGTGGGTTTTATATTAGCTCAGAGACCTACAGATCCTGGGCCTGAATCAACTCCCATTAGAGTCAGAGACTTTAATGAGCATCGGATCAGGCCTCCCAAGGAGGATGGACAGGGGGACTAGTGGGGAGGCTTGTGATCCTCACACTCACTGGATTGTTTTCTGGATTTTGAGGAGCCCTTGGATGACTTTTTGGGCTTCTTTATCCGCTGGTATTTCAGAGCTTCGAGCCTCTCAGGTGCAGCAGCGTTCCCGGATGGAGATGGACGTTCTCTAGAAAGGAAAAGCAGACATGCGCCATCAGTGGCCCCTGTCACACGCTGGCCGGAAGAGTTCCCATCCTCTGCCATGGAAAGGAAAATGTGAGGAATCCTGGGCGGATGGAGTAAGGTCAGCCGGCCGCACTGATGCTACACGGGATGCTGGTGGAAACATGACACTGGCTACTTGCTGCCTTTCGGACAGCTGTAGTGCCCCTCCCCTAGCACCTCGGCTTTTCCCCGGGCCACTGTGTCCCTCCCTCTCACACCACTGAGAGTGCAGATCAGGCAAAGTTCACAGAGAGGGGTTAGAATCCAGCCAGGGTTGCTCCTGCGGACAGAATCCAATGCCTGCTGATGGCTAAGCTGTGGAGGAATCGGAAGAGCCACGCTGTAAGGCAACTGGTACCAAGACTCACATCTTAAAAATGCATTTGGGTCTGTAATGTCAAAACCATTAAGTGGGTAGAGAGGGGCAGATCCTATGTCCGACAAGGCACTTTTGGGAAACCTGCATCAAACCCCTTTAAAGAAAGAGAAAACAAAAGGCGTATGGAAACAGAAAGCGGCCCCCATGTGACCACTATGCACAGCGCCAGCTGCGGCAGCAGG
This sequence comes from Pelodiscus sinensis, assembly GCF_049634645.1. Taxonomy (NCBI): domain Eukaryota; kingdom Metazoa; phylum Chordata; order Testudines; family Trionychidae; genus Pelodiscus; species Pelodiscus sinensis. The sequence continues at coordinate 16,030,231 of NC_134736.1, forward strand.
GACTCAGACAGACAGAACGCAAGCCGAGATCCTTCCCTTCCCCAGCCCCACAACAAAAATATGGCAAACAGAAACACAAAGGGTTTGCAAGCCAGCATTACTGGGGCCAGCAAGTTGATACCCCTTCCAGAATCAGGGCTCTGAGCCGCAACCCAATAAAACAAGAGCTGAGGATTGGTTCTGTTTAACTCTTAGATGCTAGCCTTCTGATTTTCTTTCCCAGTACAATAAGACATACCAGGACTTGGAAGTTAAAGTATTTACAAGATTTGATCACTGTGGGGGGCCAGATCTTTGTTTCCTGCAATGGGGTTTTCATTCAGGGGTTCAGCAGTGTGAGTTTCATCAGCTAATTTCTCTGATTTATTCTCTGCTGGGCTTATTCTTCCACCAAAACCTGTATGCATGGGAAACAGGCTCTGCATACATTTTTTTTTGTACAGTTCTTTCCAGTCTGCTCGTCCTTCCTTTACTACATATGGGGAGGCAGGACACCCGGGGAGAGGGAAGATGAGTACAGGAAAAACCCTTCCCTCCGGACCAAGTCTGCCCAACTATACAAGTTCAGTTTTCACAAAATCTTTGACTTTCCCATTCTCACCCTTCTGTCCCATACCTTTCCCCCCAACAGTTCTACCTTGATACATCGCGCGTCAAAACCGAGTTCGTGATCCACAAACAAAAGTCTGAGCACTGACACTTAGGGCCAGATATACTACAGATAATAAGAACATAAGAATGGCCACACTGGGTTAGACCAATGGTCCATCTAGCCCAGTGTCCTGTCTGCTGACATAGGCCAATGCCAGATGCCCCAGATGGAGTGAAGAAAACAGGGAATCTTTCAGCAATCCCTCTCCCTTCACCCATTCCCAGCCTCTGACAAACAGAGGCTAGGGACACCATTCCTACCCATCCTGGCTAATAGCCATTGATGGACCTAACCTCCATGAACTTATCTAACTCTTTCTTGAACCCTGTTAAAAGTCTTGGCCTTCACAACATCCTCTGGCAAGGAGTTCCACAGGCCAACCATGCGCTGTGTGAAGAAAAACTTCCTTCCTGCTACCGATTCATTTCACTGGGTGACCCCTAGTTCTGGGCTGAACCGGAGCCTTCACACAGCTCTGTGAACACACCTCAGTTGTGACCTGCAGCTCTCACAAGCCCTGGAGCCCCATTCCCTAGGAGAGTGCCACAGAGTGCTGCCGACTGTCAGGCATAATGCCAAAGAGTGGGGGGGAGGTGGCTTGAGGTATGAGCCAGAGCCCATCAGTGACAAGGCCGGGTCCACAAGGAATAGGTCACAGAATCCTAGAGCTGAAAGAGACCTCAGTCATCCAGTCCATCCCCCTGCCCAAAGCAGGACCAACCCCAACTAAATCAACCCAGCCAGGGCTTTGTCAAGCCGGGACTTAAAAACCTCTAGGGATGGAGATTCCACCCCCTCCCTAGGGAACCCAGCCCAGTGCTTCCCCACCCTCCTAGGGAAATAGTTTTTCCTCATATCTAACCTAGACCTCCCCCACTGCAACTTGAGCCCATTGCTCCTTGTTCTGCCATCTGTCACTACTGAGAACAGCCTCTCTCCAGCCTCTTGGGACCCGCCCTCCAGGTAGTTGAAGGCTGCTCTCAAATCCCCCCTCACTCTTCTCTTCTGCAGACTAAACAAACCCAAATCCCTCAGTCTCTCCTCGTAGGTCATGTGCTCCAGCCCCCAATCATTTTGGTCGCCCTCCGCTGGACCCTTTTCAATGTGTTCACATCCTTCCTGTAGTGGGGGGCCCAGAATTGGATGCAATACTCCAGCTGTGGCCTCACCAGGGCCTCATGGTGCTCACAGTGACTAAGTCAACACTCAAACCCAGGTCTCCCGAGATGAAAGGACAGAGATTTAATCCACTGAGCCACCAACACATTCCCCTCCGTCACACCTTTCCACACAGGAGGGGACATTCTTTTGGTACCATTAGTCTCTCACTGGAAACCACTAATCAAGTTGTCTCAAAACGCCTGCTCCGAGAGGGGTGGCTCGGAACATTTCTGAATTTCCAGGTGCCTCAGAGTCATGGTAGTGTTACTCAAATGTCAACCTAGTCCCACTCTCCTGTTCCATGACAGGTAACTGCCATGGGCAGACCAAAAATAGTCTGCTCTTCTGCATCTCCTGAGGGGAGACAAAGCTTGACCAAGCTTCAGAAAGTGCTGAGGGAAAGAGGGAAATTAAGGCAACGATTCTTCTTCTGGCTGGCAGTTTCCAAGAGGTAGCACCAGCAAGGAACATGGCACTTGCACGCCCCAGCCATCAGTTCCAGGGTTCAAAGAAAGAGAAGCCGATGGCAAAGACAGCAAAGAGGAGGCATGTGTCAGATCCCGGGCACTTCAGTAACACTCCCCTGAAAGGGTTCATCTGAATGCAAATCGGAGCTGGTCTTCTGTTCACACTTCACGGCATTTGAGATTCACTGAAAGTAGTTCAGCACTCTGGCATCCTCATTCATTCCCATCAACTCCTCACTCCCCTGCGCTCATCTTCAACGCAGCAGCAGAACCCGAGATGGAACCGATAAGTGTGGGGTTGACGGATGAAGGTGTGTTCAGAGAGGCAAAACTCATTTCTACATGCCAGCTGCACGACAGCCTCTGGTAGAAAGAGTGGTGGAATTCTAGTTTGCCCACACAAAGACACCACAGCAGATCAAGAGAGACAGCAGGCACATAGGGCAGGCTAGAGCAGCAGAAGCCAAAAAGATTTGGACAAAGACAATGATTACATTAGCCGGTGCATTTCTCACAGATAAAAAGTGCCATCTATGGACAAAAAGTGAACGCTTGTCTGGCTTGCCGGACAGTCTGTGGGGAAACCGCATTGTTAATGGCCCTTGTGATGGATGGGAGGGGTGCTGTCCTTTTCTAAACACCCCAGCATTGAGTAACTAAAGGGTTAAACCCAGGTAGCTAGGAAGTGTTGGCAGGGAGCCAGGAGAACCAATGGGAAGGAAGTATTGAGATCTGAATTGAAAGAGAATCTGCCTGCTGCTTTTTTGAGGGGAGTTCAAATCAGGAGGGGGGGGGGGGGGGGGGAAGGGAATGAATTAAGCCAGGCAAGAACACTATGCCTAGAAAAAGAATACCCATGCCTAAAGAAGGAATACCCATGCCTAGAATTGGACTGGATCTTGAAATAACGATGTTAAATAGCAAGTAATTTACTAGTCGAGCAGTCGATAGAATTTCCATTGACTACTCAACTAGTCGATAGGCACGTCTGCATTCCTCCTTTGAAATATACAGGGGGCGGGGGAGAGGGGGCGGAATTAAACTAGTCAACTGGACTATCTGATAATCAACTGGACTATCCGATAAACTTTTGCTTATCGGATAGTCGACTAGCCCTTAACATCCTTACCTTGAAAGTCCGGATACGTGAGTAGATAGGGAATGTTTTTAGTTCAATGCAATCAGGTTATTTTCTTTGTTTTGTTGTTTGGTTAAATTCCTCTGTGCTGAGTACATGTGCTGCCCCCATTCTGAGATGTGCCGTAGCATGGCCCCGTAGCTGCTTAATGAACCCCGCTCAGACAGGAATCAGGGCTTCTCCCTCACCTACAGAAGGAGCTCCCTGCTGAGAACAGAGCAGCAAGTCTCTCCCAGCCAGTAGGGACGCAGAAGCAGGGCCATGCTACCATGCAACTTAAAGAGAACCTTGCCCCGCCCTTACACTGTAACTAATGCTGAATCCCAGGGAAGCAATTCTCTGTGCTTTAATCAGTTCTCAGTTGCATTATAACACCCAGCAATCAAGTATGTTTACCATATCCATCCATCTTTTTGTTTTGTTAATAAAATCATCTTTTTTTTAAGTTTATGATCTGTTTCTTGTTTCCTAGAAGGTAACAGGAGGCCTAAGTGTGCATGCCTAAGATGGAGAGGTCAGCTATCGGAGATTACGGTTTTTCTTTTCTTTTTCAAGCTCTCTTGTGGTAAAAGAGCTTGTATCCCTCTGGAAGGTGTTCCAAAGAGCTTCTGTGACCTGGGGACGTTTTTAAGCAGAAGCCTATAGAGGCAAGGTATTTTAAAGGACTCTTGTGGGTCCCCACCTTCTCCACTCGAAGTACCAGAGAGGGGAACAGCCTTGACAGCCCTAAACGGAAGGAGCTCGCTTTGGATGCCAGTGTGAACTCTGTTCTAGCAGCCAACTGGTCATTTAAGCCTTCCAATGCGGAGTATTAATGAAGAAACCAAGCTCCGACCCAACAGCAGGTCAGGTAGAGGAGTTGCCTTTCCTTTCAAAGAGAAAAACAAACTACAAAACAAACCCTCTCTGTGGGATTAAGGCTTAGACCTCAACCCTGAATTTAAGATGCCTGAAATGGCATAGGTCCTTGGAAAGCATAAGAACGTGCAAGACACATGAAACCCAATCCCCGATTGCAATCAGATCAGTCTGGCACTGAATGGGTTTGGGGAGAAGTGAAAGAAGGGAAGTTGGAGGAGATACCTGGGGGTCTATGCTCTGCTCAAAGCTTGGCCCAGTAACTTGTCCTTCAATACATCTCCATTTCCGCATCTGCAAAATGAAGAGAATACCTACCTCACATTGGGGTTTTGTAAGGCTTAAAGTATTGCAATAGGCCCTGAAAAAAGGCATCACAGTGCACTTCAGTATCTGTGGCCACTTAGCTCAGGCTACTTCCTGAGTATTTAATATACACGGAACCGGAACTTCCTGTTACTTGACTCTACGTCCCTCATTGCATTTTGGTGCTAAGGCTGCAGCGGGATGGCGAGACTTTACCTGGAGACAAGAGGGGCCGATGTAGGAATGGGCTTTCATAGCAGTAGACGCTTAGTTAGAATACAGCAGGCTGGTGACTTTGAGGACACTGATATGACTAGCAAAGTTTCTTGATTTTGCTAACAGCATTGAAAAGCATTTGGCACAAAGAGCAGGTGCAACTGAAGCCATCAGATTTAGGATATAAAAACAACCCCTTTCATATTCACCGCTCAAGCCCACACCTCAAGGTTTGATGAACGTGCCAAGAGACAGAGCCTCAAGACTATCTCTGATGGAATAGCTGCAACTCCCCACAAAGCAGGAACCATCAATTTCACTAGAGGAGAAAACCCATTTGTAGACAAGCCACAATTCCCTCCTTGTCACATTACCGAATTGGAGGGAAGCAGCCAGATCGCTGCTGCACCCCTAGGTGGGGGTTTTGGCCCCAGAAATTCGTATAAAAGGGAGCCATGTGGGGTATTGAATGGGAGGTTATTGTTTGCTGATCTTATGTACGCTATTTATGTGAGTGTATAATGTCTGTGTGTGTAGGTAGGAATCTGTAATCTGTGTGGAAGCTGAATATTTCTCTGAATGTGATTAAGCATTGCCATGGACAGGCTGATTAGCCAGGCCCTGTGGGACAATGGCACTTGATGGGCCAAGGACACACCCAAAGAATGGGGGCTGTCACCTGAGAGCAGCCAGCAGGAAACACAGAGATTGGCCTCTGACCAGGTGACCTGCTGCATACAAGAAGAGGCCAGGAAGGAGGTATAAAGAGGCCATGTGGTCGATGCCATTTTGTCTTCAGCTCAGCACTTCATCCCAGAGGCAGCATTGCAGGAATTGAAGGGCCCGAAAGACCTGTGAACCCATCCTGATCTTAGGATGCGCAATAAGAACTTTTAAACCAGCAGCTGCAACATTTCTGCTAGAGCCTGCATCGAGAACTGGGAGATTCGGTGCATGTAACGTACTGTACTTTAATAACCTTACTCTCATGCTTCTCTTTCTTGTGTTAATAAACCTTTAGTTTTAGATTCTAAAGGATTGGCCCAGCGTGATTTGTGGGTAAGGTCCAAAGGGTAAATTGACCAGGGATCTGTGGCTGGTTTCTTGGAACCGGACAGAACTTGTTCGGGGTAGGTGGGATTGGGTGCTAGGACCCCCCACCTGTGTATGAGGCCCGGGGCCATCTGGGGCATGGATATTGCTGGGGTGTTGGAGGGGTTTTGCTCGTGAGGCTTCAGGCAGGCTGCTGAAGCGCTCTGTGGGACTGGTTTGTGGCCTATTTGGAGAGGTCACCAGTCTGGGGGCTGTAAGGAGCCCCGGATTTGAGCAATTCGCCCTGAGCGGACACCCTCAGCTGTGCCCAGACACGGCCCGGTCCGTCACACTCCTGTTGGGACCAAGTGAGAAATTAACCTTGCTCAGAGGGGCTAGATTTAAGATGTATAAGAACTAAGGCACTATGGTTAAAGTCCTCTCAATAAGGCAACATGTGTGGTGAATGCAGGGTTGTAACTTAATTTTAGAAGCTAGCACTCCCGCAGCATTTCTACTTGGTGCTCTTTAACGAGCCACACATTTTCTGCTGCTGAACAACAACTGGTATGGGCAACGATAGCATTTGTGGTCCTCCCACACCCAGCTCACACCCTCAGTGCTCCATCCCTGATACGAGCAAGTGTGTGGCTATTCTATGCACGCAGGATCTCAGTGAACTTCTCCAAATGTCCTGTCAATGCAGCTCAGTCCTGACCAAAAGTGACTTCTGGTGCTCCGTTCTTGGTCTTTCATTAGAACGGCCGTACTGGGTCAGACCAAAGGTCCATCTAGATCAGTAGCCTGTCTGCCTACAGCGGCCAGTGCCAGGTGCCCCGGAGGGGGTGGACCGAAGTCAATGATCAAGCGATTTGTCTCGTGCCATCCATCTGACAAACAGAGGCCAGGGACACCATTCCTACCCCCTGGCTAATAGCCTTTTACGGACATAACCTCCATGAATTTATCTAGCGTCTCTTTAAACTCTGTTCTAGTTCTAGCCTTCACAGCCTCCTCTAGCAAGGAGTTCCACAGATTGACTATGTGCTGTGTGAAGAAGAACTTTCGCTTATTAGGTTTAAACCTGTTACCCATTAATTTCATTTGGTGTCCTCTAGTCCTTGTATTATGGGAACTAATAAATAACTTTTCTTTATTCGCCCTCTCCACACCACTCATGATTTTATAGACCTCTATCATATCCCCCCTCAGTCTCTTCTTTTCCAAACTGAAAAGTCCCAGTCGCTTTAGCCTCTCCTCAGAGGGGACCTGTTCCAAGCCCCTGATCATTTTAGTTGCCCTTTCATTCTCCTCCATAACAGGCTGAAACAGCTTCTGCTTTTTAAGTCCTAAACCAACTAGCAATCCTGTGCCACTGCCGGTCCCCTACCACACAGCTATACCGATCTCACTCAGCCTGGCCATGAAGCAGCCCTGCCATTTCTGCTACATTCCTCTTCTATGAGGATATTAGCAACTGTGATGGGTATTTTTCTAGAACCATAAACATGAGAGACTAGGCTGAAAATGAATCCAACTCCATTTGTTCGGTAAACTCGTCTCCCTCCCCACACACTCACCTCCATTTTTGGCCCCACATAACAAATGCACTAAACCCATTAACACAGTTTTACCTCAACTGCCATAGAGTGGATGGTGGCAGGAGAAAGAACAGCTACTCACCAACCCTCTCTGCCACCCTTTACTTCTGTAGTCAACTGCACCTCTCCGGTTGTGATTTTTTCCAAGACCAGAAAAGGGTCTCCCACTCCCCTGGCCCCTCTTGTAGGGTTGGGGCAACAGCCTATGCACAAAGCACATCCCGAACACTCGCATGTGGAATCGGTCCCTGCATTCGTTTGCTCTGCAGCGCTGAGTCACAACAAGGCAAGGTGGCCTTAAAAATACTTTCTGCAAAGTTCTGCAGTGAACACAGACCCCAGACCCTACAAAGTTTGGGTCAGAAGAACTCATGGAGAAGTTCTCTAGGGCTTCGATTTACCACACTTCCGAATGAGAGTGAGTCAGAACCATATGCAAAGTTCCTGAAGGCACCTCACAGTTCTGGAGGGAGTGCGCAAAGCAGCCGGCTCCTGAGTGTGCAAAGGGCAGTGTTTAAAAGAGAAGAGCGTGTTACAAAGCTTGCACAGCTCACCAATGCCCTAGAGGAGCTGATACAAGTGTTTCTACTACGCAAGAAGGACCTTATCCTAGGCTAAGCAAGGAGCTGCGCTGGTCCAACCCAGCAGAGAGTCTCTGTTGCTCCTCTTCCAAGGCCTTTGTGCATAGGAGGTCAGAAGACAAGCAGACGAAGCCTAGGGAAGAACTGCAGCCCATCTCCGCCAGAACGGGAATCAACGGCACAAGAGGCAGGAAGATCCTAGGGTGCGATATACAATTTTCCCTGCCAGGAAAACATCCCTGCCTCTCTTCAGTTGAGCAAACAGGCAGAGAACTTCAGCAACAGCTTGGCAACTAAAAGGGCTGGTCTGAATTTATCTAGCCAGCCTAGAGCCCACCGGTTCACATCTTGGTCAGGTTTACTCGGTCCTACACCCTTCCAAAAGTATTAACTCCATAGAGCTACAAAGGGTGCTTTCATGTAAGGAAACGTAACAAGCTAAGATCCGTTGTGTGCTGCATGGACTCTACCGTTCCCAGATGAGGCTTTGCTTAGGAGTTTTCTTTTCCCCTCCAGTCTTGTGTGGGATTGATTGCTGCCTCCATCCCAGAGGACGCCGTGGTTTTATCACTTGGGACCAGGTGAGGTTGCTTCAAAATCAGAGTCGCTAAAGAAACACAGAAGTCACACGCCCTTTCCACCGAGCAGCTGCCAAGGCACCCCCACCACAAGGAGAGAAGGAGCTGAGAAGAGCAGGGAGAACGCTGGAAATGGCACCCCTTCTACGGGTCTGCAGACAACACGACTCATCTACACAATGGACTTCGCCATGCTGAGAGGAGAGGACCACGGGAGAGGGGCGAGGAAAAGAGGGGCCGGAGAGGAGAGGACAGGAAGAAGAAAAAAAGAGCACCAAGGGAGGAAAAAGGAAAATAAATCAACTCAGGAGTGAGGAAACAAAAAAGACAAAGAAAACCAGAGAAAACTACTCGGACAAGAGGACTCAACTTCTCCAAGCGAGAGTGGGCGTGAAACGCATGCAGAGGGTCAGCACATGGAGTCTTTAAAGGGGAACTACTCGTTTCAAACTCAAAACCAGGGGGAGACCTCCTCCCCGCGCTGGGGGGGGGGGGGTGGGGAGGCAGGCAGCTTCCTCCCCCACGGAAGGGAGGTCGCTTTGCCACTGGCACCCAGAGGGCAGCGGAGGCTTTGGGAGGACCCAGGACTGACTGTGCTGTCCAAGGCCAGGGAAGGAGCTGGGGCTGCCAGCACCAGACAGCTGCTCGCCTGCCTTCCCTGTGGTTTTTGGGTTTCCTACTACAGTGAGAGGACAGAGCCAACCCTTCCCAATTAGGAGACACATTCCCGGCACGTTGGGCTCCATTAAAAGAACAGGGAACGTTACTAGTGCTATTTCCATCCTGGCATACATTACCCACCCCCCTCAATAAAACTCGCCTGCCCTTCACGCAGCAAGAGATACAGCCCTGCAAACGCCATCCCACTCCAGCCATGCGGAGGGAGTATCAATGATCCAGCATGCAGAGTCGTTTGTATCCCTCTCTTTGCCCCCGTCTGCCTGTCCCCTGCAGCCTGCTCTGCACGCATCCCTGCAGCGGAGAGCCCATTTGTGCTGCTAGCAGTGCCCCAAGCTGATCCGTGGCCACCACGGAGCACGCAAACCGTGCCTGTCTCCCCCTCTCTGCTTTTATTGCAGAAGCATAAAACCTGGCTGGTCTGGTATAAAACGCCAATGCCCCGGATCCACTGACCATTTTAAAATCCTCCATCATGAAGGAATTACTGGGCTGTGCTGATTATGGGATTCTTTTCTCATTCGCGTGCAGGATTTATTATCCCTCTGCCTTCCCTATTAGGAATAATGGAGGGAGAACTAGTTCCATTGCGGTGCATTCGTACCCAAGTCCTAGAGCAAGCTGTATTTCACTCTCTGGCCATGAGGTCCCTGCCGATGGACATCTGTGTGGCTTGGCTGCTGCTAAGATCTTTACAGGGCATGGGTTTTTATAGGCCCTGATGAACATCTCTGCCTGGAACTGGTGCAAGATGCTTGAAAAGGCGTCAGGGTGGCCCTGGGTACTGGGAGCAGGAGATGGGATGTGGGACAGAACGATTCTATGGATAAACAGACTGCCCCGAAAGGAGGGCCGGCCTCCCGGGAGCTTCTGAAGCTCTGCGGGAACGACTGAAGCCACCTGATTGGGAGCGCCAAGGGTAATGCGCCCAAAGGAAGCAATAGGACCGCTCTCTTGACCAGTCTCACATTCTGCCTCACCCCGATGCTTCACCCCCGTCTACCGCATTCTCTAGCTGGGCCTCAGTGTGATGAACGCACCAGGATGACCCCTCATTCTCTCCCCTGGTTGAATGTCCAACCCCGTGTTGCTCTCCCATCCCCCGCCACTCCTCACAGAGCGCTGGGGGGGGGGGGCTGTATCCCTTTGGGTCCCCCTTGCAGCTTTCGCTGTTTCGCTGCACTCCGCAAGCCTCTTTGATATGCTGCGCAGGCACAGCAGCTGTGAAGTTCTGGCAATCTGCTGCAGCCTCTCCGCTAGCGGCACTGAAAACAAGTCAGGAAAGGTCTGTCTGCACAGCAAAGTTATCTCCAAATAACAGCCCTTATTTCGAAATAACTTTCCTAGCGTCTACACAGCCAAACCGCTATTTTGAAATTAATTTGAAATAGCGGAGCGCTTATTTCGAATGTGGTAAACCTCATTCCAAGAGGAATAACGCCAAATTCGAAACAGCTATTTCGAAATAAGTGCTGTATAGACACTTATATCAAAATAGGGGGCCTCCAGCCTTCCCAGGGTACCCTGGTGGCCACTCCAGCCTCAATCAAGGACACTCTTCTCCCTCCTCCATCCCTAGAGCCCTTAAAGGGGTTGACTCTGGCCACAGAGCCTGTGCCAGCTCCAAGCCTGCCAGCCCAGAGCCAGCAGTCACTGCCCCTGAACCAGTGGCCCCAAAACATGAGAAACAAGCCACTGGCAGCCAGCCCTCCACTGCTCCCCCGGATCAGTCTGCCAGCTCCCAGGAGCCTGCCAAGACCTGGAAAAGGCAGGTGCCTTCCTGGTCCAGGGTGGAGATCATGGATCTTATTCAAGTGGGGGGGGGGGGGATGCCCCCAACATCCACGATCTCTGCACTAGACGGAGGAACGCGGCCGTCTATGGCAGGATAGCCACCAGCCTGGCCACCAAAGGCCACATGCGAACCCAGGAGCAGGTTTGCATGACAATCATATTGATGCAGTGAGACCCCCAACCCTGAGCTTCCCCTCCCCCTTCTTCCCCTTGCTTCCCCCTTCCAGCTCCCTCCTCCCAGGTTTCCCCCCTCCCTTCTCTTCTCCCCTCTCTCGCCTCCTTTCCCCAGCCTCACCGGAGTTTCATTCCTTCCCCCCCAGTTTTGTTAAATAAAGAGAGTTTGTGTTCATGAAAATACGTGTATTTTATTTGACATCAGGAAGGGGGGTTAGGGAGGGGTAAGTGGAAGGACGTGAGGGAGGAATGAGGCACAAGCCCCCAGTGGGGCAGACTAGGGAGGCTCTTAGTGCTCCTCAGGGCGGAAGCTCTCCTGCAGGGCCTCCTGGATACAGACAGCCCCCGTTGGACCTCTCGGATGGCAGCCTGCAGAAAGTGCAGTCAGGCTCGCAGCAATGCTTCCAAGAGAAGCACCAAAGTGGCCAGGGGCAGCTCTGGCTCCATAGAATCATAGAATAATAGGACTGGAAGGGACCTCGAGAGGTCATTGAGTCCAGCCCCCCGCCCTCAAGGCAGGACCAAGCTCCGTCTACACCATCCCTGACAGATGTCTATCCAACCTGTTCTTAAATATCTCCAGAGAGGGAGATTCCACCACCTCCCTTGGCAATTTATTCCAATATTTGACCACCCTGACAGTTAGGAATTTTTTCCTAATGTCCAATCTAAACCTCCCCTGCTGCACTTTAAGCCCATTACTCCTTGTCCTGTCCTCAGAAACCAAGAGGAACAAATTTTCGCCTTCCTCCTTGTGAAACCCTTTTAGATATTTGAAAACCGCTATCATGTCCCCCCTTAATCTTCTTTTTTCCAAACTAAACAAGCCCAGTTCATGAAGCCTGGCTTCATAGGTCATGTTCTCTAAACCTTTAATCATTCTTGTTGCTCTTCTCTGTACCCTTTCCAATTTCTCCACATCTTTCTTGAAATGTGGCGCCCAGAACTGGACACAGTACTCCAGCTGAGGCCTAACTAGTGCAGAGTAGAGCGGCAGAATGACTTCACGAGTTTTGCTTACAACACACCTGTTGATACAACCTACAATCATATTTGCGTTTTTTGCAATAGCATCACACTGTTGACTCATATTCAACTTGTGGTCCACTCCATGTTATAGAGTGCTGTGGTGTCCCGAGTGAGAGAAACCAGAGCACGCAGAGACAAAATGCTTTACTATCTCTCATCGAGGTAGATAAGCAAGCAGGGAAACCAGAGAACTGGCTGTCCGGGGGGGGGGGGGGGGGGTCCCTTTAAGCACAGACCTCAGATAGCCTCAGGCAGCAGCCCCACACAGCAAGTCCTGACCTGGTGCCTTGCGGCCGGCCTTAAATGGATTCAGAGTCCACTCAGTGTGGACGCGCTATCTTGCATTTCAAAATAGCATTCTGCTATTTCATTTTGTGTGTAGACGCGTCATTTCGAAATAACTATTTCAAAATAACACTGCAGTGTAGACATACCCGAACACTACTTCCCCGGTACCCAGTCTGCTTGGTAGTGGCCTGTCATTTCAATGGGCCGTTAGAGCTGGTAACTGGCAAAAGAGCACACAAGAACTTAGTGAAAGGTGGAAGAGAAAGCTCAAATGCTACAAAGGAGCCTGAAAATAAGGACATTGCTTCATCTGTGCAACTGCCCTTCAAAAGAGCATCGCCAAGAGCTGTTTTCTCAGAGAAATCTAGCAAGGGTTACTTAAGCCACTGTCCTCACTGTTGGATTTGAAGCCATCTCGCAAGGTTTCACCAAGGAAAGTATCAGAGAGTTGAGGCTTCTCGCTGTAATTAACCGACTCCATTTTAAAACAAAGATATATCGTTCCTCGGGTGAGCTGAAGCTACGCAGCGTACTGCTGCCAATGGCACAAGGAAAGAAAAACAAAATAAAACAAAACCAGTGTTCCCTGTAAGCTGCACCCGAGCTGCCACTTAGGAGACATTCCAATGCCACCCTGCTGATTAGCAGAGCGCCCACAGCTAGGTTTTGTGTTTCTACTGGTGGTGCACATTCCCACATGCCACAGTGCACATAAAATTATTCCACACGTGGACGGGAAAGATTAGAGGGACAATTGCCCAGAACTCCTCCAGTTTAAAACAATTTAGGAATCTTGGGAATGAAGCGGGGGGGGGGGGGGGGAGGGGGGACCTCAACTATTAAAATACAATTGGAGAATTATTTCTAAAATGGGGATCCCTTTAATGAATTCATGGAATGAGATCATGATCCCAAAGATCGGTTTGCTAGTTGATGTCAAACTGAGAGCAGCTATTAGTGCTTGCTGAGAACGTGCCGTTTTGTGTTGTTATTCTCTTATCTGTATCCATAGGCTGAACCCAGTATTTTTTTTAAAAAAAAGCTTTAATTCTCTAATAGCACTGAATATTTATAGCACTAGCACAGGCCATTTCTTGCAACTCATTTGGGTAGGTGTTATTATCCTCACTGCCAGGGGAGGAAAGTGGAGACGTTGGCACATTAAGTGACTTGCCTAAGGTCATGTGAGTCAGTGGCAGAGCGGCAACTAGACCCTACACATTCCTGGCTCCCAGTCCTGGTTCAATGCATAGTTCAATGCTCTCAACCATGCATTTCCCTGCACAATAAAGAATGAGGCGCTATCTACTCTCTGCACTGGGCTTGCCCCACACAAGTCACAGCCACGCCAAGTTTTTCTACCTGTATCCCGACTGCAAATAGGCCTCTCTGAATACACAAGAACATTGAGGCACTGCTAAGCGGGAAAACCCAAAAGCCACAGAGACTGTGTGCGCAAAGGTTTTGTCCTAGTATTTGACAATTCCTTATTCCCCTTTAAAGGAAGAGATGGGATTGGAAAAGCCCCTCCCAGGCCCCACTCCCCGCCACCCTCCGAGAGCCCCCACACCATCCTTTCGGACATGGATCACCCTTACCTATTGAGCTGAGGAGAAGCTTGTCTCGACAACACTGCCCAGATAGCTGAGATTAATCAAAAACAAAGCAGTTAACAACACCCGCAAGGAGCCAAGCTCCGCAACACATCAGCACGTCAAAAACGCCAACGGAGGAGAAGTGGGAAAAGAAGCCAAAAAAAAAAAAAATAAAAAAAAAAAAATAAAGCCCCAAACCAAATGAGGCTGGAAACAAAAAGGGGAAAGAAACAGAAAAAGAAAGAAATCAACGAAGCGGATGAAAACACTGCATACAAGCGCAGACCACAGTGCTCTGACAAGCATTGTCCTGTGATTTCCCTATACCTGCTGGGCCTCACCAAGGTGTCCTGGTGTAACAGATTGGTTGGAGACATATATATATATGCACACACACTCATACACACACGAGATATATATATATGTTTTTGAAAGACAATAGAATTGATTTGAGGTTGACTTTGTTAGTACAGACCCACCACGGATAGTAGCATCCCTCTCTGACCCATTCACCCAGTCTTCTAAAACCAGCAACCAACAGCAGTGCTGAATGGGCTAATTGGGTTTCTAAGGCTTTAAAGCTTCCAGGTACCAGAGAGAGTAAGTGAAATGCAAGGGGAGCACCGCAGGGTGAAAAGCCAGCTCCCACCCCCAAACCTTGCTGCTTTCCCGACACCTCAGCCAAAGCTGGCGACACACCATCCTTCCTCCTCGCCTGACCCAAGCTCTTCTCTCCACTTCCCTGAACTTCTTGCTTACTTCAAGCCATTCATCCCTAAGCTCCACGAGTTGAGGGAACTGAGAGGTTAGACCCCCCGCTATGTGAAAAAAATAGAATTGAAAACAAAAAAAGACAAAGGGATGGAAGGAAGGAACGCCTACAGGCTCTAAGATGCTGCGAAAGAGACGGGGGAAAGAAGAAAAAGAGGCAGAGACGGAGGGAAAGAGAAGAAAAACAGAAAGACGCTTTGCCTGGCGCACCCCTGGTACCTGGAAAACCAGCCACTGGAGTTTAGCACAGCAGCCTCACTCTTTAGGGTAGGATCTGAGAATACCGGCAGCTTCCTGCTTTCCGCTCGGGTGAATTTCTTCTCCTTGCATGCTGTTCATGGGACTAAGTCCTTGCACCCGCTTCCCGCCCGAGTCGTGGGACTGCAGCATCGCTTTTGGAGATGGAGGGCAGGGTGACCTTTGGGGCCGTCTCTGTCATTCGTTAATGGTCACTAGACTTCGTGGGGAAGGGCAGAAAGAAGCCAAAGAAGCGGGCACGCTCAAATCTTCCAGGAAAGTCAAGAGCCAGGAAATAAAAAAGCAAACTGCCGGTGACCCAACAAGCACAGGTAGTGAGACCCCTAACCTAGCTCCTGGCACGGGTGGGCCCTTCTCCGCACATCCGAAAACACAGCCGTCCCAATTCCAAAGAGACTTGCGAGGGGAAGAGCAGCTGTTGTCGAGTAACACACTGTGAATGACCGATTGCTCCTCTGCCTATGTAACCCATTAACGTGAGCCATGTCCTAACAGTGCCGGCAGCGAGAGTCTCTTCCGAGCTGGGTCCTACCAATGCCAACTGGAAGTCACCTCCAAAAGGGATGCTGCAGCGCGTCCAGACAACCCCTATGATTTCGGATGATGATGATGATGATGGGAGGAGGGAGTTGGAGGCAGTGGGTGAGGTGGGGGTAGGGCAGGAAAGGCAGATAAAGGGCAGCTAAAGGATTCAAACAAACACTTACCCTGAAGTGGATAATGTTGTCGGTGTAGGCTCAGGTCTGAGAATGTCCTCCCCAGCCCTCCTCGGAGAAGGAATTTGTCCAAAAACATCCATATTGTCCCCAGGAAGGGAGGGGCACTGAGAGGAGGGGTAGCCAGTGGCCAAAGAGGTGAAAGCCATGGCAGGTCGGTAGCTGGGGCTGTCTCCCCTGCTGCTTTGACCCGGGGAGACGGTCGACGGGGTGGACTTGCGGGAGAAGCTGACCGCTGCGGGGGGCTGCAGGGTGATCTCCGATATCTCCGCTTGCTGGATGAGGCCCGGCCGCGGTCTGGCACGTGCAGTCAGCTCCGGGGAGCTGTTGCGGGAGCTGAGGGGGCTTTGGGTCAGAGGGGAAAGCCTCGAAGGTTGTAGCACCACCTGATGTAAACTGGGCTCAGCCCTCCTGACTTGCCGAGGGCTAGGCCGAGGTCTGGGTTCGGGCTCATACCACCTGGTGTCCAGGCCAAATGTGCTTGTGCCACTGTGGCTGACTGACTCGGACGGTTCGTGGTAAGGCAACACGGGTATGCCCATACCTTGACTGGTATGTCTTAGCTGCCCTTGACTCGTCATAGGTTGCATAGGTTTGTCCTGCCATTTGGTGGTAGTGGGCACAGAGGGTTGGCTTCTGCCAGGTGGCTTGCCAGTCCAACTCTTTGGTGCCTCCAGGGGCAGAATGCCAGGGTAGGACGCAGGGACCTGGAGAGAGGAGGGGGGCGGGCCCCTAGGAAGACAGGCCATCGGCTGCACACACTCTGCCATGTCGCACTGGTGGAGCTGGTGAGGGAATATCATGGGAGATGCCTCCAGGCCGCTGAAAGGGAATTCAGCCCTGCCCCATGGCTCAGGAGACCGGCCCCCTGTTGGCGTCTGGGTCAGAGGCAATGTGCTGTTGGAAGCATTTTCTCCATTCTCCTCAGGTATGGTAGGGTGTCCAAAGGGCCCCTCGGGGTGTAGAGGAGGGGAGGACATGACAGAGCTGAGGGGGCTGACCTCTGGCATGTAGAAGGGCGGAGGATCCATCTCCCCAGGACTGCTGCTGCTGAGGTAACCGTAAAATTGACTGTGGTGGAAAGGCCTGGGGGCTGGCGGTCTGGCCTGACCAGTGGCCTGCAGGCGACTCTCCAGAGCACCTGTGCCCTCCAAGCCCCTGTGGAATCGGGGGCTGTATGCTGGTGGCGGAAGGTACGATTCCTGGCTGGAGGAGAGAGGAGTCAGCTGAGATTTGAGGGCTGCTACAGATGTGGGCACAATGGGGTCGTCGTTCTCTTCGTCGGACTGGCGAAACTCAGGGTACATGTCTGTCTCCTCCACAAAGGGGAAGCCTTCTATCCGGCGGGTCTTTAGTGAGGGCTCCATCTCGGAAGGGTCCATGACAAAGCGGCCATCAGGCCCACGGCTGATGAGCTCAATGGGAGTAGTAGCCTCGGCTTCGGCTTCAGCCTTGGAGACACTGTACTTCTTGCTGCTAATGGCCCTCTTGGTCTTCTTGTAAAGGGACAACTCCTTCTCCTTGCTGGGGCTCAGCATACGCTTGCCCTGCTGGCCTTGGTCATCAGAGGACTCCGAGGGGGGGCGGAGCGTGCGGATGCTCTCGGGACTCACTTTACCGGAAGACAACCTGGACCATAGAGGAGAGAAACCAAAACAAAAAGGGGGGATGGTCACGGGGAGAGGAGAAAAAATCTGGAGGGCTTGCCCAGCAGGATCTCAGGCCAGCTGGACACAAAAAAAGGAAAAAGCCTTAATCGTTCCCAAAAGAGGGCGGCCTGGAAGAATTTTGTGGGGGCATTATTACAGTGGCAGAAGCTCGCATGGTTCTAACACAGGCCCCAGGAGTGGGCTGGGAAGGGACAGGCATAAGAGATAAGACCAACAGGTGGCTGCTACTTCTCCCCGAGTGCCAAACAGAGAAATGTTCCATGCTCCCTCATCCCCCCTGGAGCAGGCAACCCACTGCAATTCCTTGAAATCTGTTTCACCAGCCCATAGGACTGAATGACAACAAGGCCACTGCTTGGTACATTCATTGGATTCATCTGAGCCTCTTGTAAAACTAGCTTGGGAAACCTCTCAATAAGATGTTCTCCCTCATGTGATTTCACTCCTAGTGCTTTCACCTGCAGCTGGGGAAGAACAGCACAAGACCATCCCCATTTGCAAAATTTGGCAACTTCTGATCCCAGCTCCCAACATGTGAAGAAAAAACACATATCCATTTCCCACAAGCCTGGAAGGTAAGGGTTAGTAAGGCTCCCAAAGGAGAAAGGGGCAGCTGCTCGGAATTCACCTATCCTACCCAGACGTCTTGGGACAAACAGGATTCAAGAGAGACTTTGCAGATCCAGCTGGGATAGTGGGGGCAAGGAAATTGCAAAGTGCCACCTTCTCAGTGCAACTAGAGAGCCCACAGGAGGGGGGGACGACACCAGTGGAACAGGATAAAAAACACCAAGTGTCAGGGTAAGCACGGGAGTCCTGCCTCATGCGCCAGAAGCTTCAGATGAGGTGATCAGAGGCTACACGGTTACACTCACAACAAAGACACCCCCCCCTTTCTCTAGCTACCCTTGCTGGTGGAGACACTGAGCACTGCTGATGGGCTCCGAGAGGAGTTGAGACCAGCGGGACACAGTGATCCAGGGTCTTTAATGGAGTCTGGGGGAATCTTCAAGGCCAAAAAGAGTTGCTCGTAGAACTCCACATTTCCCAGTTACAGGGGAAAAAAATGCAAGGTGAAATATTCCTAGACACAGTGAAATTGCATTAATGATCCAACACTTCTTTTAAGGAACCACTTCAAAACTGGCACTACAATTCCACCTCAAAACAGACATCCAGCACTGCTCCCTTGGGAAATCTCCCAGGCATGCTTCATTGGTAACTATTTCCTCTGCTTCTGCTCCAAAGCCAGGCCGTCTCCTGCAGACTATTTCGTTCCACACAGTTAGGGAGACACCCAACACATCAGACACTAGGATCACCAAAGCTGAGACACTTCAAGTCAGATATTTCCATGTCATGAGAGTAGCATCCCTATAAAAAGGTGCCTCCAAAAATCTACCAGCTAAAACATAGCCTGAGTGGCATCTCTAAGGCAGAGATACTTACGGAGACTCCAGACTCTTCCTGCAGTGGGTTATCGAGAGAGGAGGGTCTGGAAAAGAATAAAAGGGGCAGTGAAGAGAGAACGCTAAAAAGGCACAACCAGGCAGAAAGGAGGCAACAGAAATCTTACATCAACATCAAGGGAAAAAAAAAAAAAGACTCAAGAGGCAGCCAGATTTTGGTTGATCTAGTGCTCTAATAGTCGCAAACAAACAAACAAACAAACAACTCCAGACAGTTTCCTATCCATCCTGTGGTCACTGAATTATACACACTAGAGATAAGAGTCCACCCTCCGCAGGCCCAGCCAGTATGAATTTCCCTGCATTCCTTGTTCCAGAGCCAGCTTCCATCACTTAACAAGGGGGGTTCTGCCACTTCCTTTGGGAGATTCTCTATAGCAGGAGGGGCCAAACGTACTGACCCTCGGAGCCGCATACCAGAAGTTCAGGAGCTGCAGAACACTCACACCATGCCCCATGGGCAGCGCCCGCGGGGGCTTGGCATTTCATTGCCGTGGGGTGGTACCTGCTGGGCAGGCGCACCTGGCTGAAGGCTTGAGCTCTGGTGCCCCCTTCCATGGAGCTAACACCACGAGACCCCCACCTCAGTACAGGACAGAAGCCCCTGGTCCCGCCATCTTGCCAGAGGGCAGACTCATGAGCTCCCTCTCCCAGTCTGATTGGCAAAGAATGTGAGGAGCAGCATGGGGAGACTCCAGGAGCTGCACTTTAACTGCGAAAGAGCCACAGCTTGGACACACCAGTTCTATAGTCTAAGAATACAACCCTTAGAATCACAGAGCTGGAAGAGACCTCAGGAGTCACCAAGTCCAGCCCCCTGCCCGAGGCAGGACCAACCCCAACTCAACCATCCCAGCCAGGGTTTTGTCAAGCCGAGACTTAAACACCTCTAGGGATGGGGATTCCACCCCCTCCCTAGGGAACCCATCCCAGTGCTTCATCACCCAGTAGTGAAATAGTTTTTCCTAATATTCAACTTAGACCTCCCCCACTAACTTGAGACCATTGCTCCTTGTTCTGCCATCTGTCACTACTGAGAACAGCCTTTCTCGATCCTCTTGGGAACCTCCCTTCAGGGAGTGGAAGGCTGCTCTCAAATCCCCCCTCATTCTTCTCTTCTGCAGACTAAACAAACCCAAATCCCTCAGTCTCTCCTCATAAGTCATATGCTCCAGCCCCCTAATCATTTGAGTCGCCCTCCGCTGGACCCTCTCCAATGTGTCCACATCCTTTCTGTAGTGGGGGGACACAATACTCCAGATGTGGCCTCACCAGATCCTTCTCACACTGTCTGGTCCATGAAACACCAGTGATGCAAGCAACTGGTCTTGGTGGCCCTCAGAAGGACGTGACTTGAGAACCAGCCACTGGAGGGCTGTGGGAAGGAGTCTGCAAGCAGCTTCTCTTCCCCAAGAATGAAAAGTGCCCAAACCTCAACCCTACTGGTCTAACAGATTTCACCATTAGGACGGTCCCCCTGCCACGTCAGTCTAGGTACCGCTCTCAGTTTCTTCTTCATCCCCACCTTGCCTCCCCCATTTCTGATCACAAGAGGTTTCGGACAGCAGCTGAGGTTCTGATACAGCCAGACGGCATCTCCACTCCTACTTTGTTCTAACACAGCAGCACTTTGCTCAGAACTGAGATGTTGAGATTTCCACAAGCCTCCAGACCTCAGCACCCACTTCTGACATGATTTAATAGCTAACCCATCTGTCCGGATGAGAAGTGAGGAAAAATGGGGGAGGGGAAGGGCCAGGATCCAAACGGTCAGAGAGGAAGGACCGAGTTAGGACAAGCTTCTTCTCCCGAAGACAAAGAGTGAAGTTTACCACCAGATGCCCCAAGGGGGGGGGATGTAAAAGTAGCAGGACTCACCTTTCTTGCGCTTGAGCTTGCGTTTGCGTTGTTTGTTGACAAAGCAGGCAGTTAGTGTGCTGAAGAGGATGGCAGCAGCTAGAAAGCAGATGGTGGCAACAATGCCCGCCAGCACCGGTCGGGCCAAGCCTTCGTCTGTCAGGTCGGGTGGGGGGAATAGGTCTGCAGGAAGAGGGGAAAGGGGAATCCTCTTAAAGAAATGGTTGTCCCCCACCAGGGTCCTCATCACTGTCTGGAAAGTGAGGTTTGCATAGGGCATGTAAACTGCTGAGGGGATTGGTGCTGAGGTGCGGAGCCATTCCCTACCAGGTAATTGGGCCCAGAGTGGTAGTGAGTGAACGTTGTTACCATCAGATGCCTGGGAGGTGGCCTGAGAGGAGGCCTGTTCTAGCACCTGCTGTAGTAGTGAAAGGTTGCCTGGCAACATACCATAACCCTGACTTGCAGAAATCACCTCAAAGAGTGAAAGGTCCCTGTGCCCCCATTCACTCCACCTTTCTGAGGAGACCAAAGATGCTGGGAGCTTCCCAGGCCCGTGTTCATATCTCATGCATAGCCATATGGTAAGCAAGCACCCCAGAGGTAACGTAAACACCGACCTACAGGATGTGCACTCACACCCTCAGTACTTACAGGCCACTGAGCGGTTACCCAACAGCTTTCAGATGAGGATGTTCAGTGGTTCCTGACCTGCTGAATTTGAATCAGCAAGCTTGGCATGAGTGGATTTGTAAGTGTTAGTGTATAATTTATGGGAAGTGATTTAACATGATTTATGCAAACTACATAATCTAGTCACTTAGTCGTTCATATCAGGGTTTGTAAACCTGTTATTAGCACCAGCTGGTAGAACTTTTTGGGGCTGAGATGGCAGTAAGTGACATTGTCTAGCTACACCTGGACATAATCTGAGGTCATCTACACAGCCCCAGGCAAGCAAGTGCAGGCAGGCAAACTGCAGAAGAGGAAGCTAATCTTTTTTTTTTTTTTTTTTTTTTTTTAAGTTACATCCAGCAAAATGTTTCTGCATAACACCACTTGAGGGCAGTGCTGGACCGGCTTTGCCCTGTACACTGCAGAATTGAGATCTCATTGGTCTCGTATTGTGCGCTGGTGTCATTTAGGTTCCCATCGCTCTTATTTGTGTCTCACCTTTCCTGGATTATATTTCCTTCCATCACAATGTGCTATGTTTGACATGGTGGATTCTCCTGCAGTCTGTGAAATACACCTCTGAATGCAGGGCAGCAGTGTGCTTTCTTGGGCTGCTATACGCTGCAGTTTATGTGGAGCTACAATGCCGAACCGTGGTGCACTGAAAATCCCTATTTAGGGATATGCTCCCTTACTTAGTACCCTACTGTGCTGTTATTAGGGATATCAAATGCCATTTAATTAGTTAACTAATTAAGGAGAGGGTGAGGGGAACATTCCAGTCCACGGGGCTGAAGTGCCTGCCCCCATCTGCAATGGCTGGACTGGAGCAGTCCCCATGCCAGGGGCAGATGCTGCTCCAGCCCTGAGGGGCTGCTGGTTCCCAGCCCACACAGGCTGGCAGTCGGCAGTGTTGTGTGGTGATCGGAAGGGGGCGCGGAAGCTGGGGTGGGGTAAGGCTGCTGATTCCGCCCCAGTGTGAGGTCGCTGTTAAGGTGATGCTCCACATCCCTAGTTGGTACAGTATCTAACACCATCTTTTGCTTCTGGCCTACGTGCAACCGTGTTGTGCCATCTTTCCTGCTCCAGGCTGCGCCAGTCTGCATAGTCCAGCAGTTGTTTGTGGACATAATCGTGGGAGTTGCAGAATATACCATTTCTAGTGAGGTCAGAGGGCCCACAATTCCCAAAGTACCCGGCAGCAGAGCCGGCACCTCACCACACTGCGCTACTGTTTCCCCTGGTGGAGCATGTGCTTACGTTTTTTGGGGGCTGGAAGAACACTTACCTGTACTGGAGACACCTGCTATGTTACTGGGTTCACTGATGAGGTCCTGCATGACAGCCAGAACTCGGAACTCGTACCAGGTGTCCTACGGCACCAAACACAACACAACCACTAAGAAGCAGCTTACTTCCACATTTAGCACACCAGAGCAAATCAAGCACCAGGGCAACTTCTTCAGGCCAATGATGAGGCTCCTCAAAACTGTCCTACGAGAACTGCCCTTCCCCAGGCCGAAAGGGGAATATGTTCTTTACCGGGTCTATGCTTCAGGATACCAAATTAGCCCTTACTGTGGAAATAAGCAACAGATACCCTGAAAGTATTCCCCAGAAGCTCTCCCAGGGCTGCAACACAGATGGTGAACAATCAGCTGTTGAAGAAAAGGGCCAATCCGGGATAAAAACCCCAAGAGTGCTCAGACAACCACTTACCTGAGACAAATCCTTGGCAAAAAAGTCGCTATCACTCCCCAAAATGGCATCGTCCAATATCTCCCACCTCTCCCCTATGCGGAACTCCATGATGTAATGGTCAATTGGAAAGCTGTGATTGGCTGGAGGAAGCCATGACAACAGGACTCCTTGCTGTGTCCGATTGGCTGTTAGGCACCTCGGTGGAGTAACCAGCACCAGGGGTTCTGGAGTTGTAACAGGGAATGCTGAAGACACACAGAGTAGGGAGGGGTTGGAGCAGAGAAAACGTTTAGTGGAATCAAGAAAAAAAAAAGAGCAGTAGGTTCTACAGCTGCGGGTTGAACCTCTCTAGGTCCAGCACTCTCTGGTCCGGCAACATCTGTGGTCCGGCATGATTTTAGTTGGCCAGATGCCCACTTATCGTGGGCATGGCCAAGTTTCCCACAGTCCCATAAAGTTTGTTTACAGCCACCAGGCCTGGCTCTCAGTGTTCTGTGCTGTTCTTTAGCTCTGATTTACCCCTACAAGTCTTCCGAGAGCCCAGTGAGCAGTGGAAGTGTTGGCGATGCTGCTAGACAATATTGACCTCCCATGGTCAGCAAATTCTCTGGTTTGGCACCGGTCAGGTCCCGAGGGTGCCGGACTAGAGAGGTTCAACTGGTAGCTACTTTCTTGAATTCATTTCAGTGTGCACGTATGCCTTTATCTTTTGTCAACCACGCACTGCAGCTCCAACACCACCTGCAGCTGTGCTGCGTAGGATTTACGCCTGAAGAGCTCTGACTCCACAGGCCTCCCGGCATACACCAACCACCTCCAAAATGCACAGGAAAAGACTGCACAATGGAGGCCCACTAAGGGCATTTTATTCCTCTCTTACAAGCACGGACCATCGGTTGCCCATCTGAGAGCGGATAACGGAGTAGAGGAATTCTGGTCTGATCCACTATAGCAGTTCCTATTGCGGTGTAAGATCTGCAGCCACAATGGGATCTACACGGTCTCTTTTCTGAAAGGTGCCAAGAAGTCTGTGTGCCAAATGTAAGGTACCACTGGACTCATTATCTGAACCAGACTAACATGGCTACCTTTGAAACCAAGAAGTCTGTATGAGAAAAGGAACCATCTTAGATAGGAGTCTAAGAAGAAAGGGGGGATATAGTATTACAGAGTCCATTCATTCCTGGAACTTTTGAGAGCAGCACAAGGAAACTAGCAGGATTAGCGATTCTGCACCATGACTTGGACCGAGATAGGGTGTACTTTACAACCAGCTAGTGCCTATGAATTTTAGTTACTACCAGAGTGGGCTGAACATGAAATGGAGACCTAGAGGGGAATGGTGCTGTGGTTTGAAACACCCAAACCAACCAGTCCCCACTCAAGACAAGATTTCAACGTTTATCTCTGCAATCTGGTGAATCCCGTAGTGCCTGACGAATAAGCCATGGGTCACATTAGTACTTGCACGGGCAACATCACTGAACATAACAATGGCCACAGTGGGTCAAAGGTCCATCTAGTCCAGTATCCTGCTAGGTAACCCAGAGGGAATGAACAAAATAGGGAATCGTCAAGTGATCCATCCCTTGTCACCCATTCTACTTTTGACAGACAGAGGCTAAGGACACTATTTCCACCCATCCTGAATAATAGCCGTTGATGGACCTATTCTCCATGAATGTATCCAGTTCTTTTTTGAACCCTGTTAAAGTTCTAGTCTTCACCACATCCTCTGGCAAGAAGTTCCACAGGTTGACTGTGTGTTGAGTGAAGAAAAGCTTCCTTTTGTTTGCTTTAAACCTGCTACCTACTAATTTCATAACCCAAGAACCCCCTAGTTCTTGTGTTATGGGTTCACGCAATCATTTTCCTGAATATACTTTCTCCACACTGGTCATGATTGTATAGGCCTCTGTCACATCCCCCTTTGTCTCCTCTTTCCTAAGCTGCAAAGTCCCAATTTTATGAATCTCTCCTTGTATGGCAGCCTTTCCAAACACCATATTTTTGTTGTCCTTTTCTGAACTTTCCATTGCCATGATACCTTTTCACTGACACCATTAACACAAGAGGGAACCTAATGAATGTGACCAAAGGACCCTTCCTCATCTCAGCACCCTTCTCCTATCTAGCAGCCCTCTGACTTCTCTTTATCATCCCCATGCTGTTCCAACTCACCTAGAGTGTTCACAGTGACCACCTCGCTGAAGGCGCTCGTACCGAGTTTGTTTTGAGCCAAGACACTGAACTGGTACGCAGTCTCTGGTTCCAGGGTGTCTACCTGCAGCCAGCTAGGACCAGTTGGTACCGGAAGAGACAGCCAATCATGAGGTCCAAACTGCGCTCTCTTCATCCTGGCAAGAGAGAAGACAAACAAACTCAAGTGGTGGTGGGGGGGGGGGGTTTGAGAGAAAGTCTGAATGAATGAAAGAAGAGAGAGAGAGACAGAGAGTCAACCCCTTAAGCAGTAAGGGAACTACCCCGCATGCGGGATTGGGTTTCACATACCAGCAACACATGCGGAGAGTCTGCTGCCTACAGATGTGAACTGCCTTGAAACTAGGTCAGAGGAAAGAGGGAAACTGGGATTCAAATTGTTTGCTTGGCGCACAGGGCTCTTTACTTGGTCCCACTGTACACCCAGTTGGAAACACAACTTTATTTCCTCTTGCCAGCCCTCCCGCCAATATTACCCCAGACCCTTAACGAACAGCTCTTAGGATGATTGTCACAAATAACAGAACAGAGTCAGAACCTGATTACTGGTCATGACAAAAAAAGGACATTTTGTTGCTGTTTAGTCCTGTTATCACTGCCACAGCTATGGCAGGGGGAGAGGAGTCTATTCTGGCTCATTATTCATCAGCAAAATTAATTAACTTCCCAACAGACAATAAATATTTCCCCCGCAGTGCAACCCCATTGGAGACATGGAGCCAAACTGTGATATCTAGTTCATAGGAGCAAGCCAGGAGTCACTCCAGGGAAACCAAGGGCGTGACTCTGGATTTACGGTTAGGACAAAGAAGAGCAGAATTTTATAGACAATTGCCCAGATTCTCACTTAAACCAAGGCCCATTTATACGGTTGGAGCGATGTAAAAGGGTTTAAAAGCGAGAGTCAATGTTATTTACATTTCAGAACAACGTAAAAGGAGCCTTTGCATAAATGAGAATACATTCCAATGGGTTTACACAGGCATTAGGACGACAGAAACGGTCCTCAATAATTTCCATAATTGGTGATTAAGCACAAGCCAGACTGAAGGCAGGGGAGGGGAGGATAAAAAAATCAGTCAAGTTGGGATCTGATCTCAGGATTGAAGGGCTAGCTAGCAATGGCAATTGGGGGAGATTGTCCCCTCTCTCCTGCAAAAAGCTGCCTCTTCTCACTTGGAAACAAAGTGTTAGAGACAAATAAGGAAATACTGAATGCACTTTTTAAGAGTCATTTTTTTTCCTGACAGAACAGCACAGTTTTGGTGTCGTGTCATTCAGAACAGCTGCACTTTAAGAACATAGAAGGCAAATTCTCTGAAGTAAACTGAGCTCATCAGTTTCGTTTCTATCTCCCATCTTTCTCTTGATCTCCTTCTTCGGATGGTGGCTATCCTGGCCATTCAGAGAACAAAGGCTGTAGTTGTAATCCTCACAGACTTCTTCCAACTCAAAACACATGGGTTGTCACACTCTGAACACCACTCGAGTGCTAGACTAACCCAATACAGGATCCACGAAACCAGCCAGGAGAGCAAAGAAAAGGGGTGATTTTAATGAATCTAGTGAGATGGCAGGAATAACAAAGCTCAGTCAGTCTGGGAAGACAGGGCCCTCTTGTTTCTCAGCTGGCACCTGCCTCTTCCAATCACTCCTGTGCCATCTTCTCTTTCCCCACAGATAACGGGTAGAAGGCACCCTTAGCAGGTCTCCACAAAGGAAAGTTTCTGACCGCGGATGGGACCACCCAGAAAAAAAATGGGTATTTACTGCACAAGGTAACTTCTGAAAACATCCACTCAATATGCAGCAGCAGTCAAAAACCAAACAGAAATGTTAGGAATCATTAAAGAGGGGATAGAGAATAAGACAGAGACCATCTTATTGCCTCTATATAAATCCATCGTACGCCCACATCTTGAATGCTGCGTACAGATGTGGTCGCCTCATCTCAAAAAAGGTATCTATTGGCATCGGGAAAAGGTTCAAAAAAGGACAAAAATGATTAGGGTTTGGAACTGGTCCCACTGGGATTTTCCAGTTTAAAAAAAGGAGGCGACTAAAGGGGGACATAATAGAGGTCTATAAAATCATGACTGGTGTGGAAAACGTGAGTAAGGAAAAGTTATTTACTTGTTCCCATAACATAAGAACCAGGGGGTACCAAATGAAATCAATCAGTAGCAAGTTTAAATCAATCCAAAGGAAGTTTTTTCCCCACACAGCACACTGTCAACCTGTGGAACTCCTTGCTAGAGGAGGCTGTGAACACCAGGACTTTAACAGGGTTCAAGAAGGAACTAGATAAATCCGCGGAGGTTAGGTCCATCAATGGCTATTAGTCAGGATGGGTAGGAATGGTGTCCCTTGCCTCTGTCAGAGGCTGGGAATGGGCGACAGGAGAGGGATTGCTTGATGATCCCCAGAGTAGCGGCTCTGCATATGTCCCTTAACTGTACATTCTTAAGGAATGCAGTGGAAACTGCCATTGAAGTGGAACATGCTGTGACTGGGGGGGACTTCTGTCATGAGCTGCACGGCAGGTGGGAATACAAAAGGATATCTATTTGGTAATCCATTGACGGGACTGCTGCGTGCTTGGATCGTATGGAAACCCA
This sequence comes from Pelodiscus sinensis, assembly GCF_049634645.1. Taxonomy (NCBI): domain Eukaryota; kingdom Metazoa; phylum Chordata; order Testudines; family Trionychidae; genus Pelodiscus; species Pelodiscus sinensis. Next base: position 16,058,334 of record NC_134736.1, read on the forward strand.
TACTCAGGGGGAACTGCAGGATGATTTGGTCCTGCCCAAGTAAAAAGTAACAACTCTTCTTACCTCTCAAGCGTGAGGAGACGCTTCTTTAGTATCCGTGTGGTTTAGGGGGGAAAAAATGAAGGCCGGTGTACGGGTTGATTGATGTGGAAGTAAGAGGCGACCTTCGGCAAGAACTTAGAGTGGAGTTGGAGTGTGACTTCATCTTTTGTGAAAACTGCGTGGGGCAGAGGTTCTGCCGTGAGGGCTGCTCTCTCACTAATGCACCTGGCTGCTGTGCTAGCCACTAGAAATGCCAACTTCATCGACACGTCGAGAAGGGAGCAGGTCACTAGCGGTTCCAATGGGGTCCTTGAGAGCTTTTAAGAGCACGCTTTAAATCCCCTGGTCGCACTTCCAGGTATATATTTTGAATTCCTGTGAGAAAGTTTGGTGATGACAGACAAGCCATCTTTAGGTTCGTGGAAAGTGGTGATGGCTGCCAGATGGACTTTCAGGGAGCTTAGGACTAGTCCTGACTCTGAGGTCCAAGATATACCCGAGGATTCTGGATAGGAGAGCTGTAGTGGGTAATAGCGGTTTCTGGTGACATCATAGGGAAACAAGCCAGTTAACCAGCTAAACAGTTTAACTGGTTAACATTTAAATGGGATTTTACATCCCTCATGAGGAGTCGTACTGCTTAGGGCCCTGTCTGCTGCTCGGGACAGGAGAGAAGGGACTGAGGGAGCCGCATTGGGTGCACAGGGCACTACAGGGTACCTACTGAGCATGCACAGTGCAGCCGGGCACTGTCAGCAAAAGTCTCCAATTGCTAGTGATAGTCTCCAATTGCTTGAGTGGAGCATCTACAGACACCACTTGAGAAGAGCTGTTGTTACTTGACATGTACTGTGCACATTTACCGTCCACTGGGGGTGTATCAAGAAGAGACTTTTTTCAGGTCATAGCAAAGCTTGATATACTGTAAAATCCAGCGTGAAATAGGCCGGGCTATAACAGATTGCTCTTTAATCACCTCAGCAAATAGTCCGGGAGAGGATTTGAAAGACTGATGCAGGTAAAAATGTCACAGCCTCCAAGAAATGGAGCTTCTCTTCAGCTTTGGAAGAATAAGGCAAGGGAAGAACAATCCTGAACTTGATTTTCTTAAGAAAGCTAAACAGGCTTTTCAAGTCCAAATCACCTCTCATTAAGGATCAGGATGTAGCAGAAGTAGAAACGTGTCACTGGGATAACCAATTTTAATCACAGCTGTACTTCTTGCTGTAAAATAATACAATGAGGAACCTACTAATGTCTGTCCACCCATTTGGCAGAGGATGGGACAGAGGCAGGTCTTTGCCAAAAGGTCTTCTCAAAGTCCAATAAAGCTTAACTATTGGAAAAAGCAATTGTGGTGGGGTGGCTGCCACACTTGCACATAAAAGGGATTAAAACAGGCTGGAGAGAGAGAGAGAGAGAGAGAGAGAGAGAGAGAGAGAGAGAGAGAGAGAGAGAGAGAGAGAGAGAGAGAGAGAGAGAGAGAGAGACTGTGCAGAATCCAGCCAGTCAGGGGCAGGCTTATTAGAAACCAATCACAAGGCAGCTTGCTAGGACAGCCCTGATATAAAAGGCAGCTCAGCAGATCAAAGAGGAGTCTCTCTGGAGAGCAAGGGAGAACGGCAGCCTAAAGGCCAGCACCTAGGACAGAGCAGTGCTGGGCAGGCTCAGGGGAGCAATGGAGAGCACCTTCCAGCCTGATAGCTACACAGATCAGAGAAGGAGCAAGAGCTACGGGGAAGTGGCACAGGGAATGCGGGCAGAAGGCAGGCGGAGGGCAGCAGGTGGCTGCCACTTAGGCTATGTCTAGACTGCAAGCCTCTTTCAAAAGAGGCTTTTTCGAAAGATACTTTCGAAAAAGCCTCTTTCGAAAAAGAGCGTCTAGACTGCAAGCGGAACTTTTGAGAAAGCAAGCCGCTTTTTCAAAAGAGCGCCCAGACAGTCTGGATGCTCTCTTTCGAAAAACCCGTTTGCATTCAAGAACGCCTTTTTTTGAAAGAGCACTTTCGAAAAAAGGCGTTCTTCCTCGTGAAATTAGGTTTACCGCCGTCAAAAGAAAAGCTGCGGTCTTTCGATTTAATTTCAAAAGAACGCGGCTGCAGTCTAGACGCAGGTGAAGTTTTTTCAAAAAAAAACCCTGAGTCTGCACACAGCCTTAAGGTTCCCAGGGCTGGGGCCCAGGGCCTGAGTCCCTCCTCCCCTCAACCCACTGAAGGAAGCAGCCAAAGGACTGCAGCTTGCCCCCAAAAGAGGGGCTCAATTAAGAGGCTACAGCTTAGCGCTGCAGCTTGGCACTGCAGCATGGGTCTGGTCTGAAGACTGCCCATTCCCCCCGAAGGGATGAGAATGGAGTTGGGAGTGCAGTCTCTGCCCTGAAAAGACCCTGTGGTCCAGGAAATGATACACGTGCAGACAACGGAGACAGAGGAGAGACGGAGGGATTTGGATTTGTTTAGTCTGCAGAAGAAAAGAGGGAGGTGGGATTTGAGAGCAGCCTTCAACTACCTGAAGGGAGGTTCCAAAGAGGCGGGAGAGAGGCTGTTCTCAGTGGTGACGGATGGCAGAACAAGGAGCAAAGGTCTCAAGATACAGTGGGGAAGATCTAGGTTGGAGATTAGGAAAGACTATTTCCCTAGGAGGGTGGTGAAGCACTGGGATGGGTTCCCTAGGGAGGGGGTGGAATCTCCATCCCTAGAGGTTTTGAGGTCTCGTCTTGACAAAACCCTGGCTGGGTTGATTTAGTTGGGATTGGTCCTGGCTTGGGCAGGGGGCTGGACTTGAGGACTCCTGAGGTCTCTTCCCGCCCTAGGATTCTATGACAACAGGTGAGACCCCAGTCGAAGGCGGCGCACTCAACGCACGAGACCTCACGGTCAGACTCACCAGCAGGAAGAGCCTCAATGGTGAGTCTGTGCCCTGCTACGGCAACCCTTTCTGGAGTGGGAATTTGCAAGAGGCCTGACAGTCTGTGCGGACTGTTGTGCACACGCTCTGCTTGTCTTCCCAAAGACAAGGCACTCTCCTAACAGTCTTAAATTGCGAAGCCCTCAAAAGGAGGTGATGTCAACTCTGGAACGATGGCCTCATCTGGAAGAGATATTGGTAGGGGACAGATGAAGCTTCCTTCTCAATCTCCTCTCCATTAAAGAGTGCACATCCACTCAGTGTGCAGCGGCAGTCAAAACAGCAAATAGAAGGTTAGGAATCATTTAAAAAAAGGGATAGAAAATAGGACAGAAAATATCTTATTGCCGCTATAGAAAACCATGCTACGCCCACAAACGTGGTCGCCTCATCTCAAAAAAGATATATTGGCATTGGAAAAAGTTCAGAAAAGAGCAACGAAAATTATTAGGGGGTTGGAACGGGTCCCATATGAAGAGAGATTAAAAATACTGGGACTTTTCAGCTTAAACAAGAAGAGACTAAGGCAGGGGGGAATATGATAGAGGTCTATAAAATCATGACTGGTGTGGAAAAAGTGAATAAGGAAAAGTTATTTACTTATTCCCACAATATAAGAACTAGGGGTCACTAAACAAAATTAATTGGCAGCAGGTTTAAAACAAACAAACAAATGGAAGTTTTTTTCTTCACTTAGCACACAGTCAACCTGTGGAACTCCTTGCCAGAGGATGTGGTGAAGGCTAGGACTTTAACAGGGTTAAAAAAAAAGAGCTAGATAAATTCATGGAGGTTAGGTCCATCAATTCTTATCAGCCGGGGTGGGTAGGAAAGGTGTCCCTAGCCTCTGTCTGTAAATGAGTGACAGGAGAGGGATCATGTAAGGATTAGCTGTTGTGTTCCCTTCCTCTGGGGCATCTGGCATTGGCCACTGTCGGCAGACAGGACACTGGCCTAGATGGAACCACAAGAACCTTTCAGACAAGGCAGCCTCAGGTCTATTCTATTCTTCCCTTCCACAAAGCCAGCGTACAGCAAGGTTCCCAGGTGCACTCCTCAGGGTTCATGACCTTGTGAGATGACATCTCCAAGTCATGGCAATGTGAAGTTGTGGCAAATAATGTCACTCAGTGTGGTGTCCTTGAATTGGAATGGGATGACAAATATCAACAGCTGGGACCTCTACACTCTAGTAGGAATATGTCCTTCAGCAATAACCCCCCACAGGATGCAGTTTATAATCATGTCAGAGTATCTAGGGGGGACTACTGTAAATATGAGAGAACAAGAACTACAGTGCACATGACATGAAGAAAGCTCCCAGCTATTCATCTAGGCAAGTCTACAGAGCAAGAAATAAGGGATGGGGAGAAGACAGATAATGCCACAAGAGGGGGAGAAAGGAAGCATGAAGTTATGGAAGCGAGTAACCAAGGAACAAAGCCATGGGCCCAGAGGAACTCAGCATCCGCCAGAAAGCAACAGTGCTGCAGAGAACCAAGAGTCTTTCTTGCCTAACACAACTACCCAAACAAATTAAAATGACAGCTCCCGGAATCCTCGGTCAGTTGGGATGAGGGCAGGGAAGAAGCAGCTGTCAAACCTTTGTCTGGTCCAGGTTTTCCCCTCCCACTGGCTCCTTACTGACACCTGACCCACGTCTCTAAGCTGTCAGTCTCAGTAAGTAACTGGAACAGCAGGTGCTGGTTATAAATCCAGCACTGACTACCATCAAAGCACGGGGAAAGCTCTCCCCTAATGAGACTGCACATACACAAGCAGCATGTGTGAGCTCCCAGCTGCTGTCCACTGGACTCTATCCAAATGTCTCTGTGGAAATAGGCTTGCTTTCACAGCACCCACTGCCAACTAGAGGAAAGGGGGGGGGGGAGAGCTGAAACGGAGTCTGGGCTACACATGGGACTTGGTGGTCCCCACCAGTGTGTACTCCCCCTAATAGAGGTGTACCCAGAAGGTATTGAGATATGTACAAGTGATCCTTGGATGAAACACACTCTTTAGAAGGGATCAACCAACAAGAGGGGGGTTTTCAAATGCCATTCTCCTCTCTGACTCCCCTGGCCAGCTAACCAAGGCAGATGCGAACAACCCTTAGAGCTCCTTATAAAGAGCAGCAGCCTGCAAGTTTTGGCCAATCCTCCTTTCACCCAGAGTGGAACATCCATGGCTGTGCGTAAGCTCTTAGTCTCTGCATTAGCCTGCAAAGCCAAAGTCCCAGGCCAGGTCTCGCTGCCGGGTGCCTGGAGTATGGAGGGTGCTGCCCAAACCCAATTCAATCCTAATCCAGCCCAATAGCCTCACTGAACCCTAGCTCCCAACACAGCACACGCATGGAATTCGCTTTGTAGGCTCCCTGGAACTTTATTCTGGTTTGTTTGTTGGACAAGAAATTGACATTTTTGACAGAAGGGGTGAAATTTATAACCCAAGCTTCCCAGCACTGCTGAAAGGGTGGTCTACGGAGTAACGTCAGCACTGGGAGCGCGGCACCACAGGAGAAAACACCACGTTAGAAGGATGGCAGCAGCCATGATCAAGGACAAAGGTGAAAAAGAGCCAACACCAAGGTGCTCGACCTGCAGGGAATGTCTCTGAGGAGGGTCATATCGATACAGAAGGGAAAGAACGCATCACCTTCCCCAGGGCCCAGACTTCCCGGCTGCGACGGAGAGGAAGGCTGGCATTGATAAGCAGACACTAGCCATGAGCAGTAACTCTGCTGCACACAAGCCTGTTTCAGTTCTCTCTCCCCAGGCCATCTGGCACCATATCCCACAGGGTCTCCCTGGCTGATGCCTCCCCGGAGCAGCTAGCACTCAGAGGGATGACTTTCTACTGCTCCTTTCTCTTCCTCTACCCAGAAGTGGTTCCCCCACACATGGGGCCTAGGGTCCAACCCCACCGTACAGTCCTTACATGAGGTTTGGGTGAAGAGTCTCCCCTCTTCATCTTCCCCCTCCGCTGTTTTCTTCTTATTCGAGTCTCATTTTGTTTGGGATCTCCAAGCAGGTGTGGGATGCTGGCTTCTCAGGAAGGTAACCAAGAATCAGTTAAGGAAGCTGGCAGCAAACAGCAGCAGCTGGCATCCTCCTCCAAGGTGGAACGCGTTTCAGAAGGAAGTGTGCGGGGGGGTAATCATTCCTTCTCAAGGACATTTTAATCAGAGGCAGTTGTGTGAATTCTGCACTCTAAGCGCATTCTCTTGCTCGTTCTGGGCTCTTTTCCTCCCTCCTGTCTCTCTCCCTCCTTCTAGCCCCTTTCTTTTGTCTCCTCACGCTACAGCCCAGCTCCCCACCCCTCCCAGCTCCAGTACAGTGCCGGGTCTAAAACAGAGCAGCATTTATCATGGGAAGCATGTATCCAATCTCCACTCTATCAGCCGACTCCATCTGGCCAAATTAAGAAATGAAAGACCGAATGAACCAACTGTGGGGGTGGGGAAGGAGGAGAGAAGAAAACTGTAGCTGAAGCAGGGAAGGTCACCATCACCTTTGCATTTCAGAATTCAGTTGACAGAGATCCCAAGAATCCGCTGAGCATCCAAATTAGACTGGCCTGTGCTGCAGTCCATTATGGTTCCTGCACCAAGGATCGACTGCAGAAGCATCTCCAGGCTGCACGAGGAACAAAGGAAGCCTGGCTGCGAGAGCAGCCTCACCGGAAAGGGATGGAGGGTCGCTGCAGTTATAAAGTTGGGAATTTGAATCTCCGGCGCTTGCTTTGAGTCACACTACTGCTGGCAGCCAGCTGGTGCTGCCATAGAGGTCCCTCCCGAGTGGAAAGCTGTGGATTGAATGCCGGCACGCATCTCAGCCTTGGGGGACTTGGTGTGAATTTTGCCTCTACTGCTATAAGACACGGATCCAGACACACCCAAATGCAGTCAGAATTTGAGCTTTACTTGGGAGAGGTGCCAAGCAGCTTTTAAAATCTATCCACGGTTTCGGCCAATCGTTCCAAACAGGAGAACACTGACAATATAGGTAGAAAATGAAAGTCTCTTTGGTTATATATACTGAAGCTCTCTAGTCTGCAACATCCGCGGTCCAGCATAATTTCAGTTAGCCGGATATTCACTTAGCATGGGTGTGGCCATGTTTCCGACGGCCCCAAAAAGTTTGTTTACAGCCACTCGTCCTGACACTCCGTGTTCTGGGCTGCTATTTAGTTCAAATGTATCCTTAAATGTCATTTAAGAGCCCAGCAAGCAGTGACAGCATTGGTAATGCTGCTAGACAATACTGACTTCTTGTGATTCGGCACCGGTCAGGTCCCAAGTATGCCAGATGAGAGATTCAACCTGAATCATTAATGTCCATTAATCAACTGTTGTCTTCCTTCGAGTTCTTTTCAACTGGGGTTTCTAGTCTGCATAGACCCAGTGGCAGCGGGAAAGGCCCTCCCCCAGGGCATCTCAACAGGAAGAAGGGCTTTTCACCCCAGACCGTGGGGTCTGCTCTTGGCTCCACTGTGCTCAGCTGGAATTCTACCTTTGACCTCAATGGGAGCAGAAGCGAACGCTGGGGAAGTGCCAGTGGCATTGGAACACGGCTCACTTTTTCTTACAGCTGCCATGGCTCTGGAAAAGGACTAATAATGCACCAAACTCACCTAGATCATAGGATCCCAGGGCTGGCAGAGACTTCAGGAGTCATCAAGCCTATGGCCAACCCCAACTCCATCATCCCAGCCAGGGCTTTGTCCAGCCAAGATTTAAAAACCTCCAGGGATGGAGGTTCCACCCCCTCCCTAGGGAACCCATCCCAGCGCTTCCCCACCCTCCTAGGGAAATAGCTTTTCCTAATATCCAACCTAGACCTTCCCCACTGCAATTTGAGACCATTGCTCCTCGTTCTGCCATCTGCCACCCGTGAACAGCCTCTCTCCTTCCTCTGTGGAACCCCCGTTCAGGTCGTTGAAGGCTGCTCTCAAATCCCCCCTCACTCTTCTGCAGACTAAAGACCAAGTCTCTCCTTGTTGGTCATGTGCTCCAGGACCCTCTTTTATTTATTTTGCCCTCCACTAGTCTCTCTCCAATGTGTCCACATCCTTTCTGTAGTGGGGGCTCCAGAGCTGGACAGCGTGTTCCAGATGTGGCCTCAGCCGTGCCAAATAGAGAACAATAATCACTTGTTCATTGTAGTCAGCAAATAGGAGACTTACTTTGCGTGAGTCCCGAGTGGTATTAGAAAGCTGGGAAGGGGCGACGGGGGAGGGATCGCTTGGTGATTCCCTGCTCTGTTCACTCCCTCTGGAGCACCTGGCACTGGCCACTATCAGCTGACAGGACACTGGTCTGACCCAGTGTGGCAGCAACTTGTGGCTGATGGGCTGCATGCGGCCTGCCAGGGTTCCATATGCAGCCCACACCCCCTCTCTACCCTCTGCCCCCACGCGCTGGGGCCCCCACATTTACCTATTCTTCCCTTCCAGCCTTTCCAGCATCAGCTGATTCACATCCTTTCCCCACAACTCTCCATCTCTTCCAGAGCTTGGATGCCCCAAATCCGCTGATTTGCAGCATTCAAGCGCTGGGAGGGAGGGGAAAGAGCAAGGACGGCCGATTCATGGTGCTCTGGAAGTGCTGGGAGGGAGCCGGAAGAGCAGGGATGGGAGGTGCTTGGGAGAGGAGGCGGGGAAGAGACCGGGCAGGAATTTAATGGATGGAAACCTCGGTGCTGAATTGCAAAGCGTCTGCACATCTTTATTCCTAATTTAAGAAAGCTTGCAGAGGACAGATCCAAGCAGAAGTTGCACTGAGCAGGACGAATTGTCAAGTAAGCATTTTTATTAGTATTTGAGGTTGATGCCAGTTCTATTAATATATGAACAATGAAAGTATTTCTGCTTGTTTTCAAATATCCAGAGTTCTGCATATTCACGTATTTAATCTTACTTTTCGGTCATGTTAGTGCACGTGACGGATTTCAACCTGGTGACCCATTGAAATGAAGGAGGGCCACTCACTAGCCTAGCTGCCCAGCGCTGCAGTTCTTTTGTTCCAGGACGGACTACCCGCAGGCAGCTGTAGAGTGAAGAAGTGGTCTTTTGACAGTCGTGTTTCTTGAGAATACACTTTCCAGTCTCTCTATTTTCTGTCTGTGATTTGTCTTTTAAACATTCAAAACAGGATTTTCAGTGCAGGTGGGAACACAGTGAGACAGGAAGGTGGCAGTTAATGTCAAAATGTATTTCCCCTCTAATAAAAACAGAATAAGGTTTTCCAGGGCTGACAGAGGGACCAAGGAAAGCCCGGCAGACCTAACGCTGTCTACAACAGAAAGACACACAAGGGCACAGGAGTTGACAACTGCATGTGTCAAGACTTATCCATCTGTCTCTCAAATCCACTGACCGCAGGGGTAGGGAGAAGGGGGAAGAGATGGTCTACCAGGACAAAACCTCGATTAAGCAGCCACTGAGCATTCAGCAAAATACGATCAGAAACATTCCCCCAGCACTCCCCACTTCGACCGTGCTGGGGCACCAGGGTTCAACAAAGCAAAAACCTCACAGGCCAGATTCGTAGATGATGGAAGTGAGTGTCGTTCCATTCAAGTCAATGGAACTAGGCTGACAGACACCGGCTCCAATTCCGACCCCATGCTTTTCAAAGCCCCTCTACTCCCACCCCTGCTAAGAAATGGCAATGCCTATGATTGCTCCAAGGAGAGAGGAATCGAAGCAGAGAGCAAAGCATGCTGGGATGACTCACAGAGGGCCGTACCAAACTGAGAATGTCTGCTCGTATCCGCCGTCGTAGCCTGGCTCCCAGGAGACATTGGCAGAGGTCATGGAGACCGCGACATGCACGCTACCCGGGGCATGAGGGCTTGTGCCTGCAGACAGAAAGAAACTCAGTGTCAGAGGCAAAACAGAGAAAAACACACACTAGCGGGGCCAGTCACTGGCGCACCCAAAAGTACGGCAGCTGTAGGACTGACTGTGGGATTTCTGGTTGTTTAGAAGACAAGACAGGAGCCTAGAGAAATAGGAGCTTAGGAATGGAAGGACATTTTCCCCTTAAAGGACTTTTTAAACTTTCCTTTCAGGAGGCAAGATCCGTCCCATTGGAGAATGCACCAGATCGGCCAGGGGCACCAACCCCCCCGTCTGGTAGTGCACAAAAGGGACCCATTCCAAAGAGCAGCTTCCCCAGCAGAAGGCACTAGTGGGAAACATGCGGGTGTGCTGGTTGGAGGGCAAACCTAGCCTCCTCAGTGGGCGAGTCCGTTAATTAGAGGAACCTCAGAAGAACGTGCTTTAATATCTGGGAACTCACAAGATTATGAAACCCTCAAGTTTTAACCAAGTTGTCTTCTAGCTGGGAGGACACACTTGGCCAGTGAGGACAGGAGCCCTTCGATCGGCCGTGGGATGTGACCAGAATAAAAGCACAGATTTAAAGACAGTATCGCTGGAGGGTGAAATTAATGGAAAACGTTGCTCTTCTTTTCATGGCAAGCGTCCCTGAGTAGCACCTTCCACACACAGCTCGGAGCAGCAAGACAGGAAATATGAACCTCCCCCATCTCCAAACTGTCTGGCAGCCAATCCATTCACTAGCTGAAAGTCCGGGTAGTCAACTCCAGGGGCAAACAAAGGATTCGTCTACATTACAAATCCAGGTGCAAGTGTGGCCCATCAGGGACTCCGGGTACATACTTGGGTTACAAACCCCCTTGCAAGTCCAGACTGCTGCGTCTTCAGTCACGACACTCCCTGCGGTAGCTAGATTAATGCTACCACAGGTAACCCTACACATGCTTAAAGTGAAGAGTTGTACCCAACGGCACCAGGGAGCCAGGCGCTGGAGACGCTGGGCTCAGACCCATTCAGAACACAAAGGAGGGTAGGGAAGGATGGGAGACGAATCCAATAATGTTTGCCCACAGCCAGAGGCAGGGGCTACCGTCCTGCGTGGCGGGTACACGAAGGGGCAACGGCTGTCCTTTTTCTGATCACATCCCTCCACCCCTCAGCGACTCCTCGTCCTCCCCCGCCCCGCCATCCCCTGCCTCAGTCCTTCCCCCACCCCTTCCCCCCAGAGACCCTTTGTCATGCACATTCTTTGCAGGGCCTTTGCTTCCCCACACACGACCATCCCCCTCCCTTCCCTATTCCCCTGTAGGTCTCCCCCTCCTGCCCGTACCTATGACTGTAAGGTGGGTGTTGGCAGTAATGCTCGTGACCACGTTGGTAGCGACACACTCCCACTCCCCATGGTCGTCCTTGCTGAGGGACTGGAACTGCAGGCTGCCACCGGGAAGGGTGTTGTGCTTGCTTCTACTGGGCTTCCCTACCTTGGGCAAAGAACAGAGAGAGCAGAGGGGAAGAAAAATAACAACTCAGAAGCACATTGCAAGGCAGCGGCAGGAGGGAACCCGCTAGGCACTGCAAGCGAGACCTACAGATTAAGGGGGTCAAAAGGCTCTGGGCTCTCCAGCACTTGGGCTGGCTACGAAGACTGGCAAATGGCAGGAAAATTGTGGATTTTCAGTGAAACATGCCAACTAAAATGGCACAATACTTAGAGCCAACACACGCAGGACAAAGTCCAGGGCTCACCACTTGGCCGGACACACACCCACACCCACGGACCCCAGAGGGGAGTCGACCTGGGACACACTCTAGCACTGCAGATCAAAAAGCACTGTTAGCTGCAGGAAGCTACTGTAGTCTCTGGTGCCAGCCACTGGGAGGAGATCCGATCACACACTCAGAGGTCTGTATCCCTCGGGGGAGCGATACTCATCTCCCATTGCTCCAGTTGACACTGTCAGACCCTAACACCGAGTCACTGCTTAGTGCCCACGGCAGCCCGCAAAGGAGATTTCCATCTTTTACCTGGTTGTAAGTTTCCAGACTAGAGGGCAAATTTGTCTCTGTTGCAATGGTACAACTGTGGGGCAACGGGCGGGGGACGGGGGGAGAGCACATGCCTTCCCCCAAAACCACCATGGGAGTAGAGGCAAGGGGCCAGCAGCCAGTGGGACCAGAGCCTCTGGGGGACCCAGAGGACTAGCCAGGGGTGGGGGGTGTCTGGCACTCGCATCATAAGTCGGGCCCCAACACGGCCCTCGCTTGCTCTGCTTCCGTGGCTCAGGGGAGGGGGCGTCACCAGCCCGGCACTCACTGACAGGAAGCAGAGTGACGTGGCCAGGGAGCAGGGGAGTGGAATGAGCTGGGGCTGCGTTGCTCCGCTCCCCCCGCACACTGCTAGTGAATGGGGGGGGGGACCCATGCTGCTAGCACCAGACTCCCCAGCCCTGCTAGTCCCCCCCAGGAAGGGAAGAGGCGGGGTGGGGTGGAACATGGGTAGGAGAAAGGCTGGGCACAGTTAGGGCTGGGGGCAGAGAGGGGTTGTCCTGCCCCTTCCCTGAGCTAGGGATGCCAGTCATGTGGCCACAACACCCCCCTCCCATGTTCCTTGTTGGTCGCCCTGTGTCTCTCTAGGAATGCTTTAAATACTCCTCCACGTCACTCTTCAAATAAGCGGGATCCACTCCACAGCGTTCTTCGGTTCAAAAGGGCACCCTTGACCTCGGCTGGGCCCATTCAGGAAGACGAGCCTCGAGGCTTTGTTTTGCTTCAATTGGGGGGAAAAAGAGGACCAGTGTCTCAGCCATGAAAAGGGAGATGGATTCCATAAACCACCCCCAGTCAAAGCCACCAACTGCACTTGTCCAACTCCTACATTGCTCTGAAGTCCTCATTCTCCACAATAGGTGCCTAGCTCTTCTGTGGATTTCTTGTGCCTAGCTTCGCTGGGATTTACTGGCCTTCTTTGGAGCACCTGTAAATGGACTAGATTTTTTTCCCCCCATGGGAGCAGGGCAATCAACTATCCCAAGTGGCTAGCAATGCTAAATCCAAGGCCTTCAGTGGCCTCTCCATGTAAGCCAGGTTTGAGGTGGCAGTAGCTTTCATGAACCTGTAGAGTATGCAAAGGCCTTTGCTTTGATGTTTTCTGGGGAAACCCAAGTAAATCCAGACTAGACCTGGCTGAAAAACGCTGGAGGATGACCTGCCTTGATTATCCCTGGCCATAAGACACACAAAACCCTGGGGCCGAAGAGGATGCGTGGAAGAGCCGGACACATTCATGAGAGGATTAAAAGAAATGAAGGAGAGAGGAAAGAAGATGGACAGAAAGATGCACCAGTTCTGCACCAATGGGCAAATCGCTTCCATTTCTCATTTTCTTACCCGTGTCCAGAAGGTTTACACTTGGACTATGTTGCCATCTTCTGCCTTGAACCCACAAACATCAAGGGCCGAGCCAGTCGCGCACGGTCTTCCACCGTAAGCCGGCGGACCCTCGCACTGACTGTCCCCGCACGACCACTTGTTTATCCTACTGGGAACCTTTCCGTTCCCCACTCTCTCCCCTCACCCAGCTGCTGTGCATGGGAGAACCCAGCCCTATGGGCCACGTAGGCAGGGCTGGAGAGCGCCATAGAACAGCAGCCCATAGAGAAGAGGAGTAAAAGGAGAAGTAGCCTGCGGAGAAGACCCAGCAATAGGGACAAAGGGCAAAGCAGGTCCCACGGCTGTTCTAGAGGGAGGAAGGAGGCTTGAGAGAAGGGGCACCAGGAGCGCCGGGAAGCCCAGAAGGAGGGACTATTGGCCACTGAGGAACAACTATCGGTGCTACCGGGAAACAAGAAGCAAGCATCTGGGCAGAAGAGCCAGTGCGACCCTCCATCCCTAGCTGCCAGACTGTGTAGATGAATGGAGAAAAGGCTGCCCATCAGGCCGCAATCCACCGGGCTACGGGACAGCCAGTGTCAGACTTGCCAGTTAAAGGGCTCCACGTTAAAGAGGCATATCGGGACGTCATCATGACAGGGTCATTATCAAGCCAAAGCAGGCTGCATCCCGGGGACCGCTGCCCCGTCCACGCAATGGACACGCAGGGAAGTTCCATGCCAATGCCATGTGCCATCTGGCAGCGTTAAAGGAACAGGCCGGCTCTTCAGCAATCAAGGATGCCCGTGGGGGGCAAATGCCCCCGGTTGCAGAATACACGTTCTGCCAGGGGAGTAACACAGAGGCAGGACTTCGCTAAAAAGCCGGGTAGCTTCCGCCGAGTGAGAGACGCTTTCCAAAGTGCAGCCAAGGCCAGTCACGGGGAACCCCCGCCCTACCCTCACCAGCGCTTCCTCCGCAGATGCACTAGGGTGCTAGCCCGGCACCCTCCCCACACGGCATCGCAGGCGGGTTAGTCCATCCTGCAGGCGGTGCCCCTGGCCGAACGGATCGGAGAGCTCAGGTGGCGTTGCTGATCTGGATACCAGTGTGGAGCGGCCAGAGGAAGAGGGGCAGGGGCCGTGCTCAGCGTGGCAGATGCTGCTGTGAAGGTTTCGTGGCACTAAATGCTTGGATGCCAGGAGCTGGGTTTCCCCCACCCACCTGCGGGAGAGGAGGGCAGTGGTACAGCCCGAAGCGAAGCAGCTGCACCTGCAGTTTGTTCTTACCGGGACAGAGTGTGGCTTCTCTGTCTGCAATATTCATCAAAAGCCAAAGGCACTGCAGATTTGTCTGGCAGGCCGGGTACCTTTCTCCAGGCGATGACAGGAAAGGGGTCTCCTGCAGCAGCACAAGGGATCAACAGCTCCCTCCCTGCCTCTTGTCTGTACTCCCAGCCTGGTAGCACCGTGAAATAGGGTGGGTCCTACAGCAGAGAGAAAACTCAAGTAACTGTCACCAAATCACATTGGCATGAGTGTATTAATACATGCATGTCCCACACGCACGCATGCCCCACACGCAAACACCCAGGGAATCACTCCTTGGAGCGCCACTTACAGCTCAAGTAAAGAACTTGTGGGCTTTAAATCACCTGGATTTTAAAATCACTGATTTAAAAAAAAAATCACCTGATTTTTTTTCAATTCACTGATTTAAAAAAATCGGATGGAGGCATTGTAAAACTAAGTGAAAATGTGTGCTGTAGCAGCTCTCATTTACAGCGACTTTATATATGCCGGGGAAATTTCTAGAGGATCTCTACTTGGGCATCATCTCTGAATTTTACATAACTAAATGTGGAGGGGATAAAAACATTAGAAATTAAGGCCCTGAACTTGCAAACACTGAAGCAGCTCCTTAACGAACCTTTTTCTTCATGTTGAAAGCTGTAACAGGTTTATAAAACATTGTCATTGTAAACATTAAAAAATAAAACATTAGCCATTGCAACACTGAGCTTTTCCTTTTGTTAAAAAAATTTGGGAAGGTTATTCACAAAAACAGCCTGATTGAGTTCATTGGAAGCACTAACATGCTTCAAGTTAAGCATGTATATTAATGTTTGCACAATATTAGAGGCTACAATTATACATTTATTATAAAACCTTTCTTAGTGCCAAAGACCTTTACTTCAATGTTAGCAAAGCTACTGAGGCCACGTAAATTAAGTTCTTGTGGTTATTTTTTAAACACACAAACCAAAATTTTCAAAAATAGGAACCTAAAGTTAGGTTCCTAAGCACATATTTTATGCACCTAATGGATTTTCAAAAGCATCTTAGGGTATGTCTACACTGCACACTTATTTTGAAATAAGCTATTCCAGAATAGTTATTCCGCAATAGCTTATTTTGAAATAGCATGTCTACGCTGCAGGGAAGCCTCAAAATTAGTCTGAGGCAGGCTTCCCTAATGTAGACATACATTAAAGCCCCAGGAGGCACAGGGGAGGAATAACTCAGAATGGCTCTGGTGAGGGGCTATTTTGAAATAGCAGCAGTGGAGTGCACGCGCGCACGCGCACACACGCACACACACACACGCACACCCTTATTTCAAAATAGCTATTTTGGAATAGGCGTTGTTCCTCATAGAACGAGGCTTACATATTTCGGAATAAGCCATCCGTTATTTCAAAATTATTTCGAAATAACAGAATGGCTGTGTAGATGCTCGCATTGTAATTTCAAACTAATGCTAATTATCTTGAAATAACGGTATAGTGTAGACTCACCCTAAGTGATTTAGGAGCACAAGATCCACTGACTTTAAACTATAAACCCCGATGGAGACATACAACCTACTTCCAGCATTTCAGCTTTCTTCACTTGCAAAAAGTTCAATACATTGAATAGATTTTGATCCAGTCTCCTATAGTATTCTTGCCAGCAAGTTAAGGAAATATGGATTGGATAAATGGACTGTAACGTGGATAGAAAGCTGGCTAGATTGTCAGGCATAACAGGTAGTGATCAATGGCTCAATGTCTGGTTGGCAGTCAGTTTCAAGAGGAGTGCCCCAAAGATCTGTTCTAGGGCCGGATTTATTCAACATCTTTATTAATGATCTGGATGAGGAGATGGATTGCACCCTCAGCAAGTTTGCAGATGACAGTAAGCTAGGGGGAAGGTAGATGCATTGGAGGGTAGGGATAAGGTCCAGAGTAACCTAGACAAATTGGAGGATTCGGCCAAAAGAAATCTGAGGAGGTTCAACAACGACAAGTGCAGAGTCCTGCAGTTGGGACAGAAGAATCCCAACCATTGGTACAAGCTGGGGGCTGACTGGCTAAATAGAAGTTCTGCAGAAAAGGCCCTGGGGATTAGAGTGGATGAGAAGCTGGATATGAGTCAACAGGGCGCCCTTGTAGCCAAGAAGGCTAATGGCATCTTAGGTTGCATTAGGAGGAGCATTTGCAGCAAAGCTAGAGAAGTGATTATTGCCCTTTATTCGGCACTGGTGAGGCTACATCTGGAGTATTGGCCCAGGTCTGGGCCCCCCACTACAGGAAGGATGTGGACGCATTGGAGAGGGTCCAGCGGAGGGCAACCAAAATGATTAGGGGGCTGGAGCATATGACTTATGAGGAGAGGCTGAGGGATTTGGGTTTGTTTAGTCTGCAGAAGAGAAGAGCGAGGGGGGATTTGAGAGCAGCCTTCGACTTCCTGAAGGGAGGTTCCAAAGAGGCTGGAGAAAGGCTGTTCACAGTAGTGTTAGATGGCAGAACAAGGAGCAATGGGCTCAAATTACAGTGGGAGAGGTCTAGGTTGGATATGAGGAAAAACTCTTTCCCTAGGAGGGTGGGGAAGCACTGGGATGGGTTCCTTAGTAAGGGGGTGGAATCTCTATCCCTGGAGGTTTTTAAATCCTGGCTGGACAAAGTCCTGGCTGGGATGATTGAGTTGGGTTGGCTCTGCTTTGGGCAGGGGGCTGGACGCGATGACTCCGGAGGTCTCTTCCAGGCCTAGGATTTTATAATTCTAATGTGGTTGGTCACAAATGTAGCACAGGCTGCTTGCTAGTCAACTTTGTGGTTTTCACACAATGCCACCCTTACGGAGGCCTTGCACTGACCTCTCTCAGCATACGTGAGCCCTTTAAAAATGACACTTCTTAGTAGAAAAAAGTCATGACATAAAAACCTGAAATTCTACCAACTATTTGAAAGCTAGCTCAAGAAACCAATACACACCATCCATTTCAGCAATTAAGGACTGAACAATAAAAAGAGAACTAGTGACATGTAATTTTAAAAAAATCATTATTTTTAATATAAAAAAAACTTCATTAAAAACATTTTTAATCCATCCTGATGTTTATAAAAACACATGCATGTTCTCCAGTCCCTGACACAGAACTCTTTAGCATGTTAATTCCATCATTTAAGAAACTATTAAACGTTTTCTGATAGCAAGGAATCCAACAGACACGTTACCTTCAGTACCAGTCGGGCAGGGGGGGACTGGCCCATCGTACCCAGGGCGTTATAAGGCACACAGGTATAAGTGCCGAGAGCGTCTTCTGTTACCTCTTCTATTTGGATTGACCCATCTTCCAACAGGTTCCAGCCAGAATACTGTGCAGGGCCAAGAGAGATGAGAGTTACCATGAGAAATTATCATTTATCCATGATCCCCAACATTGCAACATTTCTGCAAGCGGACCAAATCTCATACGCAAGTTTATTGGTAATAATAATTCCCTGTAATTTCTGGACTGGAGATCAGGGGTATTATCTGAGACCCTTCCTTCCCTTTGCTACTGTCACCTTCCACACCTTCAAACACGGCACAGTTGCAAATGAGAGAGTTCTGTATCACAGCTGGGATCCCCTTTGCAGATCAGACAAATGGGACTTTCATGGTCAGGAGCTGGGAACCTCTGGTTTCAGAGTTTCCGTCACACTAGAACCTTTCTTTTTCAACTCCTTGAATTTCTCTCTAGAGGATGATAAAAAGAACACCCCCCGAAGATGCCAACCAGATGATTACAAGAGTTCCTTCTGGCCCATTTGAACTAGATTAGCATAATGGTCTCCCTTCTGACCTGAAAAGAAAAAAAAAATTCTATCAATCAGCCACATTCCTGCCCCAGCCTGCCACAAACCAAGGCTACTCAAAGAGCATCAAGATGACCTTTAGGGGCCAATACCCAATGGACTGTCCAGACAGTGCACCCTGTTCTCCAAAGCCTTCTGAGCCCCTTTATAACTTCCCACCTCCAAGGAGCAGAGGCCAGAATGGTCTCATTAAGAGGTTTCATTTTATTCACAGTGTGAAATCCTCTCTTCAGAGATGGAAAAGACCTGTGGTGTATCGGGTCCACCAAGGCCTCCATCCCAGACACCAACGAAGGATTGCTGTCTAGTTTGCTGACGAATATATTGTATCCAATTTAGTTTTTCTTGTGCCAAGCAATGGAGATTCCAGCACTTTTTGGGGAACACATTCCAGGCCTTAACCAATCTCAAGCTCAGGAAATTACTTCTCCCTGATGTTTACCTTGAGATTGCTTTCACTCAATTTCAGGCCATTACTCCCAGACCACGCTAAACAACGTTTCTGCCATTTGAATGTTTGTAACCAGTCACAAAACCCACTCAAGATGTCATCTGAACAAATTCTTTTAATCCTTCCTCAGAGAAGTCATGTTGCTTTCTGCTTCTCTGAAATTCTTTCGCTGCTCCACAGCAGAGGGGAGAAACACAGAGCTTGAACTTAACATGACAGCTGCTGAAACCAATTTCGTCAACTGTGCTGCAGCCAGTAGCGGTGGTGTGTTTTACTCAGCTAACATTTTGCTGGAACATCACCATGCGAACACCAGGTGTGTGGGGTCAAGTGGCACCAAAATGGTTAATCCCATCCATTTGCTTCTGCCTGTCTCTCGCGTACGGACGATGGCCAAGATTTTGACACGCGCCCTGCCATTATTTAACGTAACATGTCTCAACTGCTTGGAAAAAAAATCTCTTGCTATGGCAACATATCCCGTTTCTAAAACCACTCAGGAAAACAAAGTGGTAATGTCACCCCTTCAAGAAATTTGCAGTCTAAAGAGAAGCTTGGACTCACACCCCACAAGGGTTACTTGCCTTGTGATTTCAGGAACAACAACAAAAAAAAATCTTATCTTGTCTGGACACAGTGGGTTTTAAATACTGCTTTAAAAACAGGCTTGCAAACATATCAGCTGGGCTGGCTAGCTAGAATGCATCTAGCCAACTGGTATAAATCTATTGCCACAGGGAAAGTCGTTGGCAAAGGGCCCAGATATGGGGTATGGAATACTTTGCCATGGGGAGTAATTTAAATACACAACCCAGATCAGTAGTGTTCAAGAGTCATTACCAGCAGAAGATGAATCGGGGCAGTTTCCAGTCCATTCTCTTTTGTATCCCCATTAGAAAAAAATAGCAGCAGCACAACTGGGCCTTTGTGAGTCTCCCTGAAGAGGTCAAGGACTCAGTGGGCCAGAGACCGAACTCCTCGCTGTCCTAGCAATGGACCCGACAACAGGGCAGGGTCAAGACAACACGTGGGGTTACGGACAACGGAGGCCTGTCTTCAGGGCTATGGAGCCACCCCTTTTTGGGGGGTTGAAATGTGTGCAGTGCCCAGATTAAAGGAGACAGGGCGGGTGAAACCCGTTCTTCATCTCCCTCCGCCAGACAAGCCGCACAGAATACACTGGGACGAGTGTTTATATTCCCAACTGGAATTTCCTCCAGCTGACAGCAGCCATCTTATGGCAACTGCATCATCGGAGGTGCCCATGCCACGGGAAGCTAATACAGAGACTGCACGCAAAGTTCTAGATCTGTTGTGATCCTCGGTTGGAACAATCCGAATCAAATTTTAAACCTTTAATATTTACATAAGAACGGCCGTACTGGGTCAGACCAAAGGTCCATCTAGCCCAGTATCCTGTCTGCCAACAGTGACCACCACCAGGTGCCCCAGAGAGGGTGGACCGAAGACAATGATCAAGCGATTTGTCTCCTGCCATCCCTCTCCAGCCTCTGACAAACAGAGGCCAAGGACACCATTTATCCCCTGGCTAATAGTGGACCTAACCTCCAGGAAATTATCTAGCTTCTCTTTAAACTCTATTATAGTCCTAGCCTTCACAGCCTCCTCTGGCAAGGAGTTCCACAGGTTGACTACACGCTGTGTGAAGAAGAACTTCCTTTTATTAGTTTTAAACCTGCTACCCATTAATTTCATTTTGGTGTCCTCTAGTTCTTCTATTTAGGGAACTAATAAATAACTTTTCTTTATCGGCCCTTTCCACACCACTCATGATTTTATAGACCTCTACCATATCCCTCCTCAGTCTCCTCTTTTCTAAACTGAAAAGTCCCAGTCGCTTTAACCTCTCCTCATATGGGACCTGTTCCAAACCCCTAATCATTTTAGTTGCCCTTTTCTGAACCCTTTCCAAGGCCAAAATATCTTTTTTGAGGTGAGGAGACCACATCTGTACCCATGCTATTTAAACAAAACACTTTCAAGATGGAGTGTTTAGGTTAACTATTAAAAGCCTCGAGTCCTTGCTCGGATTTTTATACTGGGATTATAGCAGGACAGAGACTCCTGAAAAGGGCTTTTTAGCATCAATTTCCCATAAAAAGCCAAGTCGGGGAGGCAGTCCCTTTAACAGCAATGCTGGCTTTAGACGTGGGAGGTTTAGCTAGGACACCAACAGGAGCTAAGTGGAGAACCTACAGCGAAGACTCCACTGAAGGGGAAGTTTAACTGGCACCTGAATTCCCTTCCCTCCCTCCCGATGGGAGAGGTGGATTTACAAAGAGCTGTTCACACCCCTGCTAGTATGTGGCTATAGACACCCACTGGGGGTGAATCGGAGACGGAGGGAGTTTACCCCCTCTGCATCCACAGGAGGGCATATTTTTTCAGTCGGAGGGGATGACAGCTAGAAAGAGCCAAATTGTTAAGTCAGATTCCAAACTCACATGCCTTCTAGAAAGCCAGGCCCCTTCCTTTCCCCCACTTCCTCCATTCCACTTTTCTTTCTACAACTTGCTGGGCCTGTCTGAGTTCCAAAAACACACTTCATAATTGCTAACAAGGGGTTTCCTCCGTAGCTTTTGCCACAGACCACACCTCCTCCCCTATTCCAGCTCAGCATTTCTTCTTCCCTTCCCTTTCTTTTGCCAAGATGATTCTCTCCTTCCATTTCCTCTCTCCCACCCGCATTCCTCCCTCTTCTCTGCTCCTACACCATGCCCAGGCCCAGAGGGATGGAGGCTGGATCATGGGCCAGAGCCCTCCTTCCCCTGGAGGACAAGCAGCAGAATGACTCTGGGCACCTCCCTCTCCATGAGGGTTGCCAGGTGTCCAATGTTCACCCAGACAGTCTGGTATTTTCAGCTCCTGGCTGGTAAAAAAATTCAGAGAATACTGGGCACCTGAGATATCCGGTATTTTCTGAATTTTTCCCCAGCCAGGAGGCAAAAATGCCAGGCACCTGGCAACGCTACAAACACTCAGCACCCAGCCTCCCTCCCCAGCCCCCAACACCTCCAGCACCCTGACCCCAGCCCCCATGCGTACCTGGTTCTGCAAGGCTGCCGGCACAAAACCAAGGGGAAGCAATGACTCCCCTGGGTCTTAGTGCTCAACCGCTCCCCTGTTCCTATCCCTGCACTCACTCTTAAAGGGGACTCACCCTTAATGCGGTTTTGGTTTTTTTTGGCTCAACTTTGGTGTGTTCCCCCCCCCCCTTATTTTTCCCTGGTGTTTTTTGGGGGGGGCAGAGAGTCCTGGCACTCAGCACAAATGGCAGTTCTCCTTCAGGTTTTCTCTGTTCACAACAGCACGTCTCCCTCTTGCAGGGCACAGCACCGGGTTTTGTTTGGGGGCAGAAGGCTGGCACCTGCTGTTTAACTGAGAAGGGAATCGAGTGATGGAAGGAGGCTGCTGAGACATCTACTAAGGAGTGGGTATTCCATCTGGGAGGTGCTGAATGCCAGCAACTCAGGCTCCATCCTGAATGCTGCTGAGCGCTCTGGCCCCGATCCGAAGCACAGCACTTGAGTGCCTGCTCACCTTTAAGCCCCATGGGCAGCCAAGGGAGGCAGGGGCTGAAGGACTTTTCCGGACTGAGCCCTTCATTCTCAATCGGACTTTTAAAATACCCACACGCGAGGGAAAGATGCGCACGGAACAGAAAGGTTTTTCACCACAGGCATCCGGAACGCGCGTGACACAAAACGTACGATGGCAATGCAAAAAACAGCCCCGTGGCGGCAGCAAAGCCCAGAGCCTCGGTTACCTGAGCTGGGCTCACTCTACTGGGCTAAAAATAGCAGTGTAGACGCGCCCGCTCAGGCTGGAGCTCAGGCTCCAAGACTCCCCCCCCCCCCTTCTGAGGAGTTTCAGAGCCCTAGCAAATGTGTCCACCCTGCTCCTTTCAGCCCCACGGCGTGAGGCCTAGGAGCCTGAGCTAGTCGATCTAGGCCAGGGGTTGGGAACTTTTTGGGGTGGGGGCAGCTGACCCACAGAAAAATCAGCTGGGGGCCGCACACAAGTGAGAAGCAAAAAAAGAAACCCAACAAAACAGAAAACCAAACCCTCATTGAGGTGGCCCCACACTCTCCACAGTCCCCTCGCACACCAGAGCCCGGGGGGGCTCAAGCTAGATTGTGTGTGCTCCAAGGGGGGGGCTGGAGCACCAGCACAGGTTTCCCAATGCTGGAGGGAACCCCAAGCCTAGGGGGCCAGATCCAGGCAAGCTGGGGGCTGCGTCCAGCCCCCAGCCCTTAGATTTCCCACCCCGAGCTAGGCCCTGGGACTGTTGTCATGGAGGGAATGTTTGCAGCATGGTAGTTCTTTAAGGGACCATCATACAAACGTGCACTCTCAGAGCCACCTGAGGCAAGAAGGGTCCAGCAGCTCCTCACACCAACCGACCTCTGCTCCCTCACGCTTTCGGCACCTCAGCCCCAGCACCCAACAGCGTCACCACTGGGAACTAACCGCCAGAAGCTGCCTGTGGTACCCTGGCCTGACCAGCTGTCTGCCGACCGGCCACCGCACACAGCTGGGGGAAGGGGTCAGCCCGGGCTGTGCCCCCCTCAGGCCTCTCTAGCCCCGCGGGCGCCTTCCTCCCACCTGTGCTCTCACAGCATGGAGCACGGGGAGCTTGCGGCCGCCACAGGCAGCCCTACAGGGGACGGTGGAGGAAGCGGTCTCTGGTCTGGTCCTGCAGCAGCCTGGGGGAGGCGGGAAGGAAAGGAAGGATAAACGGACAGAATGGCTGAATGCCTCAGGCGGGGAGGGCCAAGGGGAGTTTGGCAGCAGGGGAGGGACCCATGGAGAGACAGCCTGTTACAATTTCACTGCTTCCCATCAGGTTGGTAGTCCCCAAGAGCTAGGGGCCTACCTTCACCTGCCCCCCATAGGGCTGAACCTTCCCCCACAGCCCCCAACCATGGGCCTGCCTGCCCAGTTGACTCCAGACCCATCGCCACATGCTGCCAGACCCTTCCCTCCGGCCCCCAACGGCATCACCGTACGACATCTCCCCTGCGTTCTAAGCGTCTCCCCCTTCTCCCCCCCCCCGAAGAGCCCCACAGGCCTCTGCCCAGACCCCCCGGCCCCGCCCCCCCCCCGTACCTTTTCGATGCGCAGGGGGCGTCCGTCTTTATTCCACTTGACGAGGGTGACCGGGGGCTCCGCCTCAACCGGACAGCGGATGTATCCGTGTATCCCAATGGGAACATACAGGATGGGGGGCATGTTCACCACACGGGCCGGATCTGAGGGGAGCGACAGGAAGTTATTTCGACTCATCTCACCCCTCTTCGCCCTCCCCGGGAGCCGCGTGCAGCCCGTTTCCAGGGGGAGTGTGGCTGGCGGAGCCCCTCGCGCTCTGCCTAGCGGAGTGGGTGCTAGGAGAGGGAGAAACTCAGGCCTTCTGCCCTGCAACAAGGCTAAGAGTTTTACCTGGATGGTGGATGCCGGCTGGGGGAGGAAGGCACAATGTAAAGGTTCCTCTCACCCAACAGCTTGAGTCATGCCCCCTTCCAGGGGAGCTGCAGGGAGGGGCTGCGGAGGGGGTTAGCTCCCCATGAAGAGCCAGTGGCAAATGGCTCGGAGCTTCCCAGACAGCGGCTGCTTTACCTCTGATGGAAGTGGCAGCCGTGAAAGCAGCAGCTCCCTCCAGCTCCCAGCCGCTTGCCGCTGCCTCTCCCCATGGCTGCAACTCCCAGCCCCAGTGGCTGCCATGCGGGGAGGGGATCCAGCAGCACCATGCGACTGAGCAGGGCCAGAAAACCCTGGAAAAGAAATCATCGGGGACAGCTTCTGCCCCCACGTGCTCCCCCACATCGCCTCTGCCCAGCAGGGAGAGGAGTCTGCTGGTGGCATTCAGGGTTCAGCAGGGCTGAAGCTGAGCCCCGGCCGGTGCAGCTAGGTTTCTGAACTTCTAGAGATGGCTGAATGCAGCTTGGAGGGTCAGTCCATCTGCCCCCCTTCCCCCGCTACACGCTCTTGTCACCGTACCCTGGTTTGGAAGGGTCAACATCATTGCTGTAATGGAGTGCAAAGCCCAAATGTTAACTCGGCAGCCTGCATTCCCCCTGGCCCCGCGAGGCCATTATCCTTACAGCCCCATTATGCTCTCCAAATCCATTAACATATTTAGAATTTCTATCGAGCTTTCCGTACTCAAAGCGACCTCCCTACCCCAAGCTTCAGGCCCACGTAGAATTATCATTACAAGAACAATACAGGCACAACGTAATTACAGCTGTCCTCACGGCACCATTAGAACATGCCCTCTCCTGCAAAGTAAGCTGCAGCTCTCACCCAGCCTAAGCCACTTCCGCTCTGCCACTCACTCCAATGTTGGATCGAGGAAGTCAAGCAAGCCAGCGTGTCACAGGCGCTCCCCTGAGAACACAAGGTGGCGAACACACGCAGGGTGTAGCAGCAGCCTGGGTAATCCAGCTGGAGATGGCATGCAAAGAAAAGCCTGGGTTCTACCCGGGTTTCCTTCTTCACGTCAAACCACAGCAGCCCAAGCCAACAGGTGACTCCAATGGTTTAACAGGCGGTGAGCCAAGTTGGCAGCTGCAGGTTCCACCATTCAATCCATGGATCCGCAAAGACCATGCTACGCGGAAACAGCGAGTAAAGGAAACACACAATGGGTGAAAGAAAGAGCAAAGCGAGCCCTTCGGTATGGGGATGAATGAGAAAATGGCAACAAGGGAGATGGAGAGATGCAAGAGCGGAGATGCCTTTACGTGTAAGACCCTGGAAAGAAAAGGACTTTTCCATGGGAAGGGGCATTGCAAAGGGCGCACAGGCAGTTCCTCAGCCTAGAGTGATGATCCCTGCTGCTACCAGCTACATCTCCCTCCCACCCACAGCATGTGAAGAGAGAATATTGTTTTCCCCTTCTCCTTTGCTGGTCTCGCAACCTGATCACCTGCTTCACTTCCAGGTCCCTTCTCCCCAGGCTCCGAAAGCATTTTAGAGAGGGGAAAGTGTCAGTGATTCCCCAAGGCAAGCACAGAGGGAGGGGAGGGTCCTGCCATTGTCAGGAACTGGCAGAAGGCAGGAAGGCTTCATGGGAACAGGAACACGGAAGAATTTATCCTAGTCAGTCAGGTTTTAAGGATGTTTTTGTTTACTTCCTTCCCCATCTTTGGATTTGATGGCAGGCCAGAGGGAGAAAAACACAAACCACATTGAAACTA
The DNA here is from genome assembly GCF_049634645.1 of Pelodiscus sinensis. Taxonomy (NCBI): domain Eukaryota; kingdom Metazoa; phylum Chordata; order Testudines; family Trionychidae; genus Pelodiscus; species Pelodiscus sinensis. The sequence continues at coordinate 16,084,285 of NC_134736.1, forward strand.
AAGGATGGAAACCCCATTATTAAAATGCACATGAGTTTTACCTTATTGGTTTTTGGCTGTGTTCTGGGGCCAGTCTGCACGGATATTGGCAGGATCCTGGGTGCACAGATGTGGAACGGGGTAATATGGGGCTGCTGAGGATGTTTTTAACCCTGCACACTCGCAGGCTGACATTTTTAAGCCCAATCACTCTCTCCTAAGGGCTAATATCCAAGGACACGTGACGGTGGTTGTGGCACCGTAACCCAGATTGGAAAGTAGTTCATCATATGGAACTTGCTTTATCCCCCCGGTTTAACATCATGTCTTAGGGAATGTAATCAACAAAACCAGACAAGCTCAAGTGATCAGTAATGGGCTCCGGAGCCTTTCACTAGGTCACGGGCTGAAAGCCAACCGGGCTCCGTAACAACCAGCACGGCTGCGATGGTGGCTAACATGAAACACGTTGGCGGTTTCAATCCAGAGTCTAACAGGAGTGACCACCTCAGAGTCAGCCCTACCAGAGCTGCCTACCTGCTCCTCTTTCTGCTAAGATTTCTCAGCAGAGAGACCAAGCACTTAATACGCCATGGAGACCAAATTCCCCACCCGCTCTCCCGCCCATCCTGAACTTGATCCTTCCGAACAAATGATTCACTTCCCTTGCTGAGCAGCACACAGGGAGTCTGTGCTGACATTACCCTGCGCTCCCAGGTAGGTGGGAGAGAGGAATGCATCCGGGCTGCCCGTTGGACAGCTGAATTTACTGCCCAAAATGAGCAAAGTTCCCAGACCCAGGATAAAAGCAGAGGAGCTTATTCCAACCAAGGAGCTGGACAGCGGCAAAGGAACACCTCTCGCACCTTGCAGCTTTGAAGGACAACGTGTAAGAAGCCCTCTCTGCATCTCAGCACCCATTTTGAAAAAAAAAGGAAAAAAGAAGGGGGAGAAAAAAAGGAAAAAGCGGAGTGCCTGCTCTCCAGAGCTGCTCGGGACGGTTATGAGCCTTGCGTGAGAGATGCATCAGTGGCAGGATCAATGTGATGTGGTGAAGCGATGTTCCCTCCCAAAAGCTGAGGTCAGCCCAGCTGCCTCTATACTCCATTCCTAAACTCACACCCTTTTGGCTAAGGTGCTTCTGGGACAATTCCCTGACTCTGGGCCTTGCTTCTCTGAGTTCATAGAGGAGGAACTGACCTAGGTCCACCCGCCTAAGCTCGTTCCTTAGTGCACATTTACTAGGGCTCTATTCACAGTGTGAGTGTATTCGCCTTCTAAGACCCTTTGGTTTGTTCAGGTTTTTGCCTCTGCTTATCAAATAAAATGCCAGTCTTCTACAGGAGCAGGCCCAATCAACACGATAACAGAGCCTACCTCATACAGCGCTTTTCATCAGTGCTTCTCAAACCGGTTCACACAAGAGGTCAGGGCCACTAGCCCCACTTTACTGATGGGGAAACTGAGGCACAGCGCAGCGCACTGACTCGCCTAAGGTCACCCAATACACTAGAGCACCCAGATCTCCTGAGTCCAGGGCCAATTCTCCATCCTCTAGACCAGCTGTGCGCAACCTGTGGAAGGGGGTCACGCCTGTCTTCTAGGGGAGGTCGCAGTGCCGGGCTGGCCGCCACTGCTTTCCCGGCTTCACACCTGACGTACGCATAGTGGGAGTGGACCGGTGCTTTAAATTAAAGGGGCCGCGCTTTTCCCCCCCCCCCCCCCATTTCTTTTTTGCTCAACAAAAATTTTTCCGGCCGTGGGAGTTGTGAATAAAAAAGGTTGAGCACGACTGCTCTAGACCACATTGCCTCAATACCATTCTTGTGCGCACCAGTCATTTGAGCCAGTCCCACAGAAGGGGAGGCATACTAAATGTGAAGTCACTGAATCTCTCTCTCAACTTATTTAGATCAATCGCTGCCTTGTGTTTAATGTTTTCAGGATGCCAGCACACCCGGAAGACAAGGCGGCATTAACAGGTTTTTATAATTATACATAAAAATATAAGCACACACTTGATCTGATGTGTCACAGCCCTGCTTCCCACACAGAACAAGACGGAAGGCAACAAATCAAGACACTCTATTATTAGCGCTCACAGCCACCGGCTGTCAAGTCCAACACACTGGCTGGCATTTTGAAAGGCTGGAGAATTTGGACCCAATAGCGAACTTTGCACCTAGAGCCGTTAGGAGTGCAATCCCATCCATCGGTCTTGAGCCTTTCAATCCTGCCTTTCACCCCCCCGACCCGATACATTACATCTGCATAGCACTGCCCTGCAGAGACAGTCACGGTGTATCCCACGTGGTTTCTCGCTCACTCCCCCTCCCCTGCCAAAGACAGCACTGTCCCAGAACACAGTTGGACTGCACAAGTTACAGTCATTTGTACCAACACAGTGTGCACCACCCAGTGTTCCCTATAAGCTGAGCACTTGGGTGGCCACCCAGGAGATTTTCAAATGCTGCCCAGCTGATTAGCAGAGCACTCACAGCTGGCAGCAGGTGTGTCTACTGGTGGTGCCCATCCACACATGCCTCAGTGCACATAACATTTATTCCACACATGGATGGAAACATTTAGAGGGAAAATGGGTGCAACCTTAAATTAATGGAGATTGCCTATCTCCTAGGACTGGAAGGGACCTTGAAAGGTCATTGAGTCCAGTCCCCTGCCTTCACAGAAGGACCAAGTACCATCCCTGACAAATTTTTGCTTCAAGTGGCCTCTGCAAGGATTGAACTCAGACCCCTGGGTTTAGCAGGCCAATGCTCTATTCCCACTTTGTCATGGGGTAAATGCCCAGACAAGGTACAGGGGACTTGTGAACCAGGGTTCGGGTACCCTGCAGGGAAGTTTGGGGTATTTTGTGTGTGAACATAATCTCACATTTCCTTTGGTTATGATGGGAACACTCTGGAATGAAGATGCATCAAGTTTTACATTTCCGGGCACTCAGGGACAGGGGGGTTGGAAAATGCCTCATGCATTATTGGGGCCAATTCAGGCGACGGGCACCTAGGCATCAAGCATTCTACCATCCCTGCATGGCATCCAGCTGTTCACTAGGTGTCAGGTATTCATCTTCCACTGAAACATCAGCTCCTGACAGCGTACTGAACTTGATGCATCAGCAGCTGATTCAATATGGCAAATGCCAGGTACCATTGCATTAAACAAGGTAATGAACTCAGACTATGCCAGCCAGCCTGCTCTCATTAGAGCCGGTAACCTAGTGTGATTTTATTCCCCTCTGCCCCACTCCATCTGTGGCTGTCATGTCACAGCACCCCTAAAAGTTGCACTGGGAAAGCATAATGGATGCCATCTCCTCCCCGCTGCAGGGTATGGCCCATAGATCCCCCGGCCTCTCTGCCCCACTCACACTGCACTGTCAGGTAGGCGGAGGCGGAGGGCGAGCGGCCAAGGCTGTTGCTAGGAATGCACGTGTATTTCCCAGCATCGTCTGGTTTGACACGGAAGATGATCAGCGTCCCATCAATCAGGATCCGGACCCTCAGCTTCAGGTCACTGTGGGTGGAGGGAGCAGAAGGGAGAAAGGCGGGGGGGAGAACCGGAACGAGGTCCCCTCGTACAGCAAAGGGCGCCGCGCATGGGTGTGTGGGCACTGCTGGGGGAGTACACCATCGCGCTGCTGGGGGCCCTAGGAACAGCACCGCCCCCCCTTCGCTTGAACGCCCGAGAGCGAGCCCGGCCCTGCAAAGCGGGTCCCTCCTCCCGGCATGGAGCCCAGGCCAGGAGCCGGGGTCGAGCTTACTTCTTGAAGTAGACATTCTGCTCCTCCCAGAACCAGGTGTAGGTCATGTTCCCCGGGTACGCCTCGGCCTGGCAGGTGAACAGGGCATCCTGGGAGATGTTGACGGTGATGTTCTCTGGAGGGGAAACGATGAAGGGGGGTCCTGAGGGAGAGCACGAGAAAAACCAGTTACTTCAGCAGCAGAAACGCCCTGACCACGAACGGCCTCCCAGGGAAAAGGCGGCACCCCCACCCCCACATGGCCCAGACACCTGCGCTGCGCCATCGGTCGGCCTGGCGACCCCGGGACTGGCCTTCAACCCAGAGCCTCTGCCCAAACGTGACTAGCTTGGGGACAAAGCCCTTCACACTGGGGCAATTCTGAGCAGGAGGGTCCTCTGGGAGAGGGGACTCTGTCCCTTTAAGGCCCGCAGGAAGTGCTGTAAGAGGATCATGCGGACACAGCAAACGGAGGGGGGTGGTGGGGACCGGAACAGGGTCCGACTCCAGTGCAGCATAAGCTCTGACCTTGGTCTAGAGGGGAGGACACAGCTTGCAGCAAGCTGGTCTCCAGTGCCCTCCACCCCACACCTCCCCCCACCCAAAGAGCAGTTTGAATCAGTCCCCCAGGAAGAGCTCAGCCCAGGAAACAGACACTCAATACTCGGCCTCCGGGATCCTCTTCAGCCGGGGAGAGGGGATGGAATGACCGGGGGGGGGGGGGGGCAGGGAATACAGACAGCTTCACCAAGCACGCTCTGCCAGCGTCACCCAGGCGGACACTCAGCCTCCTACCGTCACCCGGCCACCCGCAACACGCTGCACACCCTCGGGTCAGCCCCCCCAGCACCAGCGGGGACCAGCACAGTGGTGTCTCTCACCGCCTGTGGCAGGAGATCGCTACTCAGCAGCGAAACCCAGGAATCAAGGGGCCAGGATTTTAGTCCCAGCTCTGGGCAGAAGTGCAGTCTAGTGGTTAAAGCACGACTGGGCGTCAAGCTTCTTATGTTCATTCCCAGTTTTGCCACTGGCTTCCTACTTGACCTTGGGCAACTCACTTTGCCTTACAATCCTTCCTCCACCCCTTTGCTACCTAGCAACGCTGGGAGGAAACACATCACCAGATGCGGCAATCGTCCCTCTCTCTGACAGCGAACACCAGGACGGATTAGCCCAGTGGAGACATGGCCCAGGGGTAACACCCAGGAGGGCCGCAGCAACCCACCAGGAACGCAGTGCCAATTAGTTGGTTAATATCTGCCAAGCGCTTTGAAGATGGAAAACAGCGCAGAAGCAGCGAGCAGTATTAAGTGCTTCAATAGGTGTGAAATGCTAAGCGCCCTTATCTCGCGGCAGAAGTTGACCAAATAAAAGATTTATACAGTGGGAGGAAGCCAGGTTGCAATCAGGACAAGACCCAGCGGGTGTCATTTTTATTCTGCGCAGCATTTCCCGGCTTTTTGGAAGCCTGCCCACACGCCTTTAAAAAAAGAATCAGCGGAGTCTCTGCTCGTCGGGACAGCTGCTTCCTCAAAAAGACAGGCCATCCGCTGGGGAGTCCCAATTAAGTGGATTTTGCTGTAGTATAAAGGGGATGTAGAACCAGTGGGTGCTAACGCAGCAGATGTTCGCCCCGCACGTACACGCCTACACGCGAGTCTGAGGGGGCTCTGGGCTCTTCGGAGGCGACAATCCTGCCTTGTCATTAATAAAAAAGGGTGTGGAGCCATCCGAGACGCGATTACTGTGGACTCCCACAATCCCCTGCAGACCAGGGATTTGCACACTCAGACGGGGGCTCGCAAGCATTTTCATCCTGGGGTTCGCAGCTCAAGAGAGACTGGCTGTGCCGGAGCCGTGCCTGTTCGTGGGAGTGGCTCGTCGCCGTTACTGGCGGTCACATGACATCCCTCTGCAAACGACAGCAATTGCTTCTGGAAACAAGTATTTATTTCTCTTCAGCCCCTTCTAGTGCCACTAACAGCTGGGAGTGAGCAACCCCCACCAGGTGACCCCTCGCTCGGCACAGACCCCTCAGCCCACGCGCCGAAGAGAGCTCATCCGGATGCCCCCACTGACCCAACACAACAAGGCTTTGCACCGCATCTAAAAGGGACCGCAGGGCGCACCGCCTGCACCCCTTACACACAGGGGTGTTGAGCAGAGCTATTGCACACGCACCCTCAACATTAACGCTTCCCTCTCAAAGCCAGATACCAAAGAGCAGCGGGTGTCATTTAATTTTTGGCCAGGTTGCGAGCTGCCCACCAATGAATATTTGTGGGACAGTCCTGACTTTGACCCCATCAAGCCTGGTAGACTCAGTTTTGTGTCACGTCGACCACGGTTCTTAGGACATTCCTAAGGTGCTCCCCTCCTCCCCTAGGTCACGTTTCTTAGCCAGAGGCCTGAGAGCAATCCAGAAAAGCAGGCAAGTATCACTGTCCCCATTTTATAAGCAGGGAAACTGAGGCACGAGGTGATGAGACTTTCCCCAAGATCACACAGGGAGTTGGTGATACTGCTGCCTGGCACTCAGCCCAGCAACCCCCCAAGAGTTCGGGGCAAAGGGAAAGGCCATGTAACCCTGTGCCCCAGAACCGCAAGCTCCAAGCATGGTGTAGTCCAAGGGTGCCTGCCAAGCCAAGGGAGAAAGACACGAGAAAATGCAGCCACAGACAATCAAGGCCAAAGACTTGTTGCTGCTGCCGTCAGTAGCCCTGTCCACTAGACATTCGCACCTATGATTCCGGCATCAGCCCTCACTTTGCCTTCCCTCTTGGGTCAGTTTGGTTGGCAGCCTTCAGTGTTAGTTAAACACCTGGGGTTTGGGCTTCAATGTCCTTGTTTATTTACAGAAATGGAAGGCTGGGGAGAGGCCACGTCTCTCTAGCAAGAGGCAGCCCGGGCCAGACAACCGGCCAATTCAGTCCCTACACCAGAGCTGCACACTCGCCTCGTGGCGCCCGGGGGAGGTGCTCCAGACGCCACGCACGGAACCCCTCCGCCTGTACAGCACAGGCCTTATTTTATACAGGCCGAGGCAGCGGTGCACGCGCTACCGTGGGTACGTACCGCACCTAGCGCAACGAGGCCCAGTTTGTCTCAGGACCTCGGGCATCCGGGCAATGCAAGTGTTTAAGAACATAAGGGGCTGCAAACTTGTCCCCAGTGGAGCTCAAACCATTTCCACGGTGCTTTAAGCTTAGGGGCGCTAAGCATTTCGCAACTCCAGCGTGAAGCAAGGGCTCCCAGTTCACAGGCTATGAAAGCGGAGAGAGGGGGACTTGCACCTGGTAGTGAATCAGCAGCAGAATCCCTGGCTCCCAATCGCCTGCTCTAACCGCTAGCACTTGCTGCTGTACACTGGATCACTGACAAGGCTGACGCAAAGCCAAGAACAAACCCGGCTTTCCGACTGGCTGCTGTATTCGCCTTCAGCCTTTAGGGGGAAAAATCCCAGGCTGCGGCCAGAATCGCTGTAAGCACCAGGCAGCTGAAAGCAATCAGGATGGATGGGCTTTCCCTGGCTGGTTTAAACTCCCATAATTCCTGCAGCCAGTCAGTCACTGACAGGGCTCTCGAGCGCCAATTCTAAGGGCTCTCCATTCTCTGCCCAGCTGTCTGGAGATGCCCTCGCCGCGGCGCTAGGAATCCTGTGCGGGTTTCCCCCGGGAGCGGCGTTACCTTGGACGAGCAGGCGAGTGGTATGCACGGCCTCCCCTTGGATGCTGTATGCCCGACAGGTGTACGCGCCTCTGTCTTGCCGGCTGACCGACACGACGGTCAGGCTGCCATCGCTCACCTGAGAAGGGAGAAACTTCAGCTCAGGCCCGTGCACAGCACCCACCCCTCGCTCACAACGGTGCACGAATCCGCACGGCCCCATGCTGGTGCACACGGCCCACCCCCCCACCCTGCGCACACACACGCTGTAGGCTGCTCAAAGCCTTCTCTTTCGAATGCCCCTGCCTTCAGCAATGCGCCGCAGATGGGTGGCTGTGGGAGGCCAGGGCTGAACAGAGGCCAAGTAGCATGGAGGGAACTAGGGGACTGAATTCTCACCCCCAAAAGGTACCTGTGTGGCCGGCTCCCCTCTCCTTAGGGCACTTGAGAGGGAGGGAGAAGGCTGCTGTCATTACTCCTGTGTAACTGCTAGGGAAACTGAGGCATAGTGATTTGCTCACGGTCACAAAGTGATGCAGACTACTGGGAACACAGCCTGGCACCCAGCCCTAACCAGTGGGCCATGCTGTCTCCCAGACAGGTTGGCCTCATTCCCAGAGATTATCTCCACGGGGAAAGGCATGCCATGCTGGCCCCAGGGATTCACAGGCCTTCAGCCTCCGGGGCTGTTACTAATCCCTGCGGGGTCATGATCTCGGCAGGCGTCACGCCAGACTCCACTGCGGAGCATCTGGCCCAGCACGTCCAAGCCTGACTTTTACACTGGGACTCAAGCCGCCTCTTCCCGTGCAGGGCTGAGAGAGGGGACCAAGACAGCAGCCTGGTGCTGTCTGCAGCCACCAGCATTCTCCCCATCCGGTCCAGCCACCTCCGTCCCTGCCTCTCCTCTCACGCTACTCAAACCCTCCAGCCATTGCAGCAGGGATGAGCTGTGAAATGGTCATTCCCTGACAGCTCCAGGCAGGCACGTTAGCAGAGACCTGGCCCACGAGGCTGCAATGCAATTGGCAATGCTGTCCGGAGCCATTATCCAACCTGCTCCATGTCTCCATCCCCTCCTTAGCATGGCTGGGCTCCTGCCTCTCATGGCACAGAAGGCGGGGGGGGGGGGGGGGGGGGAAGCAAAGGGACTGCTTCTTAATCTGGGCACCAGGGAAGCAGCGGAGGAAGGGTACAGCCGCTCGGCGGAAGGGTACAGCCGCTCGGCGGAAGGGTACAGCCGCTCGGAGGAAGGGTACAGCCGCTCGGAGGAAGGGTACAGCCGCTCGGAGGAAGGGTGGGAGGGAAGAAACCCAGAGATAATGCACTCCCCCTCCCCCCCCCATGCTCATTCTGCCTCATCCTTCTATTTCAATTAGCAACAAATGATTCCTAATGACTCTCATTAAGGCCTGCGCAGATTCCAGTGCCCGATTTGCCAATTACAGCGGTGTGGAATCCCGGGCTGGGCGGAAGATCAGAAGCTCCTGATGCGACACACAGAAGCTCAGAGGGAGGGACACGACAAGGGGAGGAAACAAATCTTCCTAATTCCCGCTGTTCAGTCAAGGGAATCCCAGAGCAGCCGTTCCCACGTGAAAGCCCCCTGCCCCCACCGTGTACTCACCAGCGTCCCCGTCTCCCCCCCCCCCCCAGCAGCCCACCCTCCCTAACAGGATTTTCTGCACTGGCCAGGAGTGCAAGAAACCTCATGCAGAAGCCGCAGCTCTGCCCCCTCTGAACCTAATGTGCTTGGCCCAGGGCCCCCCGCGTGGTCACAGCGTTCAGGGCTGGGATAGGCCTCGCAGTGCCTCAGACTGGGGCTGTGGAGTCCAGAGCAGCCGGTCCCTTCCCTGCAGGCAGGTTCGTAGGGGACTCGTGCCTCCTGCAGGGGCCATGCTCCCTTCCATGGAGCTAGGAGCCACTCCGTGCCCTGGAAGGAAAGTCCCCACGCAGCACTGGTGGGGACAGAGGGGAGCCACCACGGAGAACGAACATCGCCAAGGCCGCAGGGCAGGAGCAGCGCCCGAAGGACGGGGCGCCCGGGCGTGGAGGGGCGGGGGAGGACTCAGTGACGGTTTTGAAATGTGGAGGAACACTCTGGATTTCCAACCCGCAGCTCAGAGAACTGGAAGACAAACCAGGGCGGGGGGAGGGGAGGGACGGAGCACACTGAACAGATGGACGTGTGGAGATGCACAGAGAGAAGGCCGGAGCAAATGTTTGCCTGGTCCCAGCCAGCTCCTCCATTGCAGGCCAAGTCAGGGCGACAGGCTTGGCTCTCCTCTCCCCCGCGCCAGGCTGCACCTCCAGGGAGTCTCTCCTGAGTCGCACCAAGGTAAATCAAGTGACGAACAACCGGGAGTTTCCAAAGCTGCTGCTCAGAACCTCCGCGATCCCCCCGGCTGCATTCAGCAGGCACCTCGGCCACAGAGAAACCTTCTCCAGGAGGCCCAGGACGCTCTCTGGGGCCAGGCCCCTTACGGGCAGCCAGAAGGAAGATGGAGTAGAGGAGACGAGGGAGCGGGTGGGAAAGCAAGGTCAGCAAAGCAGTTGCAGGCTGTGGCAGCCAAGGCCTAGCAGGTTCCAGGCACACCCGTTGCTCCCCTACCCTGGCGGCCCTGGCAGGTCGGAGGGAGGAAGGTCACGGCTAGGGGATGCAGGAGCACGCCTGCCTGCGGGTGCCACCGTCAGCTCACAGACAGGAGAAACTTCATCTCAAAAGGCCACCAGGAAACGGACTGAGGGGGAGGAGGGAAGTGCGGAGGCAGCAGGAATAGCTCCAGAGACACTGGCTGCTGCAGCAACGCCTGTATCCTTCCTTCAGAAGCCCTGACTGTGCTGCTTCCTGTCATCTTCTAGGCACCTGGAGCCCAGTCCGGCCTGGAGAGCGCCTCTCGCAGGACCAGGGGCAGCTTCTCCCGCCGCCTTTCAAGAGCAGCCTGAAATCTCATGCGTGAAGGCGCTCCCTTCGCACCGAGGCAGAGTCCCTGCAAATTCACTGCAGTGGTGACACACCCAACGCACCCAGCAGAGGGGGGAGGGTTCATCATTCACAGCAGCTGAGCAGGCCAAGCACTTACCTGGTACTTCCCACTGGCGCCTAGGAGGTCTCCTTCTCTCAGCCAAGTGACAATAGGTTTGGGGTTCCCAAAAGCCATGCAGGTCAGGGTGATGCTGCTGCCTTCCTTCGCTTCTACGTACTGGGGGGGCGTTTCCGTGAAGGTGGGGGGAGCTGCAGGGGAGACAGAGTCAGGAAAAAAATCAACCCGTCCATCACGGAGACGCGCGACACGCCGGGCCGCCCAGGATGTCCAGCCTGCGCACCCTTCCTGCAGCGCGAACAGGCCGAGGCCCACGGCCACATACCAACACCGTCGGAACGGGTCTTTCAGCTGATGCCAAAGACAGAGCAGCAAGTGAAACAGCTGCATGTGCTGCCTTTCGTCACTTACCTTGGCTGGCACCTCGGAATAAAAGCCAAAATCCAGCCATGGGTCTCCTGCCCCTATGAAGTAACAGCCACCCTGAGCAGCTCGGTAGCTCTGTCAATCAGACGATCTCAGCACATGCTGCAACAGCAAGGCCAACATTTACCCTCCCTCCCCCCCGCCAAACGGCCACCAGTTTCAGGTGCCCCTGGTGTAAGAGAAGACCTGTGTCCGAGGTGCAGTGTGTGATGCGGTGTCAGTACCTTGCTGGTTGCTGTGGGTGACCCCTTCTGGCCTGTCTAAGCACTGCCCAGCGGGGGCGCGTCGAGGGCCCCCATGACCGTGACCGAACCGGTTCCACCAGTAAAGGGAAGGGATGGAACAAAGGAAGTGAGTGTTGGGGGAAGGGGCAGTCTTGGGCTGGAATCATGAAGGAAACAGACGAAGGAGGGGGCTGGAATCTAGGGGCCCCATCTCAAGGGGGCAGAGGCATCCTGGCCCAGACCCCTGTAGACACATCACGTCTTTGCTGGGCTGTATCCTGGAGAAGCAATAAACCCCCTGTTCTACTGGCTGGTGGAGACTGTTCTTGCTGCTACGGGGCTGCAGGATTGGAGGAACCCTGACTGGCCGTCACACCGTGTTCCCAGTAAGCTGTGCGCTTGTGCTTAGAAGAAATTCAAATACTGCCCAGTTGATTAGCAGAGTGCCCACAGCTAGGGTTTGTGCTTTTAGTGGTGGTGCACATGCGCACATGCCTTGGTGCATATAAAAAATTATTCCACACATGGTCAGAAGAGATTAGAGGGAACATTGATGCAGCTCCCTCTTGCTCACTGCTGCTGGATGTGAGGTAGCCCGGCCTTTCTGGGCACATCTCACAGCAGCGGGACACTGAACACTCAGACACTGAGGCTGCTATTGAAAGAGCTGGCCTAAATGATGAAGCCTCACAACCAGTGCTCCCTGCAGGCTGAGTGCTTGGGTGGCCACTCAGAAGAGAGCGTCAGGTGCTTCCCAGCTGATTAGCAGAGCACCCACAGCTGGCAGCATGTGGGCCTTCAGATGGTGCGCATCTGCACATGTCTTGGTGCATATATCAAAATTTATTCTACACATGGAAATATGAAAGGGAACACTGCTCCCCACCCTCCTGCCAAGTAGGCAGCTGAGGCACCGGAGGTGAAGCAACCGGCTCCAGGTCACACCGCCAGGAGTAGTGCCAGAGACCCAGCTCCCGCCTCCCTGTTCGGGCGCAACCCCATTTACAGTTCGAGCTACTTTTCCCATTATGCATTAACTTGTTCCTGTCACAACACATGAAAACACTGCACTGCAGAGAGAGAGAGAGAGAGAGAGGCTGGCAGAATTACAGCCCGCCCCTAATTATCAGCAGTACTTAAATCCCACTTTCCAGGGACATGTGTTGGCAACTTAATCTATGCTGAAGATATGGTTCCCCCCCAAAATAATCATTTTTCCCTACGACGACGAAGTGAGCTAATGCGCTCCAGAAGGCCGACCGCCCTCCCTGGAAAAGCAGTTCTGCTTACAGCGTGCGGCTGGGCCTAGAGGGTTCCAGAGGATTATTTTGGTGACGAAGCCCCTAGTGCTGAGCAGTGCGTGGCAAGGTCCTCGGGCTGCGTATGCCACCGCCACCACAAGGCTACGGGGTCCTCGGATGCGCCACCTTGGAGGGCAGCTGGTGGGGAAAGGATCTCAGGCACAGACCCGCGAGGGAGAGGAGCGGCTTGCATGCACCGGCCGCTTCACTCCTGGCCATACCAGGGGAAGGAAAGAATTAGCCCGTGCCAGGGGAAAGAATTCCTCCCGGCCACACGGTGCCATCGGCACCTACCACCACAGAGAGGAAGCGGCTGGTGAGCTGGCCCTGGGGCAGGTATGCTGGGAAGGTGCTGCAGCATCTTCCCGTCTCCACGGCTTGCAGCGGAGGCCAAGCTTGGGCCTCGCTCGGTGCATTCCCCAGTGCACGTGGCCAACCCAAAAGCCTTCATGGAAGCACCAACCCTGCTCCGCCATGCTCTCCACACTTGTACAGCATCCCCAGACATACCACCGTCCTGATACCCCCACACCTAGCCCCGCGGTCAGACCCGGGGGGGAATGTCTCTAAAAATGGGGGTGCAGGAGGGGAGCCCCTTCCCAAAGATTACAATCACTCCAGGGTCCCCATCACAAAGGGGGGGCACCCGGTTAAATCCCCCCCATCGTCACTCGCGCTTTTCATCCCCCACGCCTCGCCGGCCCACCAAAATCTGCCTGATGTACAAGGATTGGGGGGGAGCGCATTCTGTTTTGAACAAGGCTCCATCCTGTTTGGATCGCCCGCTTCCTGGTGACTCAGGCTCTCCTGCGTGAGTTAATAAATGAGTCAATCTCAACCCCCCCCCCCCCCCCCACACACACACACACACACACACACCCACGATCCTGGGTTGCTCCCTCAATAGGCCTGGGACACATCCCAGCCCATCTCCAAAACTCCTCCTACTTCCTGACCCAAGCCGAGCAGGCCTGTGACTCCAGCCCCAGAGATGTGCAAAGGATGGAGGAGAGCGGGGGGAACCATTAGAAGAAAAGGAAACCGTAGGCGTAAGCATGAATATGATCTCCCTGTTCTACCAGGCTGTGAAACAGACGCCCCAGGGGGAACCCTGCACCTGGGAACTAGATCGGAGGGAGTGGGACAGGACGATCTCATCTACAAAGTGTGTCAACGACTAACCTCGATCCAAAGGGAGCTCCCAGCCCTTCTGTGGAACGAGGGCACAGTTCTCCATGCTCATTCGATCATAGGCCCTGACACACGCACACCGCACGCCCCCAGCGCATGTAACCCTGGCCCAGAGGCAGACACGGCCCTTTGCCGAGGTGCAGACAAACGGGGGGCTGAGAGGAGACAGGAAAATTCCAGTCACCATCCGGACATCCAGGGTTGAGCAAAAGGGCCTTCCAGTCATTCATCCCTGCACTGAGCCGGGCTACTGCCTCCTTTCGGTCGTTCTTGAGTACGGAAAGAAAGAATCCCAACCCCGCGGGCTGCCCCAGCGCTTAGTTTCCTTTTTGCACCTCATGAAATTCAGACAATTCTACTCGACCGGCTGGTTTCGCTCTCCGGCTTTCCAGCCACCAGCGGTGAACGCTGCAGGGAGCGTTCGCTGAAACGCGGCCCATGTTCCCTGGGCGCCAGGCAAGCAGGGGTTTTAATGATTGTTTTTAAAAAGCCACAACATTTAAGCAGGGGTCTCCACCGCCCTGCCCACGTCCCTGGCACTGGATTGCCACTGCTCCGCCAACGGCTCCCAAGGGCTAGTGCTCTGGGAATGGAAGAGCGCAAAGGCAGCTGGGGAAAAGGTTAGCGTTCACACGAAGGGAGACAAAGATGCAGCACACGGAGTGCAGGGCTCGATCCTGGAGCCTGCCACTGACTCACTGTGCGATCCCGGATAAGTGACATGGCCCAACATTTTCGGCCGACTCCATTGTTCTCCATTCCGCCATCTGAAGAAGTGGGTTGTGCCCACGAAAGCTCATGACACCCACCGGGGCACTGGAACGAAAAGGGCGCCAACAGCCCTGAGAGAGGGCGGTGGCTACGAGTCCATCAGGAGGGGCTTGTGGCAGCCAATCAGAGCCCAGCAGGGCTGTATAAACAGATGGCCAGCCAGGAGGAGCACACTCTCGCTCCAGCTCGGGAGGGAGAGGACCTAGCTGCCTGTTGGCGCGGGGTGTCTTGGGCGAGGGGAGCTCAGGCCTGACTTAACCCCAGGCTGAAGCCCCGTGACAGGATCCCAGGTTGGTACTAGGGCTGCAGAGGAGCAGCCAGGGCAGGAGGTATGGAACTGCTGCCATCTCCTTGCCAATGCTGAGTGGCCATTTCAGGCTGCAGTTTGCCCTGAGGCAGCGGCTGGATGACGACTGGCCGCCGGTCACTGAGGCAAGGTGGTAGAGAGGGGGGAGGTTCCCTGTGAGGAGAGCAGGCCACCGTGTAGGGGCACTGCCATGGGGCAGTACCCTGAGGGGAGGGCGCTGCAGTCTGAGAGGAGTGTGGGTCTGAATGAGTGGGGCTGAACCGACAAAAAAGTGGGCAAGACACCGCCAGGAGGGGGCGCTCTGGTGCTGGACTGAGCTAATTCGCGGAGTGGCCAGCAGGAGGCGCAGCAGCGCTGAGTCACAGACATTACACAGCCCCATGAACTTCATGTCCAAAGGGCCGTATGGGAGCATTGGGACCACAGTGTCTGTGCAAACTATTTTAAGGCATATGGATGAAAGGTTTTACGTAAGTGCAAATGACTTGTTAAACTAGGGCAGGATGCTCTCTCTCCTACAGCTCCCCTCATGCCGTGCCCCTATGTCTAACTTGGGCAGCAAGAGCTATTTCAAGAAGCCACTGACTTTCCGGTGTGACTTTCCGTTTATGGAAACTACTGCTTCGCCTTTCCCCAGAACTCTCCACCCTAAGATCTCACAGCTCTTTACAGCCTATCAAGCAACTCAGCCTCGCCTGGGTTGATCCGCGAATATTATTAGCCCCATTTTACAGCCAGGGAGGTTGCGGCTCTGCACAGTTAAGTCTTTTGCAGAGACAAGAATATAATCCAGCCACCCCGACTACCAACTCCCTCACTCTAAATCATTAAGTCATGCCGCCCTGCTTTCACACAAACGATCCCAACGTTACTTATTCTAAGCTAAAAATAACATCTCCTAATGTGCCAAATTACTAGTTTCTAGGTTATTAAGCACTAATAAAACACAAAAGGTAATTTTTTAAAAAATCTGAGCTTCAAGAAAATAAAGATTTGATTTTCCGACTAATTTACTGAAAAAGTGATTCTTTTCCCACAATATTTCAAAATGTAATTTATTCTGAAAAGCTTCACCTAATTAAACTGTGTAATTGCTAATACTATTTTTTCCCTTTCGGAAGGCATGTTCTAACCTAAAATGTCTGGATTTTTTTTCCCCCCTCAAGTGATGAAGATAGCACAAACGTTCATCAGAAATTACATGAGAACGGCCAATAGTCCATCTAGCCCAGTGTCCCGTCTTCCAACAGTGGCTAGTGCCAGGTGGCCCAGTGGGCACGAACACAGCAAGTAATCCTCAAGCCACCCGTCTTCCATGGCGGGCCCTGCCCATGTAACTGCCATTGGGCAGATTTGAACTAGGGGCCACCAAATGAAAGTAATGGGCAGCAGGTTTAAAAAAAAATAAAAGTTGTTCTTCACACAGCGCAGAGTCAACCTGTGGAACTCCTTGCTTGAGGACATTGTGAAGACTAGGACTATAACAGGGTTTAAAAGAGAACTAGATACATTCATGGAGGTTAGGTCCATTATTGGCTATCAGCCAGGATGGGTAGGAATGGTGTCCCCAGCCTCTGTTTGTCACAGGGTGGAGATGGATGGCAGGAGAGAGATCGCTTGATCAGTGTCTGTTCTATTCACTCCCTCTGGGGCACCTGGTGCTGGCCACTGTCGGCAGACAAGCTACTGGGCTGGATGGACCTTTGGTCTGACCCAGTCTGGCCGTTCTTATGTTCTTCTGAACCTAGGACCTCTGGCACTTATAGCGAGTATAGGACCCTCCACAGCTTGAGCCATGAAGCCAGCTGGAGCTCAGCCTAGGTTGCAGAGGTCTCTTGATCTTATCTGCTGCTGTGGTCTAGGTTCTACTGCCTGGACCAGTGAACAACACGAGGCGCATGGGTTATACCTGCACAGGGTAAACCATTCATATCCCTGCTTCCTGAATAAAGAGGAAGGTTCCCAGAGGGGTCTGCCTTGCACTGTGGCCCTTTGGCCAGAATAGAGCAGATTTCTTCTCATGCAAGGAAGCACCCCCCAGACACTGAACGAGAAGAGGTCCCTATGCACTTGCTATAGGAGGCACAGCTGGACTTTGGTTAAAAGCCAAGAACTTAAGTTCTTCCCTCCCGAATTGCTGCTGGAGTTGCTTCTAGGGGAGATTTAAAACTGAAATCCCATCCTGAGTGCCCTTAAAGGACGGTGTGCGGAAGGGGAGGGCTCAATGCCAGCCCCTTACTAACAGCATCTTGGCAACTTGCACTTTCGACTGATTTCAGGCTTCTTGCCTTCCTGCCCTTCGCTTTGCAGTGCAGTGCCCTGTGCGGGGTCAAACCGCTGCCCTGCTCCACTCCAGCGGTAGGAAAGCAATCCTCACGCAGCCACTGGCCATCTCACGAGGGCCTTGCAAAGCTGAACGCGTTACCAGGTCCAAAGCACGTGCAGTTCTCAGATGGGACGTGCTAAACTGGGCAAAGTATCACTGAATAGGTGAGGTGTGAGTTTGTCCTTTACTCCTGCCGGTACACAGCTACCCTGGCCACAGCATCCCAAGCTATTATCCCACTCCTACTGCCTACCGCTCCTGCAAACCCTGACCCACAGAACTCCCTGCTATGCCAGTGCAAGGCTTCCCACAGTGGGCCTGTCCCCGCGATTCCACAATGGAGCTCCCCTGCCCCTAGCTCTGCTAGTCCTGACCTGCAGCAGCCGCCAGCTCCAGATGGGTTTCATTTATATATATTTTTTAACCTAGCCCAAGCTGAAATCCACACGCCACGGTGCACTCCAGCAGCTTGTGCCAATGCGCCACTAGAACAGTCACGGCAGCCGTCTCAGCATCATGAGGCACATTTTGTTCCCAAAAAATCTTGCTCACAGCATTACACATAAGTTCAGAGACCACAAAGAGAACGAGAGCGAGAGAGGTTTCTAAATCGGAACTCTAGGAATGAATACATCACAAGCCAAGGCAGGAAAGGGACAGATCCCGAGCCTCTGACACCGGTTGAATTTTACGCCATCAAAGTTCCATGAATGCTAATGAGATTACTCCCCAAGCAAGGGCTATCCGGCAGGAGCAGGAGGATCCAAAATCCGTAAACCCCTTCTCCTGCGTCTCTTTACCTTGCTCCCCAGAGGCCCTTCCGGCACGGAGTAAATACAACCCTGATCGGAAGCACGTTCCTTACTGGATTCTTCTCTTTCCAGTCAGATTCTCCATCTCAACCCAGTGGAGAGCCTGGAGCCCAAGGGGGGTGCTGTGCAACGTGTATTTTGTGCTCCCACTTGCAAATGCTGCTCTCTAAGAGCCCGTCAAAGGCTAGAAGCTCATCTCAGAGCTGGTTTACAATTTAACAAAAATCCATTTTAAGCTGAATTCAGCTCCCACTCCTATCCAGGCTCCCTTGCTGCTCCTTGCAACGCAGCCAAGCAAGCTACAGCAGTATCCCGCACTGTGAACAGATGGGCATGCACCCATGTTGACACCAATGCAGCTCAACTGGTTTTGAAACCGATTTTAGCCTAGTTGGTGCCATTTGCGAGCTGGCACGGTCCGAGGGCGATCTCTTCGCAGGAAGCTCCTCTCCCCCTCACCTGGACTCGTATTCTGGGTCTCAGTTTGGCAGCATTCCTAGAGTACCCAACAGCGTCCAGGCGGGGGAGTACCTGTGTAATGCCAACAGCCCCCATCCGTCTGTGGGCAGAATCCAACCTGCGACCTCTAGAGCTTAGTACGTGAGCCTCGGCTCTACGCACGAGCTAAAAGCAGAGCAGACCCATTCTCTAAGTCGTCTCCATGCCACTAGGTGGGACAGAAGAGCACACCTGGGAGGTCTGTGGGTTATATCGGCAGGGTCGGGAGCCAGGCACCCAGACTGGGTGGGATTTGATCTCATCTCACCGAGACACTGCCGCCTCCTCCTCGGCTCAACTTGTGACACAGCAGTGACCAGAAGGCAGACAACCAGCCCTGGGCTGGGCCCCCGTCTCCCAGCCGCTCCGTGGAGACAACGCGAACGCAGCCACCAAGAGCATGCTCTGAGAAGGGCTACCAAGGCAGCGAGGGAACCTGCCATGGGCCAGCGTTTCTCACCTTCACTGGTCTTCCTCTTGTGACGACCGCCCAGATCCCGCAGTATCTCTTTGCCCTTCCCCAAATGCACAGTAAGCCCTGAATCACGCTCTTAGTGCTCCTGCATGCCAGGTGGTCCCACGGGGTCCCACGTGGAAGGCTAGGCCTGTCTCCAGATGGGTTAGTCCTGGACGTGGCTGTCTGGTCCCAGACTGCCCACCAGCTAAAATTTCCCTATGGAGCAGCCTGGATTTATCCTGTTCCAGCTGCTGCCTGGTCACCTCCCCCGCCTTCTCCCTCTCAATGGCCCAATGATGCTCTCGTGAACACAGTGTAGGTCTGGGCAGATCCTGCAGCATCTCACACACACACACACACACACACACACACACACACACACCCCCCCCCCCCCCCAGTGTAATCCTGGGCAAATCGCTTCGCCTCTCCGGGCTTCCACTCCCCACGTGCCAAGAGGGGAGCACGTGCCTCCCGGGGGGCTGGGACGCTATTGAGACGGTACACGGCGGCGGGAGCTCGGTAAGTACCATAAGGGGACAGCACCACGTCCACCTCTTCCCGTCGCCCTCCTGCTCCTCTTACAGACATTCACCATCACCGCTGAGCAGGGGATGTGCTGAGACGTGCTGCCAAGGAAACCTGGAGGAACAGGCTGGCAGCCACCTGCATCTAGCTGATGGGGCGGGAGGGTGGGAGGCAGAACTTGAGCGGAAGCCCCTGAAGGCATACGGGTGTGGAAGGACACGCGGGAAGCAGTGCTGCGAAGTGGTCTCTTCCCTCCCAGCCAGCACTGGGGGCCACCCAGAAGTTAGGTCCTGACCAGCTGGGGCCATTCGACAGCTCTGGTCAATCGAGGGAGGGGTAGAGGTGTTAGTGCTCCTGCCCCGAAGCAATTACCTCCCATTACCCCAACTCCCTTGGCAGTTTTGATGGGGTGTAAAACTCTGCTTCACTTCCCAAATAACTGTCCAAGTGATACTGTTAAACAGCCGCCATGTTCCACTCCAGAGGTGGCTGCATTTCAACGCTGGATATAGGGAACTTTCCACTTTATATTCTTCCCCTATTCTACAGGCGTCTTCGTGAGGTTTTAATTAGTCCATAGAGGGCTTGGAGAGTCTCCCAATATTACTCCTCCACCTTGTCTCCCATCACCCGCCCCCCCGATCCTCTCCTTTCTCCCCCTCCTCAAGTCTCCATCTAAGACAGGGGCGGGGAGCCTAAGGCCCTGGGGCCAGATGCAGCCCCCTGCTTGCTTGGATCAGCCTCTGAGAATCAGGGTTCCCCCCGCAGCACTTGGGAGCCCATGCTGGTGCTCCAGCCCCTCCCTCCATTCCCCCGGGGGGGAGCACACACACAATCTAGGGGCCGGGGCTCTGTGGGGACGGTCTGTCTCCTCAGTCGGGAGGACTCTAGCCAGCAGTTCCAGCAGAGGGACCAAGGAGACCGGAGATGCTCGGATGAAGGGGAAGCTCTTCATTAGTGGCCAGTGCCGACCAGACACACGAGGGCCGCTGGGATTTGATGCCTTGGCCAGTGACATGCCAGGAGCAGGTTTGCCCAGAGACACATGCCGGGGGGGTGCCCTCCCCCCAGCTCCTACTCACCGTTGACCGTGAGGTGCACCCAGCTGCCGTTGTGGAAGGTGTCGTACTGCTGATCCAGCATGAGCACTTTGCACTCGTACCAGCCCTGGTCCTCCGAGCGAATCTGCTCCACGCGCAGGGAGGCCTTGTCATGAAGGCTGGCGCGGCCTGGGGGAGACACAGCAGAGCCGGGGGAGTCAGCTCCCGCTGGGAAACCGCGCTGCGGCGTTAGCCTGGTCCCGCAGCCCACCCTGCCCCAGCCCGGCCCCTCCCGCCACCACTGGGCGCCCAAGCCGACTTTTCCTAAAGGGGCCCCTCATAATGCACCGCAGGCCTGTTCTCCACACACCACAACGCTCGTCTCCCACCAGGGTCTCAGGCCGGGCCCCCAAGAATGGAGGCCCCTGGAATCGGTTTTGAACGCTCCCACTCGCCCTTCCAGTCAGCCAGGCTGTCCCTGACGACCATCAGCCCCGAGCTCAAGGGATATGGGTAGGGCCACGGGACAAAGCGTTAACCCCTAGGAAGCCAGCGGGGCTGTGCAGGGCAGAGGAGCCTACGGAGAGGCCCATGCGGGCAGCTCGCTGCCTGCTCTCCCCCTCCCAAGCCAGACCAGCCTCCTCGACGACTCAGCTTCTCCCACGCCCACCCAATCTGCAGGGGAGCTGCGCTCCCGCCACCCCAGATACACCAGCATCGCCCCGATGACTGCAGGGGCCTGGGGTCTGAACCCCGGGCGGGCTCTCCACAGCATGGACGCTGGCCTTGAACCCTGGGGACCGCAGGATCCAGCACCTCCTGGCTCGGGCCTGTCCCACTCACCCAATTTACCCCCCTCTCCAAGGGGTGCCCCCCGGGACTGAGCAGCCAGAGGGAAGGGCCAAGGCACAGTGGTAAAACTAGCTCCCCTTGCTGCCCAGAGGAAAGGGGTGGTGGAAACTTCCTCCCCGGGCGCATCAAGAAAGGCTCCTGTCCCCAGAAGCTGCAGCCCGCGGCTGCTCTGGGTTTTGCTGCGTTGGCTCCTTTCGGCCCACGCGGCCCAGCTGGCTCCCCGATGCTGCCGCTCGGGCGGGTGGAAGGCAGGCAATGAAAGGAGGAAGGGGAGAGAGACACTTTCCTGGAGGGGGAGATGCAGCTCGCAGTGCGCTCCTGGGGTTTGAGGGCCTGGCTCCACACACACCGCCAGCAGGCTGGGGAAGGGTGGCAGGGGAAGGCGGGGGCCCTGTGCTTTAGGGCAGGACACAGTTGACACCCGCCTCGGCCCAGGGCACCTTGTTTGGCCAGGGGAAGAGGCTGGAGCACAAACCCAGTAGGAAGGCCCCTCGGCGCAGGAGCCCGTGGGTAGAGACTCACCTGCATACTCTGGGTCCACGTGGGGAGGGTAAAACCCAAACTTGATGAAGATCGGAATGGGGACTCCGAACTTGAACCACTCCACCACATAGGGAGGGGGCTGCCCGGTCACTGGATGGATCACGTCGCATCCCAGAATCACGCTCTCGCCGGCACGAGCCGTCACAAACTCGGGTTCCTCCCGTGAGCCGTGGGCACCTGAGAGAGAGGAAAAAAGCAGCCGGGCAGAGTCGGTGGCTTTGCTTGTAAGCGGCCTCTCGTCATTCTGTGGGGTCACAGGGCGACTCGTGCCCAAGGGACAAGGCGTACGAAGGCTTGGGTACCCCGAGAGGTGCCGGGAGCTTCCCTCCACCATGCTGGGCTGTTTCGAAACAGAGTACAACAGCGTGTCACCCACAGCGGCGACAGGGCCATCAAAATGGCTGCCCCAGATCCTGAGAGGTCCCTGCTCTGCCTTCACCTTGACCCTGAAGCCACCCTCCCTGCCACGTTCATCTCCCCAGAACCAGAACGTCCCACGTCTCCTCGTCCCCCCTCCAGCGTCCAAACCCAGCCCCATCACCCTCTCTAAAGACCACAGGCAGCTCCTGCACCTCAGCCTGCAGCCAGCCCACCTCCCCTTGTGCGAGGACTCCTCAGCTCAGCAGGATCAAGTCAGGGTCACTGCGGGAGAGAGAAAGACCCAAGTGCTGCAGAGAACAGGCTGGGGACCGACTGGCTAAGCAGCAGTTTGGCAGAAAAGGACCCGGGGATTCCAGTGGATGAGAAACAGGATAGGAGTCAACAGGCGCCCGTGTAGCCAAGAAGGCGAATGGCATATTAGGTTGCATTAGGAGGAGCATTCCCAGCAGATCCAGAGAAGTGATTATTCCCCTTTATTCGACTCTGGGGAGGCCACATCTGGAGTATTGTGTCCAGGTCTGGGCTCCCCACTACAGAAAGGATGTGGACACATTAGAGAGGGTCCAGCGGAGGGCGACCAAAATGATTAGGGGGCTGGAGCATATGACTTATGAGGAGACGCTGAGGGAGTTGGGTCTGTTTAGTCTGCAGAAGAGAAGAGTGAAGGGGGATTTGAGAGCAGCCTTCAGCTACCTGAAGGGAGGTTCCAAAGAGGCTGGAGAGAGGCTGTTCTCAGTGGTTGCAGATGACAGGAGGAGCAATGGTCACAAGTGGCAACGGGGCGGGTCCAGGTTGGATCTTAAGAAAAACTCTTTCCCTAGGCGGGTGGGGAAGCGCTGGGCTGGGTTCCCTAGGGAGGGGCTGGAATCTCCATCCCTGGAGGTTTTTAAGCCCAGCTTGCCCAAGCCCTGGCTGGGATGACTGAGTTGGGCTGGTCCTGCTTTGGGCAGGGGGTGGACTCGATGCCTCCCGAGGTCTCTGCCCACCCTGGGATTCTATGAACAGCTGCCACAGGTGACACTCTCCTCTGAGTCAGCTCTGCCCCCCAAGTCCCCCGCTGAGCAGCTCTCGCTTGCTGGCAGCGCAGCCTTTCAGATAAAGCACACGACCCAAAGGGCCCAGTGCCGCTTCTGCTCTGGGGTAGCCAACCCCCCTGCCTCCTCCATGTTGAACAGCCGCCTTCGCCGCAGGAGAAGCTCTGGCAACGCCTCTCCAGCTCAGACATGGCACCCTTCATCCAGAGCCCCATCTGGTTTACAAAGGGGAGCGTCCTTAGCTCCAGCTTTCAGATGGGGTAACTGAGGCACACACCCCCCAGCTGTTCAAGGTCACCCGGCAGAGCCAGAAACAGAACCCGCACCTGTGGAGTCCAAGCCCAGGGCTTTAGCCACTAGGCCGCACTGCCTCCCTACATGCTCCTGCGGGCTGTGCACAATCTCGGGGCAGTGCAGCCGTCTGTGGTTCTGCTGACCGGACACAAGGAAAGCGATCAGCAGATACAGGCTTGGCGAGAAGGGCTCACGGCAGCTTGCTGGGACACACTTGCTCCTCCCCTCCTCTGTCCTCAGACAGGGTCGTGAGAAGCGGTGCCAGCTATTCTCCTACCGGGGCAGGGCGGAGGGTAGGAGCCAGCACTGCCTCACTCTACACTGGCCCCTTCACGGGTTCTCTCCAAACAGGAGCTGGACAGTAAGGCCCGTGGGTACCCGAGTCAGGGCACACGAGGCCAATCTCCATTGCCAGCCTGGCTCAGCACCACAGAGGCAAGGAACCTTTTGCAACCCAGAAATCCCACAATCTCCCCCCCCCCCCCCCCACACACACACACACACACACTATTCTCCACACAATCTTACCAACCCACGTCAGGGCCGGAGCAGCTGTTAGCAGCCCCCTGCCCCTCCGACACTCTGCCCCACAGCACCCTCTGCCGGGGACGCTGGCTTTGCTGTTCCTCGGCGCGCCTGGCTACAGCCTGCGCTGCTCCCCAAAGCGCCTGTTGCGCCGAGGTGCTGGGACGAGGGGAGCCGCAAACTCCCCCCAAACGAGCGCTCCTCCGGAAGAGGTCTGCGAGCAAGACCGGGGCTGAAGAAGCCGTCAGCCCCAGGCCCTGCCGAGACACCTGCTGGAAGAGGCTGGCTCTGGAGTCGCTGCGAGCGCCCCTACAGCCGGGCCAGCTCCCTGGGGCAGGAGAGCGGCGGATTTTAAAAGCGACTTTCGGTCGGCGCCTGCCTCCATCCTGCACACGCCAGAGCTGGGGCATTCGGGGAAGTGGCCCCCGGGTCCCGCGGCTTTGGGCATCGGCGCTTTGGCTGCGTGAAAAGGCTCCTTTGCGCAGGCAGCCGGGACGCTGCAGCAGCGAAGAATCTCCGTTCTTCAGGGAGGCATGTTCCCAGATCCTTCGCTCTGCTCTTCAGGGCCAGCTTTGATTGGCCAATAGTGACATCACTGTTTTTCCACAACCAGAGAGTAAGATCACCGGGTATTTTTGGCGCAGACACGAACATAAAGCAGCAAGCAGCCCCCACAGGCCCCGCCGGGCCCCTGGGCAGGCTGATAATCAGAGTCCCTTTGGGGCACGGAGCCAGGTGGCTTTGGCACCGCAACCCGCCGCCGCTTGCCGGGATAGCACAGGCAGCAGCCAAAGCCTCCCCCTCCGCAAGCTGCGCTAGTGCAGGGAGACGCACACGCCAGCCGGGCAGCGCGAGGGCTGAGAGCCGCTCCAGGCACGGAGAGCCAACGTGGGGCGAAGTGTCGCAGGGAGCAGCGTGGCCCGGGGGTTCGGAGGCGAGGCCCAGAGAACAGAAGGGCTTATGCTGTGTGGGGGCGCGGAAGGGAGGGGGGCCGGGGCCTTGCACGTTTATGCCCCACTGGGGCGTGGGGGCATGTTCGACAGCAGAGGAGAGCCCGGCAGCTTTCTCCACCCATGACCCCCTCCCTCCCCCGCCCCCGGCCTTCACACCTCGCCGGGCCTCATTAGCGCTGTATTTCTAATGAGGCCGAGACTCTCACGCCTCCTCAGCTGATGGGGTGACTTCAGCTGGAATCTGCAAGGAGCTGAGGCAGGCCCGGGACTGGCATCCGGCCTCTCCTATTCCAGGGTCCCAGGGCCAGCTCCCGGGCGACGACCCTCTGCTCCCGCAGGCACCCCCACCGCAGGGAGCCAGGGCCACGGCCTACTAGCCACGAGCCGGCTCCAGACGCGCCCCCGCGACTCTGGGGAGCCTCCTGCTTGGAGATGCTGCAGCAGCGAGACACCGCCCGGCGGGGGGGGGGGGGGACACCGCCCGGCGGGGGGGGGGGGGGGGAGACACCGCCCGGCTGCAGCAGCAAGTGGGAGGGGTTGGGGTCCGCACAGGGCACTGGGAGGCCAAAGGTTCCCTGGTCCGAGGCAGCCTCCTCCCCGCAGGAGACATCAGGAGGTTGGCCCAGAGATGCCGACCGCCCCCCCCGCACCTAACTGGGACAGCAGCTGCCAGAGCCAAAGCGCTGGGGAGAGCCCGGGCTGGGAGGAGGATGGAGGGGCAGGAGCACCCCTCCTGCGTGAGGAGCCAAACGTGCACTTGTGCCGGTTTCCTTTCACTTCAGCGGGAGGGGGCCCTGGCTGGGCGAAGGCTGCAGGGTTGGGGTCCAGCCTGGGGGCAGAGCTCTGCTGCCCCCCGGGAGACCCTGCACGACCCCTCCGCCACGCCCCAAGGACTTGCCTCCTGCCAGCCCCCCGCCGCAGGGAGCCAGCAGGGCCCCAGGGCCGAGCGCGCCCAGCGGTCCCCGCCTAGCAGCTTGCGCGGTGCAGAAGCTCGGAGCCCATCCAAGCCCTCGCCGGTAGCAGCAGCTGCAGCGTCTCCCTATCACACACCGCTGGCGCCCTGCCAGCACGTGTGGGACTTGATGCACCTTGGCACCGTCCCCAGCTCTTATCTCCAGTCAGCACCCGGCCGCCTTTCACCTGAGGAGCAGGCAGAGGCCACGCGGCCAGCAAGAGCAGCGGAGGATGGGGGGTGGGGGGCAGGAAGGGAGGGGGAGGCAGGACTCCCTATGCACTGGCAGCACCAGGCAGCTCCATCCCGCACCCTCCTCTAGCCACCTCAGGCGCACTGGTGGGATGAGTCTGCCAGGCCTCAGCCGGGCCCCCTCCAGGGTCTGGGCGGCGCGAGCGGAAGGTAAGCTCCAGACTTCGCTAGTCGCCTTGCACCCCTCTGACAGGGCCCTGGCTGCTGACGGTGCTCAGCACCTCACAGGACTGGGCCAGGGGACCCAGAGGCCGCTTCCCTAGAGGCGCATCACAACTCACCCCCTCCTGCTTCCGCCCTGCCCCAGCATGGGCAGCTCTGGGTACGGACGCGCCCCCCCCCCCCCTTCCCTGCAGCTCCCTCCGCCAGCTCCGCACCCTGAATTCTCATCCCCGCCGGGCCCAATCACACGCGGCTGCTGCCCCCGCGCCCCCTCCGCCCCAGGGACACCGTGTCTCCTCAGCACCTGCCTCCAGCGCTCACGCCCGGGGGAGCTAGCGCCGGCGCCGGCAGCTCTGCAAGCAGCAGATGCCTGCGGAGCGCAGCCCCCTCAGCACAAGGAAGCAGGGCGCTGGGGGAAGGGCCGTGACACCAGCAAGCGCAGCCTCGCCCGCCCGGCGTGCGCGTGATGCAAGCGCCACGTGGCTGGGGCAGGAGCAGGGCTGGCCCGGCCTGGAGGGGACACCAAGGAAGCCACGAGGCGGGGGAGAAATGCAGAGCACTGCAGCGCCGGGCCGGCCCTTCCTGAGCTACAGCCAGGCAGACCCAACAATGGTGCCCAGCCTAGGAACGCTTGGCCACTGGCGTCACCAGGCAAGGGGCGTCTGGCACTGGCCGCGGGCCAGGACAGCCCTGCTCGGTGAACGGACAGAGCTCCTAGCTCGGCCACAGAGCAAGCCCCTTGCTGGCTCCAATGGCCCAGCGTTGCCGGCTGAACTCCAGGGCTCTGGGCCTCGGGCACGTGTGCACGAGCCCCATTCGAAAGGAGCCTGTCCCCAAAGCTGCTGAAGCTGCTGCGGAGCCAGATTCCAAGCGGCTCACGCCCCTCCGGCATCAGCCTGTCCTGCTGCAGGGGAAGGGACCAACTCCCGCCGGCTGCGAACTAGCTCAGCCCACCCCAACCCGCCCTGCACAAACAGGGCTGCAACACTCACGGGAGTGACAGGAAGGCGCCGGCTCTGGAGCTCACATGAGAGCCCCAGGGTTAATCTCCAAAACCCACCGCGTCTGCCGCAAGCGCCAGCGGACCCCGTGCTCCCATCCTCCCTGCCAGCGGGCACATCCCCACAGCAAGCACTGGGCACAGGCTTCAGTAAGGCGAGCACACGCCCAGCCCGGACCCTGGGAAGGTCCTCCGCACACTAGCGCGCCTGCTGCACCGTCCTTAGCACCACCGTTACCTGCTCTTGCCGGAGTCAGGCTAGCTCCGGCATGCAAGCCCACATCAACTTCTGCTCAGCTGACATGCCCTCAGACCCCCTCCGAGAAGGCCCTCTGGCAGGCCGACAGCCTCATGCAGCACCAGCCACACAGAGGCATGCTGCTCCGCCAATCAAGACCCAGAGGGACATTCCTGCAGGACTCAGTAGTGTTTGGATGTGGCCGTGAAGAACTGAGCTAGCCAACAAAGTCACTTTGTGATCAGCAGCGCTTCCTCGAATCTTTTCTATCCATGTGCAGAATAAATGTTGTTGCATGCACCAAGGCACATACAAATGTGCACCACCGGATCAACACACACCTAGCTGTGGGCGCGCTGCTCATCAGCTGGGCAGCACTGGAATCTCTCCTAAGCGGCCACACAAGCGCACAGCTTACAGGGAACACTGGTGGTACGTGCAGACCAGAGCATGCTGTGTCAGCCACGTATACCCCACTGCCCCCTCCTGACACTGGGGCGCCGGGTGCATGCTGGCTCGAGGGAGGAGCACGGCCAGTTGGCTCCCATCTGACTACCGACCAGCCTGCTTGCGGTTAGTGGAGATCGATGAGCGCATGGCCCACGTTGCTTGGCCGCAAGGGACCGAGGCAGCGGAAGGAGGAGCGCCCAGCCCACCATCTGGCTCCTGCTGGGAATGAGCGAGGCGCGCCAGGAAGCGGACCCCACCCGTGCGCTGTCGGGCCAGGCAGCTGGTCGATCCCCATTCACAGCCAGCCTCCCGGCTTCTCGGCACGACCAGCAACTTTCATTTGCTCTCGACCGGGTCGTATTTCAAGGCCCCTCCTCGCAGGAAGTCGGTAATTCAATCTCCCAAGCTTCTCTGCACAAAAGCGGGGGCGAGTGGGGGTGGAGAAACCAGCAACAGCAACTTCTGCCAGAGCAGCCTGGTGGGGAGGAAAGAACGAGCAAGAGCACGGAGACCCGACACCGCATCACCACCTCTCCCCGTTCCCCTGCCTCGGGGCTGCCTCGGCTCCATGATCCCTGGCAGCGCCTCCTGCTGAGCGAGGCGGGTACTGCAGGAGCAGGAAGCTCTCTCCACGCACAGCCAGGGCGTGCCCAGCCCCCGCGCGCCGAACCCTTCCGCCCTGGGACGGCTGTGTCGCCGGGACAGGATGGGCCGTTCTCCAAGGCAGCGCCAGAGGCTTTCACAGAAGAGACACAAACAGCACAGGGCGAGGAGGCCCGATGCCAAGGGCCCAGTGGCGTCCGCGGGCGCCCCTTCTCTGCCCGGAGCCGGCTACCGTACAGCCCCGACCGGTTCGACACCGCCCTCCCCAGCACGGCGCCGCAGGAAGCAGGGCCAAGCTCTGGAAGCGACTCCTGGCCTTGCAGGGAAGGCCCAGGGGGTTGGGGTGCTTTGCACTCCTCCCTCAGAGCCCCCGCTTCCCTCTACACTCGTCCCACGCCCTGGCTGCTGCTGCTCCCCAGGCAACGCTCATCCCACGGCCATTCCCCCGCCCGGTGCCCTGCTGAAAGACACTCCCCGGCCATTCCCCTGCGCCCACCTGAGCGCAGGGCTCTCTGGGACCCTCCCAGCCAACACAGGCCCCAGGGACTAAGCGGCATGAGCTGCATGTCCAAGCCTTCTCTCTGGTCCTCCCATCTACCCAGCAGGTAATGCAGACCTCCTGCCCCGCTGCTCTGACCACCGCGCCCAACCCCCTGCTCCCCAACGCTCTCCACTGGCTCCCTGTTGCGGAGAACGAAGTGTGTGTGGGGGGGGTTTGAGCCCATCTCCCAGTGCTTCCCTCCTCCCTGTGCCTGGAAGGGTCTCTGTCTCCCTCACACCCCTCCCCTCCCCGCGCCCATCCCCATCCCCTCAACTGCCAGCTCTCCACAGGCTCCGCTCTCTGCAAAAGACACTTCCCGGGGGGCTGCACTGAACCCCCGTCCGGTCTTCATCCGGTGCTGCCTGAGCCTCAAACTCACGCCGGGGCCTCCTCGCTCTGAACGGGAGGCCAGGCGCCGTACCCACCCATGACGGCATTGGCCAAGTGTTTGGGGGGGTCCCAGGAGGAAAGGGGACTCACAAGCATCAGCCGTTCTCGCGTGTAAGTGTGACGGCGCGTTGGGGGTCCCCTGTCTCCTGCACCCCGAAATGACACAAACAGACTACACCAGCCGGTGGAATAGAGGAAGTTTATTGCCTCTCCAGGGTACAGCACAGCACAGATGTAATCTGGTCCCAGAGCTGGGCTAGGATGCCTCAGGCCCCCTTGAGATGGGGGAGACCGGGCCCCTAAACTCCAGCCCCTTTCCCTAGGCTGACTCCTCCATGCTCCCAGCCAGCCAGCAACTCACTAACCCTCTTCCAGCCCTGCCCCCCAGCCAGGGCAGCATTCCACCTTCCTTTGTTCCTCTCCATGGGGGGTGTCTGGCCACTGGTTTGCATAGTGACTCATCCTGTTTTGCTGGGTTGTGGGTACCACGGCAGCCAGTGGGGGTTACCCCAGAGCCAGCAGCATAGAAACCAGCCAGGTACCCCCACTACGTCACACGTGTCCAGGCACTAAGGGGATGGGTTCTCTTCACCAGCCAAGTCCCCGCTGCCCCCCATCGCGACCCCTCTCTGAGGAGCTCAGCCCCAGCCACAGTCGCAACCTGACTTCCCAAGCTACTGAAGAAACCCAGCTTCACCGGGAGCTGCAGGAGCTCAGCCGCTTTGGAAATCCGGCCATGAGGGGGCTCAAGGGAGGGGGGATAGCCAGAGTCACCCACACCCACCAAAGGAGGCAGGTGGACGGCCAAGAAGTGATGTAATTAACCCCTGCAGAGGTGTCTGGGTCCCAGACCCCTTCCAGGAAGCGGCAGCAGCGAAGCTGGGGGGACGCACGGCGTCAGAGTCATGAGAGCTGCACAGACAAGACCTGTTCCATGCAGAGATCCCCTTGGCTCCCTCCCTTCTCCCTGGCTGGCCATCTGCCCTTCCCAGGAAGCATGGCCAAAAGGAGGGATTTCCAGCACCCCACCCATCAGGAGCCAACGAGCTGGCTCCCCCGGTCAGGAAGATTCACAGCCCACAAGCAGCAGAGAAGGTGAACTCCAGCTCCGAGAACCAGCTCCTTAATACCGGGTGGGGAATGGGCACGGGAGTGTGAACCGGAAGCCAGCCACACAGGAAGAACCAAGCGGCGAACCAGCAAGGCGAATGGAGAACTGGAGAGAGAGTGGAGGCGGGGAGGGGAAGAGAACAGATGAGCGTGGGGAGAGAGACCTAGAGCAAACGAACAAGGAAAGGAACACCCAAGGGAGCCGGAGCAAGGACGGCATGCCTGGGCATCCCCGTTCCTACCAGAGCCAGTCCCCAGTGACTTCGGAGCCGGCCGTTCCCAGGCTAAGACCGTCTGGGGCACATGAAGCCGAATGAACACGCGCCGGATTAGAAATCCCAACCCCTCCGTCCAGAGGAGGGTGCAAAGTCCAGCAAGGTCAGAGATGCCTAGACACACTGATGAGCCTGGTCTTCTCCCACCTGCAAGGGCCGTGGATTTGCAACCACTCAGGAGCGATTCAAATGCTGCCCCGCTGATTAGCGGAGCGCCCACAGGAAGGTTTGGTTTCTACCGGTGGTGCACGCATCACGCCTCGGTGCACATAAAAATTTATTCCACACGTGGATGGAAGAGATTAGAGGGGACGTGGCTACCCATACCTGCAACTTGACCCTCACAGGTTGCCAAGCGCTTCCTGTCAACTGCTGCCTGAATAGGCTTGGCACACAGGGAGCCGGCAGCACACACATGCCTTGCAGTAGCCTCTGGAATGGAAGCGCTGAGATGTGAGTGAAGGAAAATAGGTCAGTTTCTGGCAGCTTGCAGTGCCGGGATCTAATCGAAAAGCCAGCGGGGTAGCCACATGCACGGCTCCGCTTCACCTCCATGTGAGGGAAGCAGTCTGCCACCCGTTACCATTACAAGCACCCAGTTCTTAAGAGGATCCTGGCTCTCGCCACCAGTCCGCTCTTCAGGACAGATTCCCGCCTGGCTGCGTGCCCCATCTCTCCAGCAAGTTTTACTCAGACTGCACGCTAGTGGCCTTAGCCCAGAATTCCCCTCCCTTTTCCGCAGGAGGGCAGCGCCTGAGATCTCACAGGGAGATCTGTATCTCTTGCGGCAGGGAGGCGGGACAAGCAGAAACTCATTACTCAATGGCTATACTGGGTCAGAACAAAGGTTTGTCTAGCCCAGTGTCCTGTCTTCCAACAGCAGCCAACGTCAGGTGCCTTAGAGGGAATGAACAGCTCAAGTAATCATCAAGTGATTCATCCCCTGTTGCTTCTGGCAAACAGAGGCTAGGAACACCATCCCTGCCCATCCTAACAGCCAGTGATGGACCCATCTTCCATGTATTTGTCTAGTTCTTTTTGAACTCTGTTAATCTTGGATGTCACACCATCCTCTGGCAAGGAGTTCCACTGGTTGGCTCTGTGTTGTGTGAATTGCGCCTCCAACCCAAACAGAGCATTCAGGGGCAGCCCCACTCAGTTACACACGGCCGAGATATGGTCAGGGATTGAACTAGAGAAGAGATGAGGGGTGTAATGTAGTGTCAGTACCTTGCTGGTTGCTATGCTTGGGCTGTGGGTGACCCCTACTGGCCAGTGTCCAGAGGATTGCCCAGCAGGTGGGCTGCTTAAGACCCAACCGGTCTGACCGGTTGAGGGCAGCGAGGGAACTAGGAAGTGGGTGTTGGGGGAAGGAGGAGTCTGGGGCTGGAATCATGAAGGAACCAGTTTAAGGAGGGGGCTGGAATCTAGGGGCCCGAGGACCCATCTCAAAGGGTCTGAAGCATCCTGGCCCAGACTCCTGTAGACACGTCACATCTTTGCTGGGCTGTATCTGGGAGGAGCAATAACCCCCCTGTTCTACTGGCTGGTGGAGTCTGTTCTTTCTACCACGGGGCTGCAGGATCAGAGGAACCCCGACACGTCATCACAAGGGGAACAGAACAACATCCAGAACAGCAGCGGGTTCTTCAGTAACCCTGCCACGCCAAGGTGGAGTCACATTTTGTAAGTGCTTGTTGAGTCTACACAATACGCCGGCATACTCACTGTGCACGCTGAACACTTCCCCTTTGCCTAAAGATTAAAGAGACAGAGGGCAAATAAAGAATCCCAAACGTATTACAGACAGTCCCCGGGTTACGTGGATCCGACTTAAGTCGGACCCCTAGATACGAACGGGGGGGCGGCAGCTAATGAGGGGTGCCTCCCCCACTGTCGCCGCCTCCAGCGGCACTGGGGGTGCTTCCCCCCCAGCAGACCAGGGAGACAGGGAGCGGCTTTTCTCGCCGCGAAGGACACAGGCGGCAAGACCACGGCACGTCTGGGTGATTCTGCCGCCCGCGTCCTCCGTGGCGAGAAAAGCCGCTCCGCGTCTCCCTGGTCTGCTGGGGGGGGCGCAGCTAGTGCGGCCCCCCTTTCCCCCAGCAGACCAGGCTTTTCTCGCCGCAGCAGCGGCTGAATCAGGACGCCTGGGGTAGAGCAGCTGGGGGGCTGCCGGGTTGGTCCCACAGCGCCGAGATGCAGCGCTACTGGACCAACCCAGCAGCACCCCAGCTGCTCTGCCCCAGGCGTCCCCAAGTCAGCCACTGCTGAAACTGACTAGCGGCTGACTTGGGGACGCCTGGGACAGAGCAGCTGGGGTGCTGCCGGGTTGGTCCCTACAGTGCCGCACCTCAGCACTGCGGGGACCTACCCGGCAGTGCCCCAGCTGCTCTGTCCCAGGCGTCCAGATTCAGCCGCTGTTGAAACTGATCAGCAGCTGATTCTAGGAAGCCCGGGGCAGAGCAGCTCTGCCTCGGGCTTCCTGTAGTCAGCTGCTGGTCAGTTTCAGCAGCGGCTGAATCTGGACGCCAGTTCCGACTTACAAACAAATTCAACTTAAGAACAAACCTACAGACCCTATCTTGTACGTACCCCGGGGACTGCCTGTAGTTGAATGTTTCATGATTGCAGAGGCCTGACTTATGATCAGCAATACAGGGAGATAAGGTACTAAAAAGCCCCAAGCAACTGAGTGAATCACGTGCACAAGCATCAGTGTGCAGTGCCACTTTGCATGGCATGGAAAGGCACGGCTGGCACCCATGTGAACACGCAGGAGCGGTACAGGTGCTCACGTGTCACACCCTGGCCTGATGGACCATGCCTACGTAAACAGGCCCCGGTGCTCCTAAGAAGGTCAGTGCACACACAACAGTACTAACTCCACTCTTCTCTTTTCCCCTCGCACCCTCTTCGCTCTGTCTCGCTGCCGTCGTGCAAGCCGACTGGTCAAAAGATGAGCCGTCTTCTGCATTCTGCACCCCCTTTGGTGGAAACACAAGCCAGCCGCAGGAAGCAGGCACAGCAGGGATGAGGCAGTATCTGTTTAAAAGGACACAGTCTGTTGTAAGAGCCAGTCAGGTCGCAAAGGTGGTCGCTCCAGCCCCTGCTTTCCTGTCAGCAGTGCGGGTTCTCCCCCTCGTCTGGGGCCAGGGGAGAGAGCAGGGGCCAGTGTCCCCTGTAGGCTGGGTGCTAGCGCGGTAGCTCAGGGAGATTTGGATGCTGCCCAGCTGATTAGCAGAGCGCCCATAGCTGGTTGTGGTTTCCACCGGTGGTGCAAATTTGCACGTGCCTCCGTGAATGTAAAAAAATTTATTCCATACATGGATGGACACGATAAGAGGAAACATTGGAAGGGACATCTTCATGGTCCTGCTGCCCTGGCAGGAGTCAAACACTCCCGTCACCCCAGCCCACCAAGCGGCCAAGAGGCATCATCCAACAGCCGGTGCCAACACCGAGCCACAGCTGCAGGCTGGGGCGGCACAGGCCCAGAACTGGGACTTGACAGATGGAAAAGCGGAGCTGAGCGAATGGGAGGTGACAGGCCCTGCATCTGTGGCTGGGTCTATCCATCAGCGATGACAGGGAATGGCAGAACCAGCGTCTCTGAACATTTCCTGCGGTTGCTTCTGTCCATGTGAGGAGCGCCTGTCCCAAGCTCCATGTAGGTCCTTCTGAAAAGCGTTAGAACACAACGCAACCGCACACAAGTGGGAGCAGGGCCTTTCGGAGTCCTGAGAGGCAGGCTTCAGGGTGAGACCAGGGAGAAGACACCTTTAGGGATGTGTTGAGCACTCGGAGCTTCTGCAGCCCCCTCCACCTAGCCAGCCTGTTCCCCCTGCTCCCCGCCAACTCCTTTCAGCTCACAGAGGGAGGGGGGATGGTGCGTGCACTTAAACTGCTCTGCCCATCCCAGCAGAGCCCTCGGCCGGTGACAAGGTGAAGACAGACCCGTCAGCTCAACCGGATGCCTGAAAGCCTCCAATATTCAGAGTGGAACTCCACGGCTTCGCTTCCCCATGTCGTTCCCAGGACCACCCCAATGGGTCTGTCTCCCACCTTCCCTCCCCGGGGCAACAGTGGCAGGTCAACGGTCATCTCCACTGGACTCGCCAAGCCCAAGAACTTCTACAGGCCAAACTCTGACAGTGGCGGGTAGAGCGGCTCAGGCCCCGAGGAGCTTCAGACAGAGCGTCCAACCACGGGAGCGCGAGCGCCCGGCCATCGGCTCCGTCTCTCTGCTGATCTTACTCTGGTGCCAAGTTGCTACGCGGGAGGAGAGAGGCAGAAAGGGCTTGAGAAAGTCACATGGAGCCCAGTGGAAAGACCCTCTCAGCCAGCTGGGACCACAGCACCCCCCCCCAACCCCCAAGAGGTGGCGAATCCCTCAACGCTCCACTACAACTTGGAGAGAAGGAAAGGAAAGGAAAGGAAAGGAAAGGAAAGGAAAGGAAAGGAAAGGGCATGTTGCCACTACTCCCAGGCATGCTGGGATCAGAGTCTAGGTCCCCACGTCTTGTTCCTGGTGGGGGGTTCACAGATCTATGGCTTGCCCCCCCATCCCTCAACCCCTATGCCTCAGTGTCCCTTGTGAAAGAGGGATAACCCCCAACCGCTGACGGGTTCTCAAGCAGCAAGAGGGGTTTGGGTGGCGACGTTTCCTCTCATTACCAGTTGCCTGGTGCACTTGTACGCATGCTGCCTGCAGAGCAGCACGACAGGCCGGCAATCGCTTTAGCAGGCTGGTTGAAGGAGCCGTGGCCCTGACCTGAAAGCCCCACGTGGCAGATCCCGAACGAGACACCCGTCCCCAAGGGACCGCCCGACTGGCAGACGAACATCCTGCCCTCCTCAGCTCTGCCCGAGTGGGGGACACGGGACTGAGCCTCCCCTCCATCTCCCAGGACCAGTCCCTTCGGAGCAGCCGTGTCCTTAATGCTCCGCTGGTGGCCCAGGCAGCAGGAGGCTCCCCGCGCGCCCGGCATGCCGGAGCCATCTCGCCACGCTCCACCAGCACGATCCCACGGTTCACTCAAGGTCGCGGGAAAGCGGCGTCCCGCCGGAGCGCGATGCACACGGGGCCCTCTGCCATGGAGTAATTAGCGGGCTCACTGACCAGCTGGGACCCGGACAGCCAGCCTGAGATGCACCTCCCTGCCAATCAGGGGCCTAGAGACAAGTGACAGATGTGTGTCGCGCCCCCCCCCTTCCCACTCCACCACCAATCAGAGGCCTGGGAGGCTTGACCCAGCATGCACATCCACCAATCAACATACAGGTACCGCTGACCCATTTGGACCCAACCCATCCCTCCAGGCCCAACCAATCATAGCCCCTATTTTCTGGAGAGGCCTGGCAGCCACAGAGCCCAGCTGCACCCTGCTACCCAACCCAACGGGCAGAGATGATGTAGCAGGATCAGCCCAGCCCAGAGCTCTCAGCGGCCTGTTCTCACCCCGCAGAGCGGAGATGAAATCCGCTTTGACACGTCCCAGTCACGGCACTCAAGGCAGACTACTGCAGGGACCGGGCAGCACGCCGCGGGCACGTCACGGGGGGGGGGGGTCTGCTCTTGGGAAAGATTCCGATGGGGAGCACCCCACCCTCGCTAACCCGGAGGGAAGCGGAGATCTGGACTCCGCCCGCCTCCCTGCCATCCCCGCGCATCGCGAGCAGAACATGACAGGAAGCTGCAATTAGCTGCTCAGTCATCTAAGGCATCACTGAAGACGCCGGCCTGACTCCTGCCCCTCCCGACCGGAGCTCTGGCTGTCCGCACTGCTGGCGGGGAGGGGCTCTGCCTCCTGACCCACCCCCTGCCTGGACCCATCACCCAGGAGAACTACCCCCCCCCCACCCCCACTCGTCCCATAATCAAGAGCCTTTCCCTTCTCCCCCCTTCCCCCACTTCTCCACCTCACTCAGGAGCAGCATCTGGGTTTGCAGCAAGATCCCTGCTTTTTAAACCCGATTTTCCGGATGGATTGGCTGAGACACACATGGGTCAAGTGACTTGCCTCAAGGTCACACAGTAGAAGTGGGGGAGGGAGAGAGAGCTGGAGTAGCCAGAGGGGACCGCTCAGTGGTCTATGTCAGGTTCAGAATAACCAGGCTCTCTCAAGCCCCAGGTTCGTTCGTACGTGTGTACGCACACGCACACGCACACGCACACGCACACGCACACGCACACGCACACGCCCTTCAGAAAAGCAGAGAACCACACAACAGAAGGGAGGGGCTTTTCTTCAGCAGTGGCCCTCCAAGTAAAATCACAAGCCCCTTGGCGGTGGCACTGATGATCCCTTGGCACCATCTGCGAGTACAAGATCATGAGAGCGTGAGCATCCTGAGGCTTCCCAATCCAGCGAGCGGGGCAGTGTTCATCCTCCACCCACCAGCTCTTTCCAACATGCTGTTCTGGGCGCTGTCCTCTCCCTGCTCCCAGTACCACGAAGGAGAGAAGGGTATTAGAAAACCAAGACATTTACTAGAAAAACAACCCTGGCCCAGGCAAGCAGGACCCGTACCGCAATACCAAGACTGCAAGATCGCAGACTGAACAAAGGTCTGGGACCCAGGAGTGGAACTGACCTTGCCACAGGAGATACCGGTGCCAGCTGAAACGGTGGCCCTTCCCGCTAGGTGCAGTGTGTGTACACACACACACACACACACACACACACACACACACACACACACACACACACACACACACACACACACACACACACACACACACAGTTAGAAAGCTCCTGCCCCAAGCACTTGCAAACTAGGTAGGCACACAGTTAGAAAGCTCCTGCCCCAAGCACTTGCAAACTAGGTAGGCAAGACAAAAGAGGAGAAGAGTTTTGCCCAAGGCTACACAGCTGGTCGGTGGCAGAATCAGAACCAGACCCCAGGTTTCCTGATTCCCAGACTAGTGCCCTGCCCACTAGACCAGGCTGCCTCTGCCAAGTTCAATGCAGAAGTTTTCAATGCAGAAGCCACGCTGCAGTTTTGAAGTGGTCCCCTGTAGCTTAAAACGCACGGAGCCTTGAGATCAGAAACCACTGGACACCCAACAGCCGTGAGGACACTGCGGTTCATCCACTTGACTCATTTCAAGCAGCAGCCTGGAGATCTTGCTCCTTCCTGGAGCAGCCTCCACAGAACAGCCCTCGCTTGCCTCGCAGGTGAAGGACACAGCCTCTAACCACTCTGCTCCTGTCACAGGTGTTCTGCGGACG
This sequence comes from Pelodiscus sinensis, assembly GCF_049634645.1. Lineage (NCBI taxonomy): Eukaryota > Metazoa > Chordata > Testudines > Trionychidae > Pelodiscus > Pelodiscus sinensis. Next base: position 16,122,405 of record NC_134736.1, read on the forward strand.
GCTGGTCCTTGCAGGGATTCGCTCTCCAGGCCCAGACCCCTTCTGGGATTGGCATGGGGCTGCTCCAACACTCTCGCGGTCTGCGGCCCCTCGCTCCCACCAGGAATCAAACCCTCTCTGCGGCTCGCATCTTCCCCTTCCCCCTCGCAGCCTTAGCCAGTGCCAGTCCCTCAGTGGCTGGGACGGGAACCCGGGCCTGCCCTCCACTGGGACCCAGTTCAGGGACCCTGAAGCCAGCAGTTCTGGGCTTTCCTCTCCCAGTGTCCCGGCTCCTTCCCTGGGCTGCTGCCTCCTCGCTGGTCCTCCCGCCTGCCTCTGGGTCTGCCAGCTCCAGGGGAGGGGTCCTTGGAGAGAAGCTCCCTGGATGGACAGGCCGCACCTGTTCCTGCACAGCTGACCCTGTTTCCAATCCCTGCTCCCCGGCTCTTCCTCTGCAGTTCACAGGCCTGCCTGGCCCCTAACCTCTGCCAGTCCAGTGTGGGGTGGGCACCTTGTCACTCAGACCTCCCCATCCCCCCCACTTCCGCATACTGAGAACCCGGAGCCTGATGCTTCCTTGCCACCCTCCCCCCCCCAAGCCTGAGCTAGAGGGCCCCCCAGAGACGGCTTTGCCCTCACCTCTATGCTCCCCTCCAGCCCTCGGGCGCTGCCCATGCCGGTGGCAATTAGTGACAACGGCAGTGATGGCGACACTTGCCCGTCCCCATCACACCTCCGGTACCCGACTCCACGGCGGGATTCGCACCACACAACTTCCGGCCCAGAGAACGAGGTCAGAGACCCGCGGACCTACTGGGGACCAGCTCGGCCTACTCCACGGGGGCCAGAGAGGGAGCCCGCTCAGAGACGCCGCATGGATATTGACCGGTTGGGTTGTGCCAGGGCCCTCGAGTGCGGTGCACCTGGGAATTAAGTCACAGCATCCTGGTGAGGTTGGCATTATCCACACTTCGCAGATGGGGAAACTGAGGCACGGAGAGACGGGACTTGTCCTAGGCCATGGAGTAGGGCGATGGCAGAACCCAAACTCCAGTCCCCATCTCACAGCTGCCCAGCCTGCAGCAGCGCTTTCAGAGTTCGAGATGGACTTAGCCACGGTCCATCCCCACAGACGGGTGCCCTGGACCAGCACATCAGCATAGTGCCCTGGGCAACCCGCAACCAGCCCGGCCGTGCCACGGCACACTCACCTGCTAGCATCAGCACCACACTGGCTCCGGCACGCCAGCGCCCCAACACTGCCTGTCCTGAAGCATCAGTCAACTCCCCGTGCGGCGCGGACACACGCACACGAGGATCGTTCTTCCCCCGAATACAGGCACGGTGCCTTCAAGGGCCAAGCCACTGGTTGGACGCGGGCAGGTCGGCTCTCCAAACAGGTGCCGGGTGGCTGCTGCAGTCTGCAAGCCAAGCCTGGCGTGTGCAGGAGCAGGAGACAGCCACGTCCACAACAGGCATCCCCGGGATTCCCCGCCAGGGTAGCGGGGCACACAGGAAGCGCGCGCACTTACCACGTGGCTGCCCCTCGGGCCACTTGCAGGTGCGCCTCCAAAAGGTCCCCCCGCCCTAACTTCAGCGCTGATCAGCTGCCAAGTGGAAACCACCCCCAGGTCACAGACCTGCCTCAGACCCGGCCAACCCCAGGGCGCCCCGCTGGCTGCACTTCCACAAACCCTGCTCCCCACTCAGAGCAGCCCCACAGGGAGAGCGGGGTCGCCGGGCCCGATGGGAACCAACGCCCCGCTCCCGAAGGACCAGGAGAGGGGCAGGCCCGGCAGAGCAGGTGCAAGAGGGGTGTGACGAAGTCTGGGGCCGAGCCGGAGCCCGTCTGCCCCTGTAAACGCTGGAGCCCCGGCCCACGGCACGGTCCATCTGAAACCAGCTTGTGTTCACGGTGGCTCCAGACACGGCGCTTTTACAGCCCGAAAGCTAACAACAGGCCCAACCCCTCCTCGCTCTGCCGGGGGCCGGCCCCCCTTCAGCTCCCAACTGCTGCCAGTGCAGCCCACCGGCCAGGCACCCACCCTTCATCTCCTCCCCCCAAACAGAGCCACTGCCACCAGCTCCTCTGCTCTCACCGGAGGGCACACCTGCATGGGACACACCCCACGGAAGGAGATGGGGCCTTCCCTTCCGGGATGCCTCGTTCAGAGAGGATCACAAGGGGCACCCCAGGGCCAGCAAGAAGCACCAACTGCCCCCCCAAATCGGCAAACAAGCCACCGGGTTGGGAGTCCAGCAGAGCCCCTCACTGGGACCAGGCGATTACGTTGCTCTTTGATTAGAGGCTGGGAAATCAAGATAAATCCGATTAGTCTTTGCTCCCTCCAGAGGCTGGGAATTATGGGTCCCCACGGTTCCTTGCCATCGGGGGGGGGGAATGATCCCCCAAGTCTCAGCCCCTGAGAAAAGATTAAAAGCTAGAAAAGGAAACAGCCCGGCCTGGCCCAGACTCCAGGCACCACCGGGAAGTTTCCTCTTTGCGGTTGCAGCACAGAAAGGAGCAGGGAGCCCCGGGGCCAAGCTTCCCAGGGTGGGTTTTCTACACCAGGCAACTAAGCCCCGTCACCACCACCGCTGCAATCTAGCGCTCTTCCTCCCCTGCCTCCCCACTTCTGAGCCCAGGGGAAGGGAGAAAGCCACGGCCACCGACCTACCGCCTTGGGCGTGCTGAGTCCAGAGCTCCCCCATTGCGACTCAGTGCAAGTCCCGCTGCCAAGACCTCCCACGCAGCACCCTGCCCGGGCACGGAGCCAGATGCCGGATCCTGGCAGGCGGGTCCCAGTCCAAACACTCCCACGAATACTGTCGGGGGCGCGGGATAGCCACAACATGGAACGAGTCCCCTTCGGCAACACCTTGGCATGCCATTTCCCGGCCCCCCGGGCTCCAACTCGGGCAGGAGAAGCGGCTCCAGCAGGGGCACCAGGCTTCAGCACCATTTTCTGCAGGCCTTCGCTGGAGTTCTGCGCCAGAGAAGCAACCTGAGACCAAGCCAGAGGCGCTCCGGCAGGCTGCATGGAGAAACGCTGGCACTTCGCTGCAGCGCTTCACGGCTGGGGAACCCATCCCCAACTTCGCCCTCAGACGCCCTCCCCTTGCCTCGCCCTGGCGCATCCAGCCTCCTCCCAACTACAGAGCAACAGGAAGGCCAACAAACCCAGTAAAACTCTCACCAGTGTGCAACTGGTGTGAGACCAGGAGCCTGCGGAGTTCACCGCTCTTGAACCTCTCAAGTCCAGCTCTCTAGTCTGGCAACATCCATGGTCCAGCCTGATTTCAGTGAGCCAGGTGACCACTTAGCATGGGTGCGGCCAAGTTTCCCGCGGTCCCATGAAGTTTGTTTACAGCCACCAGGCCTGGCTCTCAGTGCTCCGTGCTGTTTAGCTCGGATTGACCCCGACATGTCTCCTAAGAGCCCAGTGAGCAGTGGCAGTGTTGGTAAGACAATATTGACCCCCTGCGGGCTGGCAAATCTCTGCCTAAGCACTGGTTAGGTCCTGAGGGTGCCGGACCGGAGAAATTCAACCTGTATTATTCCTTCCCCTGCAGTGGAGGGCCCATGCTAACTAAAGCAATGGGGTGTGTCTTCTAGTCATCTCTCAAAGCTGGGTTGGGGTGGCTGGATCATCAGGCCGAGAGCTCCTTGCTGCTCTCCTGTCCCCTGGAGCCCCAGGTCGTAGGAAGCCAGTAGCCTGGCATTAGGAGCTGTGGGGAAGGAGGCAGGCACCCACGCAGCTTTTCGCAAAGGCCCTAAATGAGCTTTCTGGTCCCCGCTGGCTAAGCCCTGCAATCGGCGTGTCGGACCCAGCAGAGGGCAAGGGATGGAGAGTTCTCAGGAGAAAGTCCATGTGCCAGGGTGGAGCCGGCCCTGAGGCCCACTGGTCCTGCCACCCCCCGCCCCAGAGACACAATTGAGAAGCCCTGGAAGCATGCTACACTGGCAGTGAGGAAGCGGCCAATCAGGGGCCAGGAAGGCCCTATAAAAGGAGCTGGGGAACACCGCAGCGGTCGGTTCCTCTTGCGATCTTAAGGTGCCCAGACGAGGGGTCTGGCTGGCTGAGAGCACGGCCACACGGGGGACAGCTTATTGCAGGCCGCTGGACTACGATGGGGCTCCAAGATAAAGCCCAAAGGCAAGGGCGAAGGTGCTGCCTTCTGGAGGGGAAACCCTGGCGGCACCGCTATCTTCCGAGTGGGGAACGGACACAGACACAGACACAGAGACGGGCCCCGGGTGGATGTGCACCCCTGAAGGGGTCTGTGGATTTGCACACGGAGGGTGCGACTTGGCCCGAGGGCTGAGTTGCGGAAGAGCCTTCAAAACAGGAGTGCGCAGCCCCCCCGACCAGCGCCCCCCTCCGGCTGAACATGAGGCGAGCGCCGCCCCGTTACCGTCGGCTACGGCAAGCCGCAGGGCTCCGCACTGGGAGGCGAGAGGCCTTGGGTCTTACCAAGGCTACCAGCCCAGGACTAGAAAGAGGGATGACACTGCAAGGGGGCCCTGCTGCAGCTGGGGGGAGCTACTGAGTGCCTCCCTGGGGGCTCAACAGCCACAGGACCTCAGCTGCAGCGATTCCCATTTACACAAGGGCACAAGGGAGAAAATAGCCTGGGAAGGCGGGGTGGGGGTTCACCTCACAGCGCAGGGGCAATCAGCAAGTCTTGTAACTAACCAAGGCAAAAGGGTCAGTCGGCAGAGTCAGTCAGTACCAGAGGACCTCACGAAAGGCACATCCCCACGCTGTGCCTCAGTTTCCCCAACTGTAAAAAGGGATAACAATGCCTTCTCTCATTCATGCAGGTCAAGTCTTGGAGCCTCAGAGAGAAGGTGCTGTGAGAGGCCGATGTGCCCAGCCCTCCATCCTGCTCCCCGGTAGCCTGACTCTCTCCTCCCTCCTGCATGCAGCCAGCAACAGACAACACAAGGGAGCCAGCCACACACCCACCTCTGCAGCACGACAGGAGGACAGGGAAGGGCAGATGCCCCAAGGAGCCATGCGCAGACTCCTGGCTAGCGCTCCCAAGCCCAGGGCAAGACCACAGAGCCAAGGGAGCCACAACACAGCATCCCACTGTTCCACGTGACCCCTGGTGCCAGTCTCCTTATCGGGCATGAGCAGACGGCTGAGACTGCCCAGGATCAGTTCACTGCCGGCTCACAACTATTCCCATCCCAGCTTCCCCCGCTGGGAACAGGGTGCTAGCCCTGAGCACACCCGCGTCTCCCAAGCTGGCACAGCTGCAGGGACCAGTGCAACAGCTCTGGTGCTGCAGCACCCACTTCTGCCAGCAGAGGTGCTGCCGGGCGCAGCGGGGGAACGCTGGGGGGCGGGGCAGTCCACACACGATGCCGGCTGTGCATGGCCAGCACCCCAGCGCACACAGGCTAGAACAGACACGCTGCAGACTTCGGCACTAGCTTAGCAAAGCCGTGTCAGTAAGAGCAAAGGCTGCACTGGTCACCCCTCCATGGTCACTCGCAGCCGCGGGCGATCCGGGGTTACAGCCGTCACTCTGAATTCCTAGGCTTCGGCCCACTTATCTCATGCGCTGAAGGCGTTTCGGCGTGTGCATCTGCAGCACAAGGACAGAAGAGAACCCTGGGCCATCTTCTCCCACCCATTGCCTGCTAGTGACAACCTCCACTCTCAAAAGCTATTGCCTCCAAAGAGCTCCTGGCTGTTCATTTATTCGCTCAAGAGCTGCAGAAATGCAGGACAGCCTGTCAGGACCATGCAGACCGCTGCCTCGCTCCGTGGAGAGGGTGAATAAAGAAAAGTTATTTACTTGTTTCCATAGTCTAAGAACTAGAGAACACCAAATGAAATTAATGGGTAGCAGGTTTAAAACGAATAAGCAAAAGTTCTTCTTCACACAGCACATAGTCAACCCTTGGAACTCCTTGCCAGAGGAGGCTGTGAAGGCTAGAACTATAACAGAGTTTAAAGAGAAGCTAGATAAATTCATGGAGGTTAGGTTCATAAAAGGCTATTAGCCAGGGGGTAGGAATAGTGTCCCTGGTCTCTGTTTGTCTGGAGAAGGATGGCAGGAGATAAATTGCTTGATTGTTGTCTTCGGTCCACCCCCTCCGGGGCACCTGGTGCTGGCCACTGTGGGCAGACAGGATACTGAGCTAGATGGACCTTTGGTCTGACCCAGTACGGCCGTTCTTAAGTTCTTATGTCCTGCCTCGGCCCCACGGAGCCAGCCTATGGCCGTGCTAAGCTGAACCCGCAGAGATGATGTACAGGGAGGAATCCCACGGGGAAACAGAACAGCTCTCCAGAGCAGGACTAGGCCAGACCAGTCACCCTTCTAAGGCAGTGGTTTCCAACTTTGTTTATTTGCTGACCCCAAAATATTGTAAATGGAGGCTTGGAGCCATTTGGAAATCTTAGAGTGGAACCACACAGAGCAGCCCTGCACACACAGTGCTCCTCGTTAGCCTGCCCTGCTTGACAGCCCAAGGGAAAACCATGTCCTGATCTCCAGGGCCCACATGTCCCCCTGCCCCGCATACTCAGGGCCAGCGTTCCCTGGGAGCTGTGGGCTTGTGCCGCTGCTCAGGAGAGATTCAAATGCTGCCCTGATGATTAGCAGAGCGCCCACAGCTCAGTTTTGTGTTTCTATTGCTCGTGCACAGTCACACGAACCTCAGTGCACATAACATTATTCCGCACATGGATGAAGACGACTGGAGGGAGCACTGCTCAGAGCCCTTGCTGTGCACAGAACACAAGCATAATGCGCTGTTGTCATAATACACCACACATATACACTCATGGCCCTCCTGGCCCCCGGGAACAATTAAGCACAGTGTACACACACCAGTGGCCCTCGTGGTGCACCAGGTAGTAAAGAGACAGCCTGGAGCAGGGGATCTACTGCTAGATTGAAGAACCCAGAGGCTGAGAACTTAAGTTAGGCCAGGAATTAATGCTGACAATTTCACTGTTCAGTACACAAACTTGGCAAAGTTATTGCTAGCGTAAAAGGCACTAAATATTTATGTAAACATATTGTAGCTAGTACAAATGCATTTTAATGGAGAACAAGATAAAACGGCTTAGCAAAATAAATAGGGCTGTTTTGTTCAAAATATTAAACACAGAAGAAATGCCTTTTAACATTCTGAGCGGAGGGGTCAGGCGGGAGGTACACGCTGGGTACCTTGCCTGACCCTTTCGCAGTACGATCAATGTCTACTGGGCCAGCTACCTGCACAACGCCGGGACAGCACGCGGGAAGAACACCAGGGGCACATCACACTCCTAACACGTGGCACACAGCACTCACTAGGCGCAAGACACACACACACACACACACACACACGTGTGCGCATTCCCCTCCCAGCCATAACACACTCCCTTGTGATACACACAACTGCACTCCAGCCTCATCAACATGCAGACTCACTCCACACAGCTCACTCGCCCCACGCAGTCTATGCACAGTCTGCTCCCACGCATTATTCATAGTACACTCACTCCCCATGTCTTCTCTACTCACTCATCACACACACACACACACCCCCCCCCAAGGCACACGTGCTCGCAGGCCCGCACAACACCAAAGCCCATGCCCCCCGTCAGCTCCCATGCTCTGCCCCCGATCTCTGGACCCCCATGTCTAACGCAGGAACTGCCCAGGACAGGAGATCTCTTCCCCCTACCCGACACTCATGGAATTCAGCATCCCTTCCCCAGGGCCAGCCCACAACATTTTGGCACCTGAGGCGGGGAGCTCAAAGGACGCCCCCATCCCCTCTTGCTTGGGCCAAAACTTTGGAAAGTCTCAATTCTCTGGGTCCTAGTGGCGCCTCCCCCCCCAGTCTGGCACCTGAGGCAGCCACCTCAGTTCGCCTCCTGGTAAGGCCGGCCCTGCCCTTCGCGCTCAGCAAGAGACCAGAGTGGTGCCCTCCCCTGACCCTCCGGCACAGAAGAGACCCTCTTCCTCTCGGAGACGCACCCCGGCAAATGACCCTCTTGCTCAGCAGACACCAGCATATCAGCTGGTAGAAAGGACTCGGCCAACTCTTCGAACCAGCTAAGGATGCCGAGCACAGGCCATCACCAGCAAGGGAGACGCCTCAACGTGCGGGAGTACCCAGGCGGGTGACAGTCCCTAACCTAGCATATACCTGCCAGCAGGCTCGTGTGCAACAGGCAAAGGGGGCGAGTCCTATGGGCCCATAGTGCCTGGGCACCAGGAATATTCGTGGCCTAGGGTCCAGCTCCACCAAAGTTCGGGGCCAGGTCTCTCCCCCCAGCTGTACTGGCCACCCCGGCAATTGCAAACAGCCCAGGGGTCCCTCATCGCCACCACTGGCAATGCAGCTGGGCTAATGACCCCCCCCCCCCCCCCCGCCCAGAGCCTGCACCTCAACTCCCTCCCTGAGCCTTCAGCAGGTAGGGTGCAGGGAGTACTTTGAGAGGGGGAGGGGTGTAGGCTCTGGGCCTTCTGGGCACCAGCAAAATTCCTGCAAACCTGCTGCCCCTGGCAACAGATCCTGCGCGGACAGAGAACTTGGGGAGGGAAGTGGCCTACCGAGGGACCCACCCTTGAGGGCCATTACAATAACGGGCCTTAGACCAACACTGAACCTCCTTGCTCCATTGCTCCTCCATGTGTGTCCAGCTGCCGGCCGCTCTCTGCCGTTTTGTGACTTAGATTGTAAGCGCCTTGGGGCAGGTGCTGTCTGGGCTTTCTGTTCTATGTGTGCGCCCCATCTAGGGCAGTGGGCTCCTGGTCTGATTGGGGTTCCTAGGCACTGCCACAGCACCCAGTCACACGTTAGTGCGATGGCAGCTTTCCCCTATACTTAGAAAAGGGAAAACATGGGGGTGGCTGTTACTTCTCATGGCAGCCCCTGTACCCCTGCAGGGTGCAGCCCTGGGATCAGGCGAGGAGGACGGGACTGGTCAATTACTGCTTTGAATATACGCCCTTTCTAGCCACTAAGTACACAGGCTCTTGGGAAATTCTACAGAGCACTGGTGAGCAAACGCCTGCAGAATCCTTTTCAGGGAGCCCCCTGTACTGCAGTGCTCTAAAGGCCTTTCTTCCCTTCGCCTCCACGCACCAAGCCCTCCCCCAGAAGTCAAGAACTTCGCTTTCCCAGCAGGCTCCCTGCATCAGGGCATCCGCTGGATCCAAAGCAGCTACGTGTCCTTAGAGACCTGTCGGGCGCCACTGGCTGGAAGGCCCAATAAAGTGACCTGGGGACCTCCAGCTGTTGGAGCTAAGAGAGCAGAACTCGCATGGAACTTCGTGGGGTTTGCCGGTGAGTCATACGAATGGGGCAGCAGTGCTAGCAAGTGATCGAAGCAAGAGATGGGGAAGTCGGACTCCTGAGTTTCATGCCCAGCTCTGCCTGAGTGACCTTGAGCAGATTTCCACCTCAGTTTACTGATCTGTAAAATGGAGAGGATGCTCCTAGAGACCCAAGCCTGAAAGGCACTGGAGAAGTGCCATGAACAAACAGTGGGGCAGGAGTGACATTGCTCCAAATCCCCGATGCCTAGAGAAAGAGAGGGGATGAAGTCTGCTCTCTAAATAAAAGAAATACTGATCGCCTCCATGTGCGCCTTCACTACAATGGGACAAGGCTTTCACTCTTCCACCTCCATCTACCTCGAGTGGCCGGGCTGGTGAGAGCCAGTGAAATGCAGCTGAAGAAAGAACCCTATAGGAAGCCTGCCTCCTGCTGGAATGGGCCAGCGATTGCCTGGCTTCCCCTCCTTCCCTCACCCAGCGCTCGTCACTCCCAGGCTGCTCGCCTTCTCAGCCGCAGCTCATCTGGTTCACTTCTTGAAAGAGAAAATTCCAAAGCCCTCCAGAGCATTTTTGCAGCATTCAAGTGACTCCGGTCCCTGACAACGCGATGCACAGTGCTGCGTGCAAGCTAATGCTTCATCAACTTCATGAGTTTGGGTTGACTACCCTCAGGGAGGTCATTTTAAAAACAATTAGCATTTTCATAAGATGCTCGGGGCGCTGCTAGCTCTTTTCCTGAGGATTCCTTAAAAGGCATAAAAAGCCCTGTTTTGCCAGGCGCTATCTGGAATCATTTAAAGTATTTAACCATCATACATAAGCAATGCACATGAAAGGAGTCGCATCGCATGCTGTAACCCGTAGCCATGTAGCACAACAGCCATCCCATTTTACCAGCATACTGCTAAGGACAAGGACATGTACTCTGAAGTCACATCTCTGAATAAGATTTCGCATTCTCCCCCACCTCTCCGCTGCCTCCAACAAGCCCACTGCATCGATTTCAACACCTCCTATTAGAAGTTTGCACCTGTCGTTTGCTCACAAAGCACCTACCAGTCCACGGCATTTTTTCCAAGCTGCTTCCTAGCTGGCATTTGCTACATAATTAAGTTTCCAGATATATTGTTTTTAACTTAAAAGCTGAGCAAATGACTTCAGGTTCCCCCCCATTCGTTGTAGAGATTCCTATGAGGTGTCTCACACAAAAGGTGAGCTGTTAACCGGAGACCAGCAGAAACAAATTCCTTTACTGCTAAACTGGGCTTTTCCCCACTTTGATATTTTTCTTCCAGATTTTAAAAAAAAAAGTTATTAGCCTCTCCCAGGCTTCCCAGTTGCATTACTTTTAAAGCAGCAACATTAATAGAGTGTTCACTTTAAAAACCTGTTAGCTAGTACAATAACGTTTCAATTAAAAAAATAAAATGTATTAATCAACTCTGCACTCGTCTACCTGGAATTTCTACAGTCTCTGAAAGCTTTCCCCACTTCTTATAAAGGAAAAAAGGAAGAAAGAAACCACAGCTCTGAAACACTTAAAATGCTCTTGTAGCGAAGAATACAAAAAGCTGGCTACAAATAAAATACTTCAGAAAAGTCCGAGAAAGAACAAATTCTCTCCCTCTCTCTAGCCTGCTCTTTCTTCTAAGCATCTTCTGCTGGTCAGACCAAAAGGTTTCCCTGCAGGCAGCCTCTTGAAATACTCACACAACTAGCTTTGCCAGCACCCAAATCAGCTGCTTTAGATTTGCAAGTTTATACAATCCCCCTGACAGTTCCTCCTTCCCGGAGTGAAACT